>NC_136065.1:757422288-757722288 GCF_964261635.1 Lissotriton helveticus
TGGAGCCTCCCATTGGCGGGTGAGTTATATGAAATTGGAGAAGTGTAACGGGTGCGCACACCGCTTCCGTTAAAGCCCCTGAAGAGAAGCAGATGGAGCTTCGAAACGCGTCGGGCAGATCCATTACGGAGCGGCGTCTACGAGCGGATCCCCGTCCTCACCTACACATAAATAAAGCTGCTGCTCGCGTGCTACTCATAAGGTGGACAACCTTGGAGCGTGAATCTATATGCGGCAGTCCAGCCGCAGAGTATGCACCACCCCGTTAACTTGGGGGTCACGGCAGTGAAGTAGCAGCCGTACATGGGATCGAGGACGGGCCCACTCGTGGAGTCCATACAGGACTTGATTGTGTGCTTTCCGCACTACACTTCCCAGAAGTCTCATTGGAGCCTCCCATTGGCGGGTGAGTTATATGAAATTGGAGAAGTGTAACGGGTGCGCACACCGCTTCCGTTAAAGCCCCTGAAGAGAAGCAGATGGAGCTTCGAAACGCGTCGGGCAGATCCATTACGGAGCGGCGTCTACGAGCGGATCCCCGTCCTCACCTACACATAAATAAAGCTGCTGCTCGCGTGCTACTCATAAGGTGGACAACCTTGGAGCGTGAATCTATATGCGGCAGTCCAGCCGCAGAGTATGCACCACCCCGTTAACGTGGGGGTCACGGCAGTGAAGTAGCAGCCGTACATGGGATCGAGGACGGGCCCACTCGTGGAGTCCATACAGGACTTGATTGTGTGCTTTCCGCACTACACTTCCCAGAAGTCTCATTGGAGCCTCCCATTGGCGGGTGAGTTATATGAAATTGGAGAAGTGTAACGGGTGCGCACACCGCTTCCGTTAAAGCCCCTGAAGAGAAGCAGATGGAGCTTCGAAACGCGTCGGGCAGATCCATTACGGAGCGGCGTCTACGAGCGGATCCCCGTCCTCACCTACACATAAATAAAGCTGCTGCTCGCGTGCTACTCATAAGGTGGACAACCTTGGAGCGTGAATCTATATGCGGCAGTCCAGCCGCAGAGTATGCACCACCCCGTTAACGTGGGGGTCACGGCAGTGAAGTAGCAGCCGTACATGGGATCGAGGACGGGCCCACTCGTGGAGTCCATACAGGACTTGATTGTGTGCTTTCCGCACTACACTTCCCAGAAGTCTCATTGGAGCCTCCCATTGGCGGGTGAGTTATATGTAATTGGAGAAGTGTAACGGGTGCGCACACCGCTTCCGTTAAAGCCCCTGAAGAGAAGCAGATGGAGCTTCGAAACGCGTCGGGCAGATCCATTACGGAGCGGCGTCTACGAGCGGATCCCCGTCCTCACCTACACATAAATAAAGCTGCTGCTCGCGTGCTACTCATAAGGTGGACAACCTTGGAGCGTGAATATATATATATATATATTCACTGAAAAAACCATAGGTTATAGACCATATATAGTTAGGAATTAGCATTTAGAAAACCTTATTTTACTCACACAAAACCATTGAAATTCCATATATAGTTAGTTGCACTAACTATATATCGCGCACCCGCAATCCACTGCTGATGATGTCACATATTACATCATTCATGACATGGTCAGTGACATCACTGATGACATCACTGATGACATCTCAAATGACATCACTGATGACATCACTGATAACAACATCCAGTGATTTTTTGTTTCTATAAAGTTTAAATATGTCTTACATATTGAAGAATGAGTGGATGTGTAAGTGTCTGGACGAAGGATTTAGTAGGTGCATGACTGACTGTATGAGTGAGTGATTAAATGTGTCTCACTGACTGCATGGGTTAGTGACTAAACTGTCTTAATTTGTGCATCATTATGTCTGTTGTTCTGTAAACTGCTGCATGTGTTGATCAGTAGCTATATGAGTAACTATATGGGTTATTGATTGATTGCCCAAGTATTTATATGGGAGACTGAGTGTGTGTGTGGCTAGCTGGGAGGTGTGTGACTCTGTGCAGATCAATCTGTACTTGTATCAATGATTGTATAAGAAGGTAAGTATGTGTTAGTATATGTTTGAAAATGTAAGGTGCTCTATGTTTAACTGTATAGACAAGAAAATGGAAGTGTCATTGATTCTTTACAGGACTGACTAGGTGTGTGAGTAACTCCATGGATGAGTGGCAGACTGTGAGTGTCTGTATAGGTGTATGAGTGCATATGATAGTGTTGTAAAGATGAGTGATTGTATGTATGAATGATTGTATGGGTGAATGAGTGAAGGTGTGTGTAGACGTAGCAATCAGTGAGTGCGTATGTAGTAACTAGTATTGGTGTGTCAATGGTTTCAAAAATTATACTCTCTTTTTAACACTGGGTGAAACAGAGGTTATATTAAAATGTGAGGAGATGCATTGTATTGTCACATGAATGATATCATCAGTGATGTGGTCATTGATGTCAAATGAGATGTCATCAGTGATGTCATCAGTGATGTCATTTGAGATGTCATCAGTGATGTCATCAGTGATGTCACTGACCATGTCATGAATGATGTAATATGTGACATCATCAGCAGTGGATTGCGGGTGCGCGATATATAGTTAGTGCAACTAACTATATATGGAATTTCAATGGTTTTGTGTGAGTAAAATAAGGTTTTCTAAATGCTAATTCCTAACTATATATGGTCTATAACCTATGGTTTTTTCAGTGAATTTTCAAGGTTTTGTAAATGCTAATTCCTAACTATATATGGTCTATAACCTATGGTTTTTTCAGTGAATTTCATTGGTTTTTTAAAAGCTAATATCTATAGCTGTAAAATGTATTCTTCTTTAAATCCAAAAATATATTTTATATGTTTATTAATAATTTTTTTTTAATATTTTTTTTGTTTCGCTCCCGGTCCGCGAACCGGGAAGCTTCCCGTTAGCTCAATTCGATTCCGCGATCCGGTCCGCGAACCGGTAACAAATCAACATAGTTACGGTATCGCGTTGCCGCGTAATGCGTCTTATGACGTACGGCGTTAGCGCACCCGGAAGTGCCCCGGGGCGCGGACCGAGGCGCGAAACGCAACTCCCCGGAAGCGATCCGCGGCGCGAAAGCGCGACGTATCGCGTTGCCGCGAAATGCGTCTTGTGACGTACTGCGTTAGCGCACCCGGAAGTGTCCCCGGGCGCGGACCGAGGCGCGAAGCGCAGCGAACCGGAAGCTAACCGGGGAGCGTTCCGCAGCGCGTAACATGAAAGTTAGAGTCATGTGACTTGTTAATAAAGCTTTTCATTGGTTCATTTCACTTTTAGTTTCATAATTATGGAAGGCTAGGTCAGGTGACCTAAAAATAACACTTTTCATTGGTTGAGAAGTATTGTTTTTTCCAAATGATGAAAACCCCTCCTTCTTTCCTCACTCTGACTTTCATCATTGTGAGAGGAAGACCTTTATTAATACTTGAGAAATGACTTCAGTACTTGCTTCAGCTGGTGCACCCCCACCACCACCTCCACCTCCTCATGGGAAGAGAGGACCACCTCCCCAGGTGATCACCAACACAGAGGAGGAAGAGGAAGACCTAGAGGAAGAGGAGAGAGAAGAACCACAGTTCTTGGAAGAGGTGCCCCGGGTTTCCCATAGGAAAGCCAGTTTCATCTGGCAGTTTTATTCAATCCCTCCAGGGCAAAAGAAAGTGAATGCGAGGTATGTGACCTGCCTCATCTGCAAAGAGAAATTATCAAGAGGGACTGATAAAAAGTATAGCTATGGGAACTATACCATGCATCGGCACATGACCAGGAAGCATCCACTTAATTACAGCCGGGCGGAAATACGGGATATGGAACAAAACCCAACAGCAACTCCTGTGGCCAGGTCAACATCGTCAATATCATTGACACCAGCAGAGGCACGGGAAACTGTGCCAAACATCCAAGAGAATTTTGGGCACATGAAACATACTTGTATGCACTGTGGTGCGTTGATATCATGTGGTAACATGAGTATTAATGCCATCAACCTGGCTTATGACAATCATAATTGCCCTAACCGCCCCCAGTAATTTTTTTTTGCTCCTGTTGAGCCCTTTTCAACGCCTGTTTTTTGTTGTTCCCCCCCCCCAAAAAAACCCAAAAAAAATATAAAATCGTTCAAAAAATACAAAAAAAAACAAAAAATGTTCAAAAAATACAAAAAAAATATAAAACAACAAAAATATAAAAAAAAAAGTTCTTTTCAGAACTACCTTCCCTTTCCAAAAAAATTGCTAGAATGTTTAGCACTCTGGCAAGCTCTATTTCTTTTGGTTCGCTTCCGGTTTAGCTTCCCGGTACGCGTACCGGGAGCTAACCAAAAAAAAAACTTTTTAAAAAAAAAGAGTAAGTATAAGGAAAGTAAACAGAGAGTGATGTTTCAAGAAAGACAGCTATAGGGAGTAAAGAAGAGATACTATTTAATAGATCTATTTACCAAAGAACAGACAGAAGATGGTATAATTGTGAAAAACAAAATAGATAACGAATTGAAAGAAAAACAAGCATTGGCATAGCCAATAGGTATCGACTTTTGGACCTTCTAAGTCTTTAGTTATGCAGCATAATATCCTTGGTGCAGCAACATCAACTGTTGCATGGCTAAACACGTATAAGGTCCCAAAGGCAAGACCTATTGTCTATGCCAATGCTTGTTTCTTAAGTAGAATTGCAATACGTATGGCTCTTCCATGTAAAAAAATCTTATCTTGTGCTCTAAAGATTGCTAAAGTCTCGACAGAGAACAGGCTAGATTGTAAGTAGGGTAAATTGCGCTTGGTGATCTGTTTGAGGGAGCGTCTGCTTTGCCTGGTGTCTTTGGAGAGCAATTTTGATTGTTATACTGGACAATATAGCCCTAATGTAAATAACATAGGGGCATATTATCAACATAGGCAATAAAAGTTTTGCAGCTTTTATAGGCAGAAATGTGTCGCTAAAGCTGCTTTTGCGGCAGAAAACTGCCGCTAAAGCCGCTTTTGCACCAGTTTTCTGCCAATAAAAAGAGCAATAATTTTATTGGCTGCATTCATAATATGACCCTTAGTGTGCTTCAACTACACAGAGAAAGCATTATGAACAAATAGTGATACAGTGATCAGTCTAAGACACTAAGAGTAATAGAGACGGAGTGAGTGAACAAGAGTGAGGAACTATGAGAAGAGAGGGACTGAGAAAAAAAGTGGAAGGAGTTGAGTAAGTAGGTAATAGAGAAAGGAATGAGGGAAGTAGCAAAGGCAGGAAACTGAGGATTAAAGAAATGAAGCAGTGGAACTAATAGTAGTTCAATGTGATAGAAATGTAACGAAAAGAGTACAAAATACTTACCTTATAATTGTCGTTAAATTCCTCACTTTTTATTTTTATACTTTCAATCTGTGAAAGAGAGAACAAACATTTGAAAAATATAAAAACATGTATTGAAAAATTACAAAAGACAAG
Source organism: Lissotriton helveticus (assembly GCF_964261635.1). Lineage (NCBI taxonomy): Eukaryota > Metazoa > Chordata > Amphibia > Caudata > Salamandridae > Lissotriton > Lissotriton helveticus. The sequence continues at coordinate 757,427,717 of NC_136065.1, forward strand.
GGCAAAGATTGAAGGACAAACAGTTTTTCAATAACTTTGACACTTACAGAAGCTACACAGTCCTAAAGATATACATTTTAAAGTAACACTATCTTGATGGAGATGAAGTGAGACCTATCTTAAAACATGGTGCATCTTTTGCATTGCTGTTGTCTCAGAAAAGTGTCGCAAGACACTAAAATTTAAAATAATTGCTTCAGGATGCCAATAAGATGTCTACTATCCAGAGTTTTGTTTCAGGTGAGGCCTACTCAGGGTTGCAGATGAAATTTCGAGTTGTTGAAGAGAATAGAAGACATAATACATGTGAAGGTCTACCAATGAAGTGAGTCATGTCCACTGCAATGTTCAACAAAGTCCAAACCTCCTATGTTTCCCTGGACAGACCTAAACTTGATCTGCACAATGTGATTCGTAATGATAGGAAACACAGGTGATGTAATTGAAATACATGCAATTTATTTTGCTCATTTCACAATCACATCACTTCTGTTTCCTTTGCTTAGGTATCTCATTGTGCAGATGTAGTCTAGCATATCAAAGAATACGCAGAAGTGCAGCACTGCATGCAACAACTTTGACACTTACAGAAGCCTCACCTTCTCCATGCCTTCTACACAGTTCTACATATACATCATAAATGGAAACATTACAGAATTAATTATACATGTTAAATGGTTTATTTTTGCTGTTCTCAGAATGTATCAAAATTCACTAAAAACAGTGACTTGAAGGTATTCATCATGTAACAGCGGGGAAAAAAAAACACAATCAAAATGATTGTGTTTAAAAAACCCATACAAGATCAGAAATCAAAAATCAGAACTCCTTAAAGTTAACTTACTTTCCATGACGTCCAAGGATGTCCTATGAATAGCTTATACTCTTTTGTGCTGTTATTACTTTCAGCCCACCAGTTTCTGAAAGAAAATCTCCATCGTTTTTAAAAACATGTTACATACAATAAATGACTTCTTGCTCTCTACCACAAGATTCCACAAGGCCAAATTTTGTCAGAGCCATGTATAACTCTTGGATTTCTTGTTAGCCAATCCCATCATTTGGTATTCCCGCAACTTTCAGAATTAAAATGTTGAAGATCATTTTCACAATCCTGGAATAGTAATATCTTCCCCTTCTTGCTCAGTCATGTTCTACATTTCGTATGACACTGATACTGCTTAATATGAAGCAGACTTACACTACCTCTATGAGTACTACAATTATTTAATTCTCTACATCACTTTTAATCACAAAGTAATGTAAAACAGTATACAGCATTGCAGACTTACATTCCCTCTACTCCATGTTTTGATTGGCTGCTTTAATTAGCTTATGAAAAGAAACAGTTTTTCTGAACTCATTTAAACTGCACATACATGTCCATGATGTCCAATCCTATGATTAGAAGTTATGTCTCTGAACTACACTTATCCTCAAGGCCAAATTGTGTAGGAGCCATTAGAACTTCTTGAAATTCCACAGATCATATCCCGAGAATATTTTCCTAAAATTTTGGTTTTAAAAACACCAGGTAAGAGTTTTTAAGGTCATACGGCAATTTTTTTTTGAAAATTACAACAGAATCATTACAGAATGACCAGCCATTTCTAGACTTTAAATAAGCTGTGTAATGTCCTGATGATATTGAAGGGCCGTCATGATATATAATTGCTGTAGTTACAAAAGTCCTTCCTGATATTGACAACTGCGAAGCTACAAAATTTTTTATTAAAGTTGTCAATTTTGTTCCATCAGGCCTACATCGTTGGAACATTAAAATGATGTACTGGCCATATGTTCGTATAAATAATGTGGACATCATTTCAGATTTACATTGGCTACACTCCATGTTGTGATTAGCTCCTTTTACTAGCTTATTAAAGGAGACTGATTTACTGTCTGGCAAAGTTAAATATACAAATCTTTCTGAGTCTACACTAGTAGTACTTGATACCATACAGTTCTCGCAGTCATGCTGCCATTGATAAGAAAGCCCAAACAGCTGATCTACATCTACACCTTCAGCATGTAATACATGAAGCATATACATTAAAAACTCCTGACAATCTTGCTGAATATTTTGAGAGAATTGTGTTTGGCCTGAACATCTATCTAACAGATTTCTAATTTCAGACACACTTTCTATGTTTCTTCTATCAGTGGTACATTTCTCTAACACAGAATTTAACAAACTGCAAAATCTTTGATCAGAATTGACCACAATCTCTTCTTTTACATTTTTTAGAGAAAACAAAACATTAATTACTACATTAGCATAGCAGTTGACACCAGAACTGTTTTCAAACTGAAAACCAACAACATCTTCAACAGAATCCTCTTTGTTTCTGCTTGTAATTTTAGGTTCATTCACTTTTTGTCTTTTTGCTACAACCTCTCCAGTATTGTTCTCATTTCTTCGTTTCCGGCCTACCAGACGTTTCTCAAACAAAGGAAACTGAGGCAAATGTGGCGCATACTCTCTTCTTAACCTATTGTATTCCTTAACACAATCTAGATCTGCACAAATGTTTCTGACATCACAGTCAATCAAGTACAATCCCGATAAAGTTCTAACTCGTGACAATGCCACATATGCCATACCCTCCTTGAACACAGAACTGCCAATATTCACCAATGCAGTGTCTACACTTAAACCTTGCGATTTATGAATTGTCACCGCATATGCCAAGCAAACAGGGAACTGCTTACGGCGAACATATAAGTCTTTTACAAGCAAAAATCTAGCAGAACAACGAGCAATTAGCTGTACTTCCTCAATGCCATCAAATTTAATTTTTAAAAATTCAATTCCATCTCTATTTCTGTATTTCACAAAATCAACAACATTACCCATTGATCCATTTACCAGACCTCTTTCAACATGTAAATTCCTTCTTAAAATTATACGGCAGTTCAAGCACACATTCAGAGTCTTTTCAAAACCTGCAGTTTTAGATATACTCTTCTCTAATGAATCCAATTTTGTTTTCAGATTCTCAGACAAAATAATTGTTGATCCCATATGCTCTACTCTATCAATAGCTTCCACTTTCACAATCTCTTGCTTTTCTAAATGCAACATTTTGTTGTTAAATTTTGCACATTCTGCAAGAGTTGGCATCAAACATATTCCAGATTTCTTATCAGTAATTTTCTGAAAAATATTCTCAGGCACAACATCTTGTTCTGGATATAAATTTGTCAGTAATCGTGCATGTAAAGCTTCTTTCCCATGCTCGGTCACTTTTCCAATTCTAACATCTTGTAGAATAGTCTTGTAAACTTCATCCTTTGCCTGACGCATATTTTCATGCAGTTCAGCATAATTGAAGTTTAACCATATATTGACGTTGCCAATGCTGCCTAGGCACTTCCTGGTATCTTCATGCGTGAGCATTTTGAACACAGGTTGCCCTTTCACTGGTGTCAGCTGCAGAAGATCTCCAAAAACAATGATGTGTTTGCCACCGAATAACACATCATACTCTGTTTTGAGAACTTCTTGCATCCTCAAATGCACAAAGGCAAGCATGACATTGGAAACCATGCTTACTTCGTCAATGATAAGAAGTTTCATTTTCCTCAAGATTCTTGAAACTTCAAAACAAGCATCTCCAGATAGCTTGTGATATTCTAATTTGTTGTCATGCTCCACTGGCAGCATCAGTAAACGATGTAAAGTAATCCCTTTAATATTATGTGCTGCCAGTCCAGTTGGAGCAGTGACAACACAAGACAGTGATGACTCTGTCCTTTCCTGCAAATAGCATGAAATTGCTTTAATGAGGAAACTTTTTCCAGTTCCCGCTTCTCCACTAACGTACAGTCGGACAGGCTTCAACGACGTACATGAGCACTCTTTCTTATCATGACTTAATCCATGATCAATTTGCATGGTAACTTCGTCATATATTTTCCTCTGCTCAACGTTGAGTTGCCTTTCCAACTCTTCTAAGTTAACCGCATCCTCTTGAGCATGTGCCATGGCTCTTTCCACCTCATTCATAGCAGTGGCAGCTTCATTTTCAATAAGAGGTCCTCCTAGTGGATCCTGACTCAATGAAGCAGAACTCTGACTGTCCTGAGAACTGTCTCTGGCAATCTCGGCTGCAATCGTTGCTTCCTGCTCAATTTCCGCATTCAACATTTCTACATATTTGGGAAAAGCAGGACATTCTATGGTCTCCTTGGCGGCATTGAAAGAGTCTTCGTAACAGAGGAAATCTCCAAGCAGTTCCTCTTCTGCACGCCAAGGCTTGAAAAGTTGCAAAAGTGCTAAATAGAAAAACTCCTTTTTTTCAGGAGATTCGCCACTCAATTTTCGATGGTTTATCAAGTGGCATTTTCTTTGCTTGACCAGACATCCCTCACTTCCTATTACAGCATACACTCCTTTCTCAGTATCTTCTTTGATGTTCCTCTTGAACATGTAATTTTGCAGAACCTCATACAGACAAACATTCTCTAGGTGACTGCTTCGATTTGGATAATATGTATCCAACATGTTTGTCTTCAAAATGTCGGTACTGTTTGGCTCCTTTTCCGCCAAATACTCAATTTCCCGCACAGGTTTGAGAACTCGATTACGCGTTGCAGCAAGACCAAGACTCGCCCAAACGATACTCCTGGACTTGGCATAGAGACTTGCTGAAGACAACCGGTCAGAACATTCGTACGCTCCGATTTCTCGATGCGACAACATCTTCAGACTGAAACTGTACAACTTCTTGCTGAGGCTCTTTTCATGGGAAATGTCCTCCCACATATCCTTCAATTCTGTCTTCTCTTTTTTGGTGATATACGACGTCACATACCGAGCCACAGCCATACAGTTATCAGCCACAAACTGTATATCCATGTTAGCATTCCACATGGACAAAATCACCGGGTTGTAGTCGTTGATATACTTGGACTCTTCGTTCCTCTTCAAATTGTAAGTGTTTTTAGGTGATTTCTTCATCACATTATGTCGCAGCGAAGACATCAAACTGTTTACTCTTCCTTTAGAAATCACCGGTCGTGGGAAGCCGAAACGACATTTGGTGTAGAACTTGTCTTTGTTTCGGAATTTACGACGGCAGTACTTTCCACATCGATGGCTTTGGAAACGCAGAACTTTTTCTCTTAGGCTTTTCTTCTCCTTTGCGTTTGGAACAGCACACGTAGAATACTGTTGGATGAAACTCATCACTGAGTCTTCTGGATCCGTTCCAAATTTAGGTGCATCCTTGATCCACAGCAACATATGTATATGAGGAGCTCCTCTTGCTTGGTACTCCTTTCTCCAGAAGAAATCCAACACCTCTCCAAGAGGTGGATTCTTCTTATTCATGATGAAAGACATCATAGCTTCAAATCTATGATTGAAGTACCTACATACATTGACTGGATCCAAAGAGCACAGTTCTCCGGGTGTCTTGAATTCGATGTTTTCTACGTTAGCATTTGCCTCTCGTAGAAATTGAAGTAAGTCTTCCCAGCCATACTCGGCACAACTCAGAGTGAGGAACCATGTGGGAGTACCTAAGTTCCTCAGCATACATTTTAAATCACCATGACGACGGTACCAGTACTCATTAGTACCACGCTGACACGCCATGAGATTAATCAGGTGAGATTCCAAAATACTATCTTGGACATTCACTTTATCCATAAAATCACTTGCTGAGATGTTTTGCATGTGTATACCACTTTTCAAGATGTGGTTCACTGCATATGACAGTCCAGACAGATCACTTTCAAACAGGAGATGAAACAAATAAGGAATGCATTGTCGAAACCTAGCATCTCCTGCATACAATCGCAAAGTCCGGTATTCAGAAGCAGGAATTTGATGAGGTCGCTCATCATATCTTCCTCCCTGACCTGTTGGAAAAAGCTGTGGGAAACACCGAGCTTCCAAACTTTCCTCCCAAACACTAATGGGACTCCCTTTGGCTTGTTTCATTTGAAACAACTCAATAGCATTCCCCATGACTTCCTTTGAATGCAAAGGATGAACACTATAATGTTCATATATTTCCTCACTAGTAGAGGGTTCTACTTTCTCAATTTGACCAGCACACAAATCGCTATCCTCTTCCTCACTTACTTCCTCTTCTGCAACATATACATTCTTATAGTATTTATTATTTTTTTTCAAATACAATGTTGCCTTTTTAACTTTCCTAACATCTACTAAATCTTGCCATATTTTCTTATTCTTTGTCGGAACCCCATTAACTAAGATAACCAGAGGTTCCTCTTCCACTTTTTCTACTCCAATTGTGTTAATGTTTTTCTTCAAATCTAGAGGCAAATAAACAACTCTTCCCTTTAATCCTCTCTGTAAATCTGATGGAGGCAATTTCCCTGTCTTTGGCTCCATTCTTACAATAGCCTGAAAGGGATGGATACTTTGAATCAAAATAGATTCATAAGTATTTAAATCCTTCAATTCAGAAGGAATCTCAACCAATTCCAGATTATTATGAACTGCTCTAGCAGGCATCTGGTTTTGTTTTAATTTGTTACAACAATAAGTACACACACGTTGATCCAATCCCAAATCAAAACAATTTTCTACCATCAAGTATGTTGCAAAATCCTTCCATTCACTATTATTTTCCCTTTCACTTTTTGCATATAAATCCACTAACTTAGTCTGATTCTTATAATAAGTGCGTCTACAACACACACAAGTGAAATTAGGCCTCTCACTTGATTTCATGTCAAACGTCGCAATTTCCCTCTGGAAATTATCTGTACTGGAAACCTGTACACTATCTTCCAAATGACCCTCTACTTCTTGCTCAATTTCAACATTCTCCTCTTTACTTCCAAAGTAACAAAACTCAATTTCTTCACATATATTCTTCACATCTATTTCAGAACCATGCAAAAGAGCAGCGCATAATTGTTTCAGCATAATTGCTGGACTCTTAGCATAATACAACAGTCTAACTAACTTCCTCACTTTGTTATGATGCACTGCTAGCATCCTGAAATGATGAAAAACACTCTGGCATACTCTCCTGGAAAGACAAGCCAGTGAATGACCATGCAAACCTGTCACTTCTCTCACTCTGCAAGGATCTAATTCTTGCAACAACCTTATTTTCTGCTTCAAACTTTTCTTGTTAAATGTCCGTACAAAATCACAAAGCAAATTGATGGAATCCTGTCGCACACTGCAAATACTACTACACTTCCAGGTGTACACAGGACCCTTAGCACGTCTTCCTAAAACCTCATTACCTAACAACTCTTCTGCCTCTGTTGTCACAAGTTTTTCTTTTTCAACTGGACAACCATCTTTCACTTCATAAGCACGACCACTGATGTCAACTGCATGCACCAAATCATTATCCTGGAAATAACTCTCTTCATTAAAAAATGCCTCACAGCTTGAACTATGTATCCATTCTCCAGAAAAAACTTCACAAAAATTACTACGATTAACTATTCTCTTCCATCTACTATTTCTTTTGAAATCAAAAATTGCCTTGTTTAGCTTCCTAATTCTATTGATTATCAAAATAAATAACTTACGTTTAATTTCAAAAGCCTGATCAATAACTTTCTCAACTTTTTTTTTTCTCCTATAAAAAACTAATTTCTGTTGACCTTTCTTAATATTTTTTAACAAATTGCCAATTATCCTGTTACGGAACATTCGTTTACGAATCTCCGTAAACTGTTGTTTCCTTCTACTATCATGCACAGATTTATCTCTTGCTCTAGCAGTAACATTTTCATTTGTCCTTTTCTTTCCATTTGATTTACTTGTCATTTTATGGATTGAAACATTTTCTGTACTAATATTTTTTTTATTACAAATATTTCTTATGAAATATTTAGAGCTCTTACCCGGTGCTTTCTTCATGGCTTGAGAAATCTTTTTGTTAGAGGACTGCTGCATTTTTTTTTTCTCCTGCTGTCTTTGACGTTTTGCAGCCTTCATCTCTCTTATTTTTGTAGGCATCTTGAAATGATCTGCAGTTGAATCTGAGGAAAAAGATACTAAAAAATGTTATTAAACATTATTATCAAACAGTAAATCATTAATAGTGATCAAAAATATAACACACTACTTGACATTTTATTTTGAAGATTTTTTAGTCATTGCCATTTTTACAATACAGAAATACCAGAAAAGAAATGACATTTATATTTATGTTACCTATGCTATTTTATATGTGAATCTGATCTAATTTTATGAGCATATTTTAATATTTTATTGAAAACACTACACATAACCTGTTTTTGAAGGTGTTTTTATTTTTAAATTAAACGGTTTACCTTTTTACTTTTTATTGATTATAAATTTTAAAAATAAATGTTTATAATTCCAAAGGCTGAAGCAAGTCAGCTTCCCATCCGATATCATATAATTCAGACAAATCTGCATCCTCATCACGCTCTTCTTCATCCTCAGGATTTAAATCATCCAATGGATCAACATCCACTGATGTTTCAATTACAAGTTCAATGATGAGGTCAAAATCAACTGATTGCAGATTGTCGCTCATGTTGAGGTTGTCTTTATCTTTAAAGAAAGATAACAACAATGAGATGTTGCAGAGTAAGAGACAAATCTCACAGATTATAATAGTAAAATTATTTAACAAGAGTAACATTTTGCAGCTATTATTTAACCATGTCCAGCGATGCTGAGCAGGTGAAGCCTATGTCTAATTTTTCACTGAACAGGACTCATCTGTTCTTAACCTTGGATAAGCCTCAACGACTCTGTGTTCCCTGCACATACTCAAATGTTAAAGTGCAGATTTATATTAAATGGCAGATCCCCAGGCATGCACCAGTTAATGTGCACCACTGTTTTACCACCCATGGTGTGCCGCATTTACAATCAGATAGGAGAAAGCTGCTTCAAAACCCTGCGCCTGCTTGAAGCTTGCATAGGTCTTGACGCAGCATTGTATAGATGGGGCACCCCTGAGCCTTGCTGGAGCTGCATCGCACTTACGATACAACTCCAGCAATGCGCCACCTTTACAGCACAGATACGTCACGCATCTGTGCCATTTTTGCCCCATGCTGCGCCGCATTGTAAATACAGCACACCATGGGTGGCGGAACAGCGGCGCAAAATGACTGGCACATCCACTGCTGCATCGGTTTCATGTGGCACGTTTTTTTTACACCATGACACATCTGCCTAAATGCATCAATTTGTAATTTTCTCGCCTCATAGCAAATCTTTTGCACCGCCACTGCGTCACAAAAGTGACGCACAGTGGCGCAAAAGATGCATACACCTATCATAAATCTGTCCCTAGCATTTTAAATGATTAATTCAGGATGACGATAAGGTGTGGCCTATGCAGAGCTTTGTTTAAGGTGAGGCCTACTCAGGGTTGCAGATCAAAGTTACGCTTGATGAAGAATACAGAGGAGATAATACATGTAAAGGCCTACCAATGAAGTAAGTAATGTCCACTTTATTGCACCAGTCATCATAAATGTATCCCTAAGCTTCTTATCTTGTTACAGATGAACCACCATATGTACATGACATTTTAAGTAATTTCCACATGTGCAGTGTTTTCAAAATATAATTTGAAAATCGTTTTTGGGGAAAAGTAATGGTTTGCAAAATTATGACAATTACATAATGGTGTATGCTTCTCTATAAAGCATTTCAGTATCTCTAATGTCATTTTTCCCATATTACATTATAAGACCTTTCCCCATGAAGCACATTCCTTGTAAATATGCTCCCACCTGTGCATTGCAAATTTAGATTTTCACTGTTTCAGACACATAGCCATGTTGAAAGTGACCCAAAAAAATTGCAAACGTTTCCCCATGAAGCACATTCCTTGTAAATATGCTCCCACCTGTACATTGCAAATTTAGATTTTGACTGTTGCAGACACATAGCCATGTTGAAAGTGACCCAAAAAATTTGCAAACGTTTAAAAAAAAAAAACATTCATGTGTCTTAATGACATTTTAAGTCATTTCCCCATGGAGAATGTTTTCTAAGTGGCACAAAAGAGGTATACACCTATCATAAATCTATCCCTAGCATTATAAATGATTAAATCAGGATGACAATAATATGTGGCCTATCCAGAGGTTTGTTTAAGGTGAGGCCTACTCAGGATTGCAGATTAAAGTTACGCTTGATGAACAAAACAGAGGAGAACATTTTATTGTAAATGCCTACCAATGAAGTAAGTGATTTCTACTTCATTGCACCAGTCATCATAAATGTATCCATAACCTTACTTAAATTGTCCTTAAGACACATAAAAGCGTTTTTTGATTGGCTTTCCTGCATGGTAGGGTCACTTTTAACATGGCTATGTAACATAAACATTCAAAATCAAAATTTTCCATGTACAGGTGGGAGCATATTTACAAGCAATTTGCGCCACAAAGAAAGGTCTGACATTAAAATGGCAAAAATAACATCAGGGACAGTCAATTGCCTTATAAAAAACCATACACCATTATGTCCTTCTCATGCATTTAAAAACAATTCCTTTTTCCCAAAAACGATTTTCAAATCATAATTTCAAAAAACTGCACATGAGAAAATGACTTAAAATGTCATTGAAACACATTAAAGCATTTTTTGATTGGTTTTCCTGCATTGTTGATTCATTTTTATCATGGCTATGTAACACAAACATTGATAATTAAAATTTTCATGCACATGTAAGAGCATATTTACAAGCAATTTGCGCCACAGAGAAAGGTCTTACACTAAAATGAGAAAAATAACATCAGGAACAGTCAATTGCCTTATAAAGAACCATACACCATTATGTCCTTGTCATGATTTTATAAACAATTCCTTTTCCCCAAAAACGATTTTAAAATCATAATTTCTAAACACTGCACATCAGAAAATGACTTAAAATGTCATTAAAACACATGAAAGCGTTTTTTGATTGCCTTCCCAGCATGGTTTGGTCACTTTTAACATAGCTATTTAACACAAACATTCAAAATCTAAATTTTCCATGCACATGTGAGAGCATATTTACAAGCAATTTGCGCCACATAAATCATAATTTTCTCCTTAAAGCACACTATTCTCTATCTAAAGTAAAGAAATATTTTTTCACCTTAGCAAATACTTTGAGTTTGAAAACAGTCTCAGAAACACACCAATTTGTCTTCAGCAGAGCAAAAGGTATGCACTCCAGAGTCTGCAGCTATGAAAAGCACAGAAATGGTGTAATTCTTCACACATATTTCTCATGTCACCCAATCAAAACTCTTCCCTCACTTTTTTTCAAATGAAAACCCTTCCCCCTCTGCCCTTTCTGCCTATTTTCCATAGCAACCACCTCTTGGAGAAACTCTGGTGTTTGCAAATTCACACAACAATGTTGCAATTGAACTCTGAACTCTCAGTGCACCTGCATATCCAGTGCTTTCTTTCATTTAATGATTTTTTATTGACCACTCAAAATACATCTTTCAAAGAACACATCTCTACACCCTAACTTTCTGTTTTCATCAATCAAAATCCACCAATCACTGTTACTACTTCATGAACACAGAAACTCCACAGTTTTTTTCATTTCAAACTCACATTTTTTCAACTGCCATTTCATTGCCACACTTCATCTGACTGCAGGAGAACCTTCTCTCACCATGTTTTCTGTCTGGATTGTTGGTCATAGTTATATTCACTGGGCTCAAAGGTACGTTGAAAGCAGGAATTTACCTAACCTCAATTTACAAGATGTGGAAATTAAGTGGTTTGGCCACAGAGGATTAAAATGTCACCAATTGATACCATTGGTGAAAACCTTTATGCATTTGCCCAAACCTGACCTGTTAATTGTGCACTGTGGAGGTAATGACTTGGGCACTTTGACTGGTGTAGGTCTGGAAATGCTTTTAAAGGACACCTTTGAGCAATTAATGGCACTTTTTCCTCAGACTGCCTTGGTATATTCAAATATATGCCAAAGACAGAAATGGAGGTGGTCAAACCAATTTTGTCCACAAATTGAGAAGTCGAGGAAGCATGTAAACAAATCTGTTTCAGCTTACATGAGAGACCATGGAATGGGCTCCCTGTACAACAATAACTTGCGTTACTACATGCAAGATATCTACAGAGGAGATGGAGTTCACTTCTCAGATGAGGGCAACAGAGTTTTCACTCTGAATTTAAAAATGTGCATTGGTACCTACTTATAAGTACCAAAATGTACCATAAACCCAAAAGCTCTTCTCAGAGCTACCCTACATCTAATCACTCACAATTATTATTTTACTCTAACTTTTTTTACTAATTTTCAACAAAGTACGCTCCCTGGGGCGCTACCCGGTACGCGTACCGGGAGCTAACCTCGCGAAATTTTAAAAAAAAATGTTTTTTTTTCGCACATATGGGCCTCCTCAGCCACCCTCACAAAACCTAGGGGGTCAAGATAAGTCTACCATGCCCCCTTCTACCTATTCTGAACATTATTTGCCCTCCATCTTGTATCATAATTCGACCGAAACACAAAATGGTGGACTCCCGTTACGCTTAAGGTTCGCGTACCAGGGCGCTCACCGGTTCGCGTACCGGGTCGCTTCCTGGGAAGCGCACCATCAAAAAAGGTGGGAAAGTAGTTCACACAAAAGCCACTTGAGACAATTTCACCAAATATAGATTAGCTCATACTACATACCAATCCCTACCATTTTCACAAATTTGATTGGAATTCCATTTAGCCATTTAGCCTATAGAACTCACTAAATACCGTGAGGTAAATTACTTCACAAAACACATCTGAAGTGTTGGAATTGACAACCAATTAAAATGTTACTTTCATTTTCTACTTTTTTTACCTGACATTTAATTGGTTATGTACCCGAATATATATAAAGGAAGAGAAGGAAACACAGCCATTTTGACTACTACTTCCTGGTGTACATTTCTATTAGAATTTTCATTAATAACTTCAACTTCTTTTTAAAGGTAAGTTGTTATTTTTAAAACTGAAGTATATTGAGCACTTTAAGTTAATATGGCAAACTTTTTCTGTTAGTTATATACTATCCCTCTGTAGTACTTATAAATTTAGATACACTTTTTTATATTCCTACTTCCACTCTGATACTATACACTGCCCAAAGATAAATTCTCTGTTAAAAACTGCCTATCTAAAATTAATCCCAACTGTGCCCTACCTCTACTAATATATATTTTTTTATGCAAATTTCAGGAAAAATGGAAAGTGAACAAAACATTTCATTTGAAATTGTCCTTCCAGAGTCCAACACAGAAATCATTGATCCAAATGAGATTGAATTTATGGATGAATCTTGGGACCAAGAACTACTGCAATGTGTACAAGCAGTAGATAACCTCCTTGCAAATGAGGACATTTTACAACCTCAGAGACTACAATCTATATTCCATGATTATGAAATTTCTGACAATGAAATGTTAGAAAGTTTAATAAATTATGAAACACAATAAAAAAAACTTAAAAAAAAAAAAATAAATAATCAACAAAACCAACAATCAATTAACATACAGCATTTGAAAAGTCTATCATTCATTTTTCATTGTGATACGCTCCCCAGAACGCTTCCCGGTTCGCGTACCGGGCGCTAACCACGAAAAAAAATAAAAAAAAAATTTTTTTTTTTTGCTTAGCGGGGCCCCTTTAAAGCCTCCACATCAAACCTAGGGGGTCAGGGAGGAGCTAGTATGCCCCCTTATGGTTATTTCCCCCTTTGTTTTGGCCTCCTCTTGTCTCTCAATCCTACCGAGAGACAAGATGGCGGCCGCTCCGGACTGTTTAGAATGTTGACAGACACCGGAGAGCCAATCAGCTTAGCTACGCGAAGTTCCGGTACGCTTAAGGTCCGCGGACCGGAGCGCTGCCCAGAGCGCGCTTACAGATATATATCTTTTTTTAAACGTTAATTTCTCAAAATCCACTGGAGCACATATATTGAGACCTACAAAAGGCACATCGGGCTACCAGTCCCTACAATTTTGCCAAGTTTCGTGCAAATCCATTCAGCCGTTCGGGCTAAAAGTGAGGCTAACCGCCCTATGGAAAACTCAATGTTAAAAACACGTTTTGGGACCCCCCTTTTTTCTCGGCCCCCCCTGGACGAACCCCCCCAAAATTTTCAGGGGCTGCTCAGAAACAAAATGTTCCATTTTCCTGAAAATTTCAGCCAATTCCGTCCACAAACGCCAAAGTTATTAGACATAGAATTTTCAAAAATCCCATAGGGAAAAAATCCTAACTATATATACCTACTGGCGACCGCCAGTAGGTAATATATATATATATATATATATATATATATGTGAACATATTTAATGGTTCACTTTACAATTGGGCAGCTACAGTTCACACACAGACTGGCTTAGGATATGCGCAGCGTATAGCACAACAGACAGAATATCTCGACACACTGAATTTGGCTTTACTTGGTATTCATGATGCACCCTTAACCTCTATTAGTGTCCACTCAATAGAGCCATCCTTAGGACAGGGCCTACCAGTCTCAGTCACACGAAGAGACTTCTCTCACCCACAAGGCAGGGACATATTCCTGCAACAAATGAACTACGATCGGCCGTGCCCACAGTGGAAATATTCCGCAATCACGCGGTCACATACTGCTTCAACAAGTAAAACTGCAAGGACTGGGGCCTAAACAGCTGCTCCGCCATTACCATAGAAAGGCAGTTGAACCTTAATCTATGGCAGCTGCGACACAAACAAAACCGTCCCCAGTCTACAGCGTTCCGGAATCAGTCTGCCTTTACATGTGACAATTAGTACTCCAAGTGGTAATGAGTCAGAAAAATAAAACCGTGCATAACATGACTGCGAGGCAGAGCTAAATGTTCATATCCTTTCTTTCAGGGGGAAGATTGGACTTGTGGGCATTTCGTTAGAAACTTAAAACGCGGCTGCATAAAGCTCAAAGAATTCTGTATATTTTCTGAAAAATCGTTTTCAACTTTCTGTGCCCGAGGCGAATTCCACACAAATCCCGCCGTAAGCGCTTGCTCAGTGCTGTAATTTAAAATGCCTACAAAGCACATCGCCGCACACTCCACCAGCCACCCGCACTGTGGCCTGCCTGAGGCCTCATCATCACATCATGTCATCATAGCTGCCAAGGGTTCTGATTACTTATGTGTGACATTTTCACAATTGCAGTGTAATTATGAGTGACATTCAACGACTATGAGTGACACTTTCTCGCAAGCAAAATCAAGCAATGAAGAAGTGCAAAACATATAAATAACAGACATTAAACTCACTTGGGCAACGAAAAACTCAGATCTTAAAACTGCTGTAAAGTGCTAGAAATGGAAGGGCACTAACCTAGTAAAAAGCAGTAGCTCACAGATAATCCTCATAAACTACAATTTTGTGAACGTGTGGTTCATGTTCTTTCTTTCCTTCCTTCTCCCCTTTTCTCCTCTTTCTTGCTTTTTCCCTCCTTCCCATTGTCTCACTTTCCATTTCCCTCTCTAGAACTCTTTTTTTTCCTGTTTCCGCACTCAAAAGGTAACAGTGGTAAAACGGGTTAGCTATGTGGCATTATTTGGGATCATAGCGTGCATGATGTTACTTCTGCTACCCCCAGGCGTTTGGACTAACACTTTATAAAACTATCTCTGTATGCTATAGCACCAAGAGGCCTTATTAATCCAGAGCCCTGTGCAGGCGTCCCTGGAGGGTGAAAGGGCGCCGTAAACTGCCATCGACCCTGACTGACTTGGCACCCTGTTCGGGACACAAGCTGTCTCCGTGCAGTTATTAATGAATAATTGGTCTAGTTACTGCCAGACAAGGTGATCAGTAAGGTGCAGCTAAACTTGCTACTGTACAAAAAGAAAAACATCTCGGGAGCCTCCAGGCCAAGCCAGCACTTTACTGGGTCCATTCATTAATTGTATTGCCCCTGTTCTGCAGTCTAGGCCACGGTGCCCTGCACCACTTAAAGTAGGTAGGTCAGTTGCCCTCCCAGCCTGCAACCTCCGACCGCTGAGGTGTGAAACCTGCCGCCTGCGATAGCATACGCTGTGGGGGCACTTTGAAAGGTTGTGCAGCATTTTGTTTTATTTGCTATGCTCTACGTTTAAATGCACAATCGACATCACCCGTACCTTGCAAAACATAATTAGAGCGTAATACGCAGGCCTTGCTGGGTCTTGTGCACAGGTCGGTGATTTCGCCGATAATACACCAAAGTGGCGGCTGTTTGGGGGCACTTTGAAAGGTTGTGCAGCATTTTGTTTTATTTGCTATGCTCTACGTTTAAATGCACAATCGACATCACCCGTACCTTGCAAAAGTAATACGCTCTAATTATGTTTTGCAAGGTACGGGTGATGTCGATTGTGCATTTAAACGTAGAGCAGAGCAAATAAAACAAAATGCTGCACAACCTTTCAAAGTGCCCCCAAACAGCCGCCACTTTGGTGTAATATCGGCGAAATCACCGACCTGTGCACAAGACCCAGCAAGGCCTGCAGGCAGCCAAAACTAACAAAAGCAGCCATCACTGACCTGCACAGCTACCGGCCACTCGGAACTCCGGCAATGCCAGCGGGGTAATACCGCGCAATCAGCACAGCGCGACTACCCTTCCTTCAGCCCCCTAAACACAGTCCTGCCCTGCCCCCAAGCGCGACCCGACCGGCTGCACCTACTTTTAGTATTCGTTCCTTCGAAAATTTCAGTCGATGAGTCCATTCGATTGACGATACTTGAACCTCTCTGAGCAGTGTCACAGTGTTGTGACTCAGGCTGTTGTGACTACTCGCGTCGAGTCAACAAGTGAGGCTAGACTCTAAGTGTCGGACGGAAATGCTGTGTCCTGGTGCTGCCTGGCCTACACGCAGGAGACATGTCAGAGAGGGATCCCCACCCCCTACCCGACTGGAAACTTAGACGGCGCGCACGTCCCCGAATGGCCAATCACTGAATGACTTCACATGCTGAAGTCACAGTGATTGGCCATGATTGATGAAGTGCTGAGCCTTGTCCTTGGCGTGGTGGACCAGCCAATCCTGGCGCTCCATAAGCGCCAGGATTGGCTAGGGGGGCCCGCAGACTCCTCGCCCTGGCACCTTTCAAATGACGGGGCCCGGCTAAAGCTGCACCCCCTGGCCCCTTCGGTCCCTTCAGCCTGTATAATGGGAACAGCTGCACGCTAAAGCGCATGCTCGGGCTAGTCTCAGCCCGGAATTCCTCATGCGCTGTGCTCAGTGGCCGGATCATGCAGACTCTCTGACTGCAGTGTCACTCAAGCTTCAGACCACCAGCCCCACCCCCTGTGCACTCCCTATTCCATCGGGTGTATCCCGCAAGCGGATTGCAGCGGCGCTTTATTTAATTTATCGGTGCTCTCAGTGTGTCACGCAGCGCAGGTGCGTCCACCAGGCTTAGTGGGGCTACGCCCCTACGCCCCAATGGACGCACCGCTGCTGTCCAGAGTATCAACCGTATTCATGAAACAGCCTAGAGAGGGAGGTAGGCTTGCCTCTCATCGAGATACCTGTAGATCAAGAGGGTCCCTATGTACATAGTCAAGTATTAGGGAAAGACAGAAAGTTTCTGATTGATACAGGGGCAAGTAGGACTACTATCAGTCATGACGAGGTTCCAGGGGCTCCGCTCTCAGGCTCTAGAAATGTTTCCCTTGGATTTTCAGGAAAGCCTATTGTTAACGAGATATCAAAGCCAGTTACTCTAGAAGTTGGTCCATTGTCCCGAACTACTGATTTGTTACTTACGAAATCATGTCCAGAAAATGTATTAGGTATTAAGACGTTAAAAGAATTAGGTGCAGTAATATGCTGCTCCCCAGAAGGAATCCGATTGTTTTTGCGCGACTTCAAAGGTCGTGATTTTGATCCAAGATTGTCCAATGTTCCGCAGCATTTATGGGCGCAAGGTCCAACTGATGTAGGTTTCATGCAAATCACACCCCATCGTGTGACCCTCAAGCAAGGTGTAGTCCTGCCACGGATCAGACAGTACAGATTGCCACCTGAGGCTGTAGCGGCCTTATCCAAAATTATTGACGAACTCATTGCTCAAGGAGTGGTTGTAGAAACTGACTCCAATGTATGTAATTCTCCTATCATTCCAGTCATGAAACGTACTGATCCAAATGCACCTCCAGTATATCGATTAGTGATTGACCTTCGAGAACTTAATAAATGTATCATACCCCAGTATCCAGTAGTCCCAGATATTTCATCTCTATTGACAGCTATTGATTCTGAAGCTATATTTTTTACAGTAATAGACCTCAAGAACGCATTTTTCAGTGTCCCAATTCATCCAGATAGCCAGTACCTTTTCGGTTTTTGTTTAAATGGAAGGAGCTATAAATTCACACGAGCTCCTCAAGGTTTCACAGAAAGTCCTAGCATTTACAGTCAAGCACTCAAAAGACAACTAGACAATATTCACATGCCAACTGACACTGTCGATGATCTACTGATCACAGCCCGTTCTGAGCGTGCTTGCGAGCGAGCATCACTTACAGTTCTGTATTTCCTAGCCGAGATGGGGCACAAGTGTCCCCTTCGAAGCTTCAGTTCTGTGTCCAGCAAGTGATCTACTTAGGCCACTTACTGTCCAAGTGGGGTAGGCAGTTGACACCAGACCGTATCCAGTTAATAGCGAGTCTTCCACAGCCCAAGACACAGAAGGAGGTACGTGCTTTTATCGGCCTCACTTCTTATTGCAGACAATGGATTCCTCAGTATGCATTTCTAGCCAAGCCACTGATACAGTTAACGACACAGGAGGCAGCCGTATCGACTGTCCTCCCTTGGACATCCGAACATACACTTGCTTTTAATGAGTTAAAGAAAGCCTTATGCCAAGCACCTGTTCTAGCTACACCGAACTACAGTTAGCCTTTTACACTTTTTGTCACAGAACGTAATGGTACTGCATTATCTGTTCTCACACAAGATCAAGCCGGACAATACAAGCCTTGTGCTTATTTTTCAAGCACGTTAGATCCAGTAGCCCAGGCTCTGCCTGCGTGCCTCAAGTCAGTTGCAGCCACAGCTCTAGCAATCAGACAAAGTGATTCCATAGTATTAGGACACTCCCTGACAGTACAAGTTCCACACTCCGTGGAAGTTCTTTTAAACCGAACACAGACTCAGCACTTGACAATTGCACGTTTAACAGGTTATGAACTGACACTGTTCCAGCCACACATAGAAATCAGACGCTGCAACGTTCTAAATCCTGCTACACTGTTACCGTCAGTTACTTCAAATCCGGCCACACATGACTGTGTGGAAGTAGTTAACACTATGACTAAGCCAAGACAAGACCTGACAGACATTCCATTACCTAATCCCGACCTGACACTTTATGTGGATGGTTCATGTATGAGAACAAGTACAGGAGAACTAGTAGCCGCGTATGCAGTGACTACTGAAACTGAAGTTATAGAAACACATCGTATTGACACCCTGTCTGCCCAAGCAGCAGAGCTTATCGCTCTGACTCAAGCCTGCATACGTGCCAAGAACCTGAAAGTAAATATATATACAGATTCACGTTACGCATTCGGAGTCGTACACGACTTTGGAGTGCTCTGGCAGGAGAGAGGTTTCATGACTTCTCATGGAACCAAGATTCAGCATGGTCTCCTCATTCAAGCTCTGTTAGATGCAATACATTTACCGACAGCTATCGCTATCATGAAGTGCAAGGCACATACTAAAGTTACTGACATCATTTCTCAAGGTAATGATCTAGCAGATCGAACAGCCAAGCTTACAGCTCAGACTCCAGACATTCCAGTTAACAAGACACAGACATCCACTCCAGAACAGACCACTTGTATGACAGTTAAGGACCCTACACAAGATGTCATAGACATACAGTTACATGCTACTCCTGAAGAAATCAAGAAATGGTCCGAACAAGGAGGGGTCCAGACAGATCAGGGATGGGTGACGAAGGGAAAAGCCACATGGTTTCTCCCCGACTCTATGGTTCAAGTCATTATTAATACCGCACATAGTCCAGCACACCTAGGAGAAAAAGCTATGTTAGACAGTATCCAGAACCTTTGGTTCAACAAGCATTTACGAGCTGCAGCCAAGCAGAAAGTCCGTACTTGTATGATATGTTGTCAATTCAATCCAGGTAAAAGTGTCCCGGTGGAACAAGGTGGATTCCAGCCTCCTGACCACCCTTTTGAAGTCCTCCAGATGGATTATATTCAGATGGAGCGATGTCGAGGTTTCAAGTATGTTCTTGTAGTTGTATGCGCTTTGTCCAGGTGGACAGAAGCATATCCAGTTCCAGATTACACAGCAGCGACCACTGCCAGGCAGTTGGTTCGTGAATTCTTCCCCCGTTATGAACTCCCTAGGGTCGTGTATTCTGATAACGGTCAGCCATTCTCATCTGAGTTAATGAAGCATGTTTCTCTTTTGTTAGGGTACCAGTGGAAGTTCCATTGTGTGCGCCATCCAGAAGCAGCCGGTCTCGTAGAGAGACATAATCAAACCCTGAAAATCCGTATTGCTAAGACATGTAAAGAGAAAGGTGTAGACTGGCTAGTTGCCCTGCCAGTTGCTCTATTCTTCATGCGGATGGTTGCACACTCCAGATCAGGTCTGTCCCCTTATGAGGTCGTATTCGGCCGCCCCCCAAATATGTGGGGTACACCTAGACCCCGCAGTATTACAGATGTTTCAAGTAATATGCTGACAGATTACCTAGCTTCCTTGATGTCTGCCCTACACTCTTGTCGTTCACAGGTTGCCGCTGCATTTCCAGACAATACTGAAGTCAAACCACACGAGGTCCTTCCCGGAGATTTGGTCTTAATCAGGAATTTTGATCGTTCAAGTCCGCTGGAGCCTCGCTGGAAGGAACCGAAACTCGTCCTTCTGACCACCCGTACGGCCGTGAAGTTGGAGGGCCGTAAGGGCTGGGTCCACCTGTCCCACGTCAAGAAATTTCACGGACTTAGAAACAAGACTTTTAATGACATTTCTACAGACATTTCCAATTCTAAAGACTGCCTGAAACCAGACTCTAAATCAAACATTCATTCAATTCCAGAACTGAAAGTTCCTCTGTTGGAGAAAACTCCGCAGCAGGAATATCGATTGAAACTCCGGTCTAGTAAAATAAGTCAGCCAGTTTAATTGTCTAAGTCCCCCTCGGGTGAAACGGTTAGACAGGTATCTGACATGTATGAGATAGACCCCCATAGTGAGAGAGTTAGTCAAAACTCTATCCGATGTATCGTTTTTCTAAGTTTTCTATTGTTTCTAAGTTTGATGGTTACCTGCACAAGTTATGCATTGCATTTATGTTTTCCAAGTTCACATGTAAATAAGTTTTCTAATGCTACAGTAGAGCACACGTTTAGTGATCTGCCTCCTCACGAGTTATCCTATCGTCTTGCTATGCGCAATAACACGTTCATTAGAATGTTACACTATTCACACCAGACCAGCAATGCTACTAATTGTTGGGTGTGTGGTCGACTCCCCCCTTTCCAGACACCGAAGGGAGTTCTGCCACTCTTTCCTTATCCATTTTCACATAATGGTTCGTGTGGAGCATGGTCCATGTTAACGTCATCTTCAAATGATATGTCCCTTCTGAATAGAACATGTTTTCCAGACAAGCAAGGTCTCTCCCATAGAACAGGGTTAGATCTAGAAAATGAAGTTTATAATTTAGGTAACTATTCTTCGAATATTATAGTCCTGAATGTTCAGTCTGATACTACTCCAGACTTACCTGCTATTTCAGTACTACCAGTCAAAGGCGAATTATGTGTCAGAAATAATGGTTCCGTACATGTAGGACAGTGATTGTACTACTACTGTCGAGTATAGTGACAGTGGGAAATCTATTTTCAAAGCTTCACGTCATTCTTATTTTGTTTGTGGTCAGACCGCATATGTTCGTCTGCCCCTCGATTGGGATGGAACATGTTACATTGCCTTCCTACTGCCACCAGTTTTTCTAGCCCCATCAGATTATCACAGAGACACACATCTAGTACACGTTAGACATAGACGAGAGATCGAGTCCCCAATTGTCGACCAAACTGAAACTGCTCTAGAACAGTATACAGATTTCAATAAAGGTTTCTTCTTCTTTATAGGACCTATCCAGAATAGTAAGCTAATCCGTAGGTTAACCAGAACCCTTGAAGCAGTAGTGAATGAGACTACTTCTGCTCTAGGTAACTTAACCGAAGAGCAATCTGCTATGAGATTTGTCGTGCTCCAAAATCGTCTCGTTCTTGATGTCATACTGGCCGATAGAGGAGGAGCATGTAGAGTCATCGGATCTAGTTGCTGCATTTTCATTCCTAATAACGCGCCGTCTGTTTATTCAGCTATAACCAGACTTCATAAAATCGCCCATCAGTTACACCAGAATCCAGGCACCTGGACATGGTCCGGTTGGCTCTGGAGTATCATATCTGCCTGGGGATGGAAAGTATTGTCATTCCTAGGTATTGCAGTGATGATCATATTCAGTTGCTGCCTCTGTATACAATGTGGCCCTGCGATTTGCGGCATTTGTGCTACATCATGTATTCCTAGTCCTAAGTCCCGTTCCAAGACAATTCGAGACGAGCAAATGATGCTGTATGAAATGATAGATGGTATCATGAATATAGATGTTTCCTGATGGAAACGTAGTGACAAGGAGGGAATGTGGAAAAGTAAATTTTGCCATGTTCTGTGTCCCTACGTGTTCCCCATCTTATGCTATATGTGCATGATTAATATGCATATGTATTCTCTATGACCGATTAAAGACGCAATTACAGTTGTGTCCATCTCTAGTATGCCAGTTTCCAGTTCTCGTGAAAGCTACGAGTATTAGGCCTATGTAAACCTACGATGCCACGTTTTTCAGTGTGCACGTTAATTCATTGAAAAGTCCCCGTTTCTAGGCCTCAAAAGGGCCCGGACTCAGATTCAGCTCCTGTCTCCTGAACCCTCTCCGAGGAGCGATACAGCCCCCACCTGCATCCCTGACCCTTCACTTACTTCCTGCCTCGCAGTGCCCGGCTCGGCCTGGCTCTGCCTGCCAGTCTGCTAAGAGTATGTTATGATTCTAGTTATCAGTCCAGCCCTCCTTCTCTGCATTCCTAAGCTACTGAATCACATCAATAGTTTCCGTCATGGTCTAGCCTTTATGTCTCCATGTAAGAGAAATACTGTATTAATATTCATAGAATATTCCTCAACACGCACTACATATAGAATAATGTATGCACCAGTTTTAGTGTCTGTTAGCCTTTACCCTGATAACTTTTGGATTCTATCAACATGTTCTCTAAACACCAGATACTAGATAGGCTTTAGGTACATGTCGCTCTGACACTCCAGACTTTCGTCTCCTCTTCTAGCGCAGAAGTCATAGCCCCAGTCCTCCTGGTAACACTTCATTGCCAGTTTGCGCGCACCACTAGGTTAGAGGTCCCAGCTGCTCAGGTAGCCCCCTCCATGTTTCCACCCCTTTTTATGACATATTCTGTTACGTTTACATCACATGTCTATGTATACGCCCTGTACACGCCTTCTTGTTACATCATTTCTGCCCTTATCTTTCGCGACTGCTACAAACTCCGCCTACTGCTACGCCTATTGTATTGAATGCCATGAAAATGTTTTAACTATATATACTTGTGCACTGTTATTAAAAGTTACCATTCCATTCCTTTGTCCCTGCCCCAGGCAGCTGCCATCCCATTCCCATGCAGGCTGTCTTGTTCCAGTCCTTTTATGCTTAATTAAAGCCTGTATACTCCAGCTACCTCGTATCTTGACTCTTATTTATTGAGCTAAACCGTTTATTTATTATAGTCAAAAATAGTACCGGTAATTAATTATTTATTTACCACACTTCAAGTCCAGACGAACCATCCAGTCTCCTTCCCGCAAAAGGTCCCTTAGAAGGTGAATACCCTCCATTTTGAAGTGACGGTACACCACTCCGCCGTTGAAGTCCTTGAGGTTGAGGACCAGACGAGAACCCCCTCCTTTCTTTTCCACTAGAAAGACATTGCTGACGAAGCCGTCTGGATGAGGGGAAGAAAGGACTATGGCCCCTTTCGCCAGAAGAGACTCTATCTCTGTGGAGATGAATTCCTGATCTCTTAGGGAAAAAACATGTGGAGAAGGAGGATGGTGTTGGAGAGGGTGAGCGTAAAACTCGAGTTTGTAGCCCTGGACCGTCTCCAACACCCAAGCATCGCTGGAGATTAACTGCCAATTCGGAAGGAAATATCTCAACCTGCCCCCCAAAATTACTTCTGAAGACAGAATTAATCTCACCTGAGGAATCCGGTCGACCACCTTGGGCACCTCCGTATCCACCTTTGGAGTACTGACCCCGACCTTTTCTTGAAGGGTAGAACTTTGATTTTCCAGAATTGTAGGACTCCTGTCCGCCTCCTCTGTGAGACTGACCTCCTCTCTGAGTAGGTTGGGAATTTCCACGGCCGGACGAACGCCCCCTTCGTCCAGCCCGACCGAAAACCGGACGGAAAGCCCTACGCAGGTTGGCCTGCGCCCTGTCCAAGCCGCTGAAGGTGGCCACAAAACTTGAGAGTTCTTTTAAAAACGGCTGACCAAAGAGTAAACCTTGAGCTAGAGGCCCAGACTCCGAAGGAGCCAGATCAGTGAGCTTAGGATCAAGCTTCATGAGAATTGATCGACGGCGTTCACTATTCAGGGCGCAGTTAGCATTACCAAGCATGCATATAGCCCGCTGAGCCCATCCTACCATCTCCTCCGGATCAATCAGGGCGTCAGAGTCTTTCGCTCGAAAAGCCAAATCCAAAATTTTTGTGAGAGGGCCAAGAAGATCTAGCATCTTATCCTGACAGGATCTCCAGGACCTGTCGAGACCCTTTTTGGGATCCTTGGAATACTTCCGTAGATAAGTGACCATTGTAGGGTCCACATCAGGAGTGTCCGCCAACTTGTCGGAAAGATCAGGACGGGGACACTCAGATCTTAAACGTGCCCGTACGGTATTGTCAAAAGATCTCCTGATATTAGACTGAACATAAGCAGCCACCTCAGGGGAAGGCAACCAGGCTGAAGAATTAGGATGCACAATTTCAGTGGGCTCAAAATCTAGCACCGGAGGTTTAGACGGGGCATCAACAAAGTGCTCTTTACGAGCCTTCTTCTTAGGAGGGGGCGCCTCGGAGTCAGAAGATGGAGAGTCAGAGGAGTTCGAAGTGGAAGGGGAAGGATTGCAAGATTTTTTAGAGCGTTTCCCCTTCCTAGAGGATTTGGGTGTAGCCAGAGAATGCGCCAGTTTAACAAAGTCCGCCACATGCGGATTCTTGGGAGATCTAGAGGAACGCCCAGAAGACGTCTTCCATCCCTGCTGAGATGCATATTCTGCGAGGTGTAACTGGAAAGGAACAAGAGTGGAATGGAAAGCTTGTCCTTCATACTCCATATCCATGGAACCAGAAGGTTCCTCTTCACCATGGTAGAAGTCCTCCTCTTCATAATAATCTCCCGTCTTTGGTAAACAAAGAATAGTAAAGTAGCCCACAGAGGAAAGGACCGAAAATTCACACCCTTAGGGTATTCAGGGGGAGTGCGACCCCAATAACAAGCCTCAGGCAAGGAAAAAACTGACCTGAATGAACAATTTGAATGTGGAGGGAGGGCTTGTAGCATCTAGGCAAAGCCTACTTTAAATTTTACAACCCCCAGTCCTCACTGACAAAAGGGCGTCTGGAGCCTGACAGCCGGCAGGTGGGCAGAGGCTTAGAAAGCCGAATTCAGTGTCTTCTGACAGATTTTTGAAGACGCGCTGCTATTCCCTTCCACAAAAGCCAGGAATGCAAGAAATGCGCAGTACCGACGGTCGCCTGAAGCGCGAGACGAAGGTACTGCGCATGCGCGACACAGAAGGACAAAATGCCGGCTGAAAATGAGAGACGCGCGAGAAAGGCGCGTCTCTCAGCTCCCACTCCACAAGTTCAAAAAACGAGCGCAGAAGAGCAAGCCCGCATGCGGGGGGTGACCACACGCCCCAAGGTAAAACCAGCGCGAAGGCAAGCGCTACAACAAATGCAACAATAGCAATCGGCTAAAACAGTATAATAAGGTAAGCGGAGCAAACACACATTAACTGTAGTCAAAATTAACCAAAGCGCCAAGAGAAAAGCACAAAGCGCAAGGAACAAAGACAAAATGCACTTAACTGGCTGCGGGAGCAGCAAAGAAAGAGGAAGGACTGTCCTCTAGGATACCTTTTATACTAGACCTACTCTATGGTATCCTAGGGGTTCAGGGGATATGTAGTTTATTGCTTTTTCTTTACTATTGTGATTGGCTGCTGTATTTTTGGTAGTAAAGAAATGAGACAGCATAATCGGAGCCTCCGTCCTGACATAGAATTGATGGACTTTTACTTTTGAAGCAAAGAAAGAGGAGGATTTCCGGTCATGGTGGCTCTTATGGGGTCTGACAGGATGGGATGTGTTATATATGCATCATGGGAAATGTAAGTTTTTATTGGCTGCTGTGAGTGTCATTAAATGAAAGAGAAAGCATAATCCTCGCCCCCTTGTCCTTAATAGAATTGAAAATTCTAGGCACGATAGCTAGCTAATTTGTTTATCCATGCGATGCTCTGAGGCAGAGGAAACAGATAACTGAAATGGGGTGGGCTACTGAAGCAACCTTCACTCACGCCAAATATTTTGCGGGTCAGGGAAAGGAGAGGCTCCGATCCAAGTTTATTCAATCCAAATTTAGGAGCCCAGGTTCTGCATGTCCTGAATCCAAGCGGAGTCTTGTTAAACCGCAGCTGAAAACGATGGAGAGCGTAAGGTTATACAGAAGAAATACATATGAAAATATACAAAGGAGCGTAGCGTGCCTGCACGCTGAAACGAAGCATCATAACTGTAAGTGTAATAGTCACAAACAAAGGACAAAGTGAAACGCTGCGGCAGAGAACAACGCACTAAATCATAATTCAGTAACAGTCCACGAACCAACAACCTCCCCAATTACTCATGGACGTTAAGCTTGGTTGGCCCAGTACGACCTTGCACCGCCCTTTGATAATATTCGCGCTATAAAAATCGTAATTCAGTACTCCTGATCTTGTAACCAAGACGGTATGGTTAAACCCGTACGGACTCCATTACCAATGAGCACTTCAGCGTTTTATGTAAACAGAGCTACTATTGGCAGAGGATATCAACGATTCTCCAATCCCAGGCCACTTTACATATTGCGACCTCCCCCGACCACTCTCGGCGTACTTTCTGCCGTGTGATTGGCAGTCGTATGACCCGGAAGTACTGCAATTACGGAAGGACGTGGAAGTGCTGAAATTACTTACAAACGCCGCCCTTTAAAAAGATTAATTTCCTACAACGGACTTTGGGCTGAATTTACGGACAGACATTGTAAGTGGGGCAAACTATAGGGGCTTTGTTGGGAGAGAAGCCTATATAGGGATACCAATCTGGTGTTCTTTAGGTGCTTGTTAACAGCAATAACACTTTTAAAGGACATGGCAGTGGGTTGTCAGGTGGGTACTTGCGGTTATCTTAAGGTTGCTCAAGAGGCTACTTTATTCCAAAGGAACATTCCTATTTCATAGAATCCTGCAAGAGATTCAAACGTGTGGCAGAAAACGTATAAGTGTTTGCGTTAATACCAGGGGTCTCATAGGTTCAAAAGATGTAAGTCACAGACGGTCCTTCTCAGCGATTACACCGACCCCTTCATATGACACAAATTTCTGCCCCGTGCATTCAAAGGAAGCCAGAGGGAGGGGAGGAGCAATCCAATAAATACAGAGCAATGTAAGTGCGGGATTGCATAGATTAAGTGGAATTTTATCGCTATGTCGGAGGTAAATAGGTAGACCAGAACAACGCTATAGTGGTCTCGAGAAACTAGTAGTGTAGCCCTTTGCAGATAACAAGTTGGTATTAAAAACCTTAGAGAGCGTGGAATCATGAAGGGATTAAAGAGAATCATTCGTCAAGGGGAAGGGGCGTCTCAGATCTAGTGTAACTACTGAAAAGTCATGCTGCGGAGGAGAAACTAGCTAGCAGCACCAACATGGAGTGCGTGTCTCTATTTGGTAATCAATAGGATTATTTCTTGTGATTGTCCTATCCAGTGACCAAACGATTTCTAAACTCCGTCGAGGTTAAGGCGAACTTTGGGTGCACATGGCGTTGTTTAATGCAAGGTAAAAATTAGGTTCTATATGTGTCTCGTACATGCTGTCTTGACGACACATTGTGGCCTCATTATTCAAGTCCCACACCTAGAAGCATAAACCTAGATCAAAGACAGACCAAATAACTAGTGTTAAGATGAATGTCCCACATAACGCGTTTTATGAAGACCCAAATCACTGTATTATTAATGCAACACATTCCAGAGTAGTAGGCCCGAGTTGCTGCGTTTACATTACCTAGTTGTATAATGATAGAACACGAGGTAAACCGTCTTAGGTAGAATTGTTCGTTGTTGTGCAGGAACGTCTCCAAGGTTTTGATGAATAATCAAAGCCCTTTTGAAGAAACACAACCCAAGCGTTATCATCTCAAGCTGTTCAGGAACCAACTGACCCAGTTTGGAATGTCCACTCACAATATTTTAGGAGTTGATTGAACAAAGCATAAAGTAAAGCAGTAAAACATCACGTATTCCCTTCGTTTCATACCATACATGTAAGCTTGAAATGCAGACAAAACACAATTTAAAACAAAGATAACCTGCTCAAAATAGTTATTTCAGATAAACTAAACTTGCATAGATAGTCAAAAAACTTTACTTCGCTATGTTTTAAAGCATAGAAAGTACATCAAATATAAGCATAATTTGATTCTTCATGGCAGACCAAAGAAATGACGTCCAGGAATGGCATACCTAGGGATCAGTCATCGTCTGAAAAAGTATAACGCTTCAATTATATTTGCGTACGAGTGGGAAAATGAATCTTTTTCTTTGTACATTGTAAAATCTTCAAAAAATTAAATATGTAAGTCTGTTTGAGGTGATTTCCAATCACAGGGGCATGAGGACAGGTGTACGGCCTACCCATTACTCGGATAACCCAACATCAATAGGATCTAGTTTAGGCGGATCTCACTAGAATAAAGCCGCGCTAGGGGTTTGACACTGTAGCTAGGTATGAATGCAAATCCTGTGTAATGGTGGGAGACAATTGATATATCTTCACAGTGGATTTCGTTAATTAGCTTCTCTTGTCTATCTAGCAGCATTTAATAAGAACATTTCCTTATTATTTGCCTTAGAAATCGACCCCCAGTGATGTGGGATCTCCTATAACTTCAATAAGCCCAAATGCCTCAATGTACATTTTACATATTGTAGCCACCAGATTTTTTTGTGCAAAGTCTATGTTTAGACAATCCCTCAGTATGCTCTGGTTAAGGTTAACCGTCTCCCTTCTCCAAATTGAATGTCACGATTAAGATTAGCGCTAAACGTATCATATCAGAAAGAAAGGAGGCCCCATGTTCAGTGTGCCACTTAAAATTAGCGCAACTACGAGGGAGAGCTAGCAACTTTTTATAAAAAACACCCTTTATGCGCTGATGGGAATTTATAAAAATCACCCTTTATGCGCTGATGGGAATCTATTTGCGCCATTCCCTACACCCCTCCCTATATGTGGCAGTGGATATAGCTTTAGCATTATGTTCTCTTTTTAATTTCCAGAATAGGTTTAGTCCCAAGTTTCTTAATCAAGAAAAAAATTGCAGATATACTGTTTTTCTATTACCAGGGCTCGATTAGCTACCATGCTGTTCCAAGTATTCTTTTCATCAAAGAGGATCCATAATTAGGAGAAAGTATGCACCACTTCCAGCCTTCATGTATCTATGTGAAATACTGGTGGTTTCCTCAGACAGCCCCCTGCCGCAAGTACATAGGTTTTCGCCTCATAACATACATTGGCATGAAAATACAATAGAAGTCTATTTCTCGAAGGTCTTGCAATACTTACTGTAATTGTATTTGTATAGCGTTTACTACCCCTGTTGAGGCGCTGAATCGCTTTTTGGTGAGTAGGGTGCTACTCTGTAACCCATAGTGGATTAGTGGTAGATAGGATAAAGTAAGAGTCAAGAAAGGGTTATTAAGGAGATCATATTAGTTAAATGAGGTCTGGAATGAGTCAAAGGAGAGATGGAGGAGGGAAGAGTCAAGAAAGGGTTTTTAGGGATCTCATGATGGTACAATGAGATTTGATATTAGTCTGAGAGTACAGGTAGAGGATATATTGAAAGAGGTATAGGATGAGACTTGGAGTAGTGAACTGGGGAGAGTTGAACTGTATTTTATTGTATTTATTTCTATTTGTTTATTTTTTCTACAGTAGAAGTAGAGTAAAAATATATGGATGCATACCTACATAGGAAGGTAGACGTGTATATGGAAAAGAATAAAGATATAAAGCTGTTTTATAAAAAGTCCCATATGTACATGTATCTATAAATAGAAACTCTGACTTTCAAGTGTTCCAGTACATACAGCTAATTTTTTAATGTATTTTTACATTTTCTTCTTGTTTTTGTAAATTGTTTTTTAAAAAGTTTATTTATATTTGTTTTCCTAATATTTCAGTAGCAAAGCACTTATAGATACAATTGCAATGATCATATTTGCACATTGTGATGGATTAAATAAGAGACCCATAATCATATAATCAAATAGCTCATATGTAAACTATGCACTGACCTACATACATGTTAAACATAAAATAATATATATTGTAACCATAAGTAATGTATATATTAGTTATACACATCTATAAGGATAGCTATATATTTTTAACCAATACTATATATTTTTGCAAAGAAATATACAGATCTAAATTCCCACATGTAATCAAATTATCCATGTTTACGTACACATGCATATGCTGTAAATTTGTGTTTTAAGTGTGGTGGTCATGTAGGAGGAAAGAGCCATCTCAAGTAGTGTTCTGAAGATAAGCTAGTTATCCATGGATCTTATGTTTGGTGGTAGTGAATTTGGGGGTAGTGTGTGGCTACTTGACAGAGAAAGATGTACCACCGATGTTTTTTTCTTGCATATGCTGGGGTTTTAGAAGCGAGGTGTCAACCTGGAACGGAGGTTTCTTTGTTGTATGTATTTAGTGATTTTATTCCTGATGAAAAGTGGTTGTGGTCCATGTATTGCTTTGTGGGTTCTGAAAAGCAGCTTGAAGGTGGATCATTTGGCAACTGGTAACCATCATAGGGCCCTCAAGGCAGCCGAGATGTGGGCTTGTGGCTTTACATGTAGTAGTAGTCTGGCAGCAGGGTTCGGAATCCATTGCAGTCTTTTCATGTTTGATTAAGATGATCAGGGTTAGAGGCTAATGATGTAATGAAGTTTAAACCGTACAAGAGAGATATTAGCTTGGGGCTTGTATGAAACTCCTATGTGGGGGAAGATGCATGCCATAGTTTTTATAGAAATGAAGTGGATCACCAATTGCGCAGACGACCTCACTCCACTGAAGAACCCCCCAGGCGAGTCGCGCAACAGGAAATCCTCATGGTTCACCGACACCCTCAAAAACTCAAAGAAATCCTGCCAAACCCTCGAAAAAACCTGGCGCCACGAGCAGACTACCGAAAACATGACTGCCCTCAAGAACGCCACTTGAGAACACCACCAGCTGATCCGCACCACCAAAAGGGCATCGTTCAAAGAGCGGCTAGACAGCAACACCCACAACAGCAAGGAACTCTTAAGCATCGTCAAGGAGCTCTCCAACCCTAGCGCCAGCAACAACAACATCACACCATCACAAGACCTCTGCAACTCCCTCGCCACGTTCTTCCACCGCAAAATCACAGACATGCACGCCAGCTTCGGACCCCAGACTCCGCATCCAACCACCGACCCACACCACCTTCCTCAGCGCCTGGAACCCCATCAGCACCGAATACACCTCCCTCGCCATGAACACCATCCACTCTGGCTCCCCCTCTGACCCTTGCCCCCTCCACATCTTCAACTAAGCCGACATCATCATCGCACCCCACCTCCGGAACATCTTAAACAAATCCTTCACGTCAGCCACCTTCCCTGAGAGCTGGAAGCACGCAGAAATCAATGCCCTTCTGAAGAAACCCACAGCGGACCCCAAAGACCTCAAGAACTTCCGCCCCATCTCTCTCCTTCCCTTCCCGGCTAAAGTCATTGAGAAAACCGTCAATAAACAGCTGATTGCTTTCCTCGAGGCAAACGACTCGCTCGACCCGTCCC
This sequence comes from Lissotriton helveticus, assembly GCF_964261635.1. NCBI lineage: Eukaryota > Metazoa > Chordata > Amphibia > Caudata > Salamandridae > Lissotriton > Lissotriton helveticus. Next base: position 757,460,016 of record NC_136065.1, read on the forward strand.
AGTCCGGATTGCGAAAGTGTGCGCATGACCGCCCTCCAGTAACGTGCTATGTCGGGACTGAGCCAGAGTATGTGGGAGAGTGAGCCCTCTCCGCCACATTGTTGAAGTCAGAGCAGTGTGCCTGCCCGGTTATTTTGTGTAAGAGCGTCTGTGTATAGTAAGTGCGATGAAGGATTTTTAATTGTACCAACTTAAGTTTAGACGATATCGCTACCTCCTTAGGGGACTCTAGTGCTTCTTGCCATTCTGTGTCATCGAACTCACCTACTTCTCATTCCCGTTTGATTTTAAGGGCTTCGGTGGGATCTAACTGGTTATTTATTATTTTCCGATAGGTTTGGGAGATGGCTTTTAGGTCTCGCCTGAGCCAGCGCATGCGCTGATCTGGGAAGACATTTAATGAGTGGGCTTTAGAAATCCGACCACAATCTTTTGCTGGCCTAGAGCGTGCAGTTATGTGCACAGAAACGCCATTCCCTGCATCGCTCGATCAGGCGTCTTCTGGCTTGCTCTCCCAAGCAGACAGAATTGTTCAGTACATTGCCATGAGGCTGGAATTACCACTGCACAATGGTGTAACACGGCGAGTCAGTCCCGGGCACGAAAGCATGAACCCGCAGACATTCCGCAAGTGGCTCCCCCCTGGAACACAGACTTGTGATTATCATTTGTCATTAGTCATCCTCGAGAGACGCTGGAGTAGCCCCGTTGCCTTTCGGTGTGCTCTTTCTGAACTTAAAATAAAATAGTGGAGAAATTACTGCATTGAAAGTTACAACGTTCGTGGTCTTTAACCCTTCTAAAACTACATGTAATATATTCATTTTAAAGAATCATTTAGTCGAAGGAACAGTGGAGCAGCGCCATCTGGTGGCCTAAATACCCACGGAAGGAATGATACATTAGACTGAATTAACATTCAAACAGCCCAGAGTTTGTCCTGCCTCTGTTACATCAATACCCTTCCATCGGCAAATACACTGCATTTCCCTGATGATGAAGAACGTGCAATATTCATTGTGCAGTCCTAATTTATCGAGAAACAGTCCGCGCTGACAGACTCGGGACTCGTGCTTGAAACCAAAACAATGTTAACATATTTAAAATCTAAACATCTTTGGAACATGAAATTCAGACCACGTGCTGCGGGTAAGCTCGCGAAGTTGCCTTGCCGGACTGGTGGGCGAAACCAATCAATGTAAACTGTTTAAATGGCCGTCAGCGTGAAGAACCAGCATTATTTCCTTCATTGGCATAAACGCTGCCGTATTATAACACGAGTGTCCCTAGGTCAGCGCTTGCATCTTAGGTGCCATGAATCAGCTTGTGCACAACCCCAGCACCTGCCTGCACTGGCCCTCCGGTGCACCGCGAGGCACCATGCTTGCCCCCCTGATTGCTGCAACCTTACAGCGCCGACTCCCTAGCGAACCCGGGAGCCTGAATCTCTATTTTATGCCACGCAGAGCGGGATGTCTAACAGATCCAGCGCTTTATTACTGCTTGGAACCTCACCCGCTAGCCATCGGCATTCCCACTTGAATGTCGCTCTGCCAGATGCAATATTCGGGACCCAAGCCTTCCACCTCGTGCGTAGTTGTGGTGTTTGCAGTCCCATCCATGCTAAAGGCACTAGCCAGGGCTTTAAGTGGGATGAAAAAACTGGGGGGGGGGGGGGGAGGCTCAAGGGGACATGGCCAATGTAATTAAGGGCGTGGCTTAATAACCGTACTTTAAAAATCTGTGTTTAGCATAGTGTGCCTCCCAACTTGTATTTTGCTGTTACTGTCATTGCATCCAGATATGATACAACAAGTGACATCATACCTACAAGTCAGGACTATTGGCTTTGTCAATGGTTGTTAGTTGCATAAGATAAACAAGCAGCAACTATAGCTTGTATAAAATATTGAAAAAGCTTTCACTTAAAGCCCTGGTGACACCACGACAATATTGCTGCTCCTTAGTTTAAAAAAGATAAGGGAAATCCAGAGAGAAGATGACTCTTTAAAGGATTTCCCTTCCCCCCTACAACACTCACCCGGCATGACGTCCTGCCGTAACTTCTCCACTTGTGAGTAGTGTGAGCAGGGTACATCAATATGCCTGCTGTCTCGAAATGGGTCTGTATTGTGCTCTGTTTTGTGCCCTGGCACTTTTTTCCAGACTACAGTCTGCTGTCACTGCAGTCCGAACAAAAACAGACCATCTGTGCCAGCGCACAAAACAGAGCCCGATAGAGACCAATTTTGAGGCCCCTTTAAACAAGCATTGGCATAGCCAATATGTCTCACTTTTGGGACCTTATAAGTGTTTAGCCATGCAACAGTTGATGTTGTAGCACCAAGGATATTGTGCTGCCTAACTAAATACTTATAAGGTCCCAAAAGCGAGACCTATTGGCTATGCCAGTGCTTGTTTATTGAGATGATCTGCGAGGAGCCGATCTTCCAGTGGTGAAGATTCTGGAAACTGTGTTCCCGGTGGAATCATTGCCACAAGTCCATGTCTGATCTGTATGTAACGAAATGTTTGTTTTTGCTACTCCATACGTGACCTGTAATTGGGCAAATGTGACCATTCACCCTTTCTTTAACAGATCTCCCACCCTTGAGATTCCTATCAGGTCCCACTGCTGAAAACCTTTGGTGTTGCACAGTGTACCTAATCTTTTTGTGTCCCATAATGACATGGCCTGTGTTATTACTCCCTCCTATCCCAGTGCTCTTTGTGCCTCAAACCAGATTTTGATAGTGTGTGCCGTTGGGCCGGGGAGGTTGTCTCTCCTGATCTTATTGTATAGTGCACCCATAATCCCTGCAGTTTATAGGAGGTGTCTATCCATGCGATATACTGGGTCGTCTTGGGGTACGTGAAGCCATTGATTTATGACAACGAGCTGCGAGGCCCAATAATATACTTTGATTATGGGGAGGGCAATAGCACTGTCATATCAACTTCTTGTTAGTTTATGCATTGCTATACGTGGCGGTTTCCCATCCCGTAGCAGACTGGTCACTTCTGCATTTATCGCTGTATAATATGCTGGGGTGACTGGGAACGGTGTATTCTGCAGTGCATATAGGAATCTGGGAAGCACCATTATTTTAAAGAGGGCTCCTCTCCCAGAAGCGTTAGTGGTAGTGAACGCCAATGCTGGACTTCGCGACGAAATCCCATCAGGGGCTGTGTGAGGTTTTCAGCAATGAATTGTGTTTTATCGTGTGTTATGTACACCCCAAGGTATTTAAAACCTCTATCCGCTACCTGTATTTCGCATCCCCGTGGAAGCCGTGGAGCACATAAAGGAGCGACTTTTCCCAGTTTATGGCCTGCCTATATGATGTACATATATCTAACCGGTATTTAATCTAACGCGCTGGGGATGCCAGGTATAGTAGTATATCGTCCGCATATAGTGAGATGCGATCTTCCCAGCCCATGGCCCATTTTAAACCGTGGATCACTTGGTCTTGACGTATCCAGGCGGCCAAAGGCTCTAATACTAGCGCAAAGAGGAGCAGTGATAAGGGGCAGAATTGCTGTGTCCCCCCTACCCAACGGGAAGTCGGTCGATATATGGCAGTTCGCTACAACCTGCGCCAATGGCTGTGTACAGAGTAACTGGACCCATGTGCAGAAGTTGGGACCGAATCACAGGTGTCGAAGGACTGCAAATAAGAAGGGCCATTCAAGTAGGTCGAACGCCATTCGTGCATCAAGCGACAGAATAACTGCGTCTTCCTCTATAGTAGATCTGCGCTCGATGACACTGTGTAGCCATCGCAAATTAAGGGCAGTGTTCCGATTTGTTTAAGTTTATTTATTTTGCATAGTTATTAAAAACCATTGCAGTATTTGCTTTTAAAAAGATGCAATAAAATTGTTATACAATAATAAAAAAACGTTAAACAGAAGCTAACAATATTGTGCATTAAAAAAGCGGTAGCTGTACAGACATGTTTTTTTAACAAAAGTGCTAGTGGTCTGCCCTTATGCAATGAATAGAAACCTAAATGAGTAGGTAACATTATTATACGTTTAAAACAAAAAACGTTGCTATACAAACTATTATTGTTTAATGAATGAGCAAGTGCTCCGTCCTTTGGAGAAAGCCAGTCCCAAATTTTAAGTTAGTTGCCCCATAGAGGGTCCTAACTTGTCTGTCTGTTCCGCTATGGCAATTTTAGGTGTTTTTTGTTCGGCCAACTTTATGTATTTTACTAATCTGCAATTCAGCTGTGTGTTTCCTGGGTTAAAGCAAGCCAACACTGCTTGTCTTCTAGTGCGGGTTCCTAATTGCTTGAGGGAAGCTTTTAATAGCAGTAACCGTTCTTGATGTAAATCCTTACAGGTACAGATTAGGTGTAAAATGTCTCCTTGCTTGTTACACAGCCTGCACTCACTAGGAGTTCTAGCCCTTAGCCATAGTGGAAGATGCTGAGTGCATGAGAGGATGCCAAGTCTTTACCTTAAGAATTTCATTTTTAGCTCTTTGGAATAGCCCTGATTAAAGTACTTCTGCAGTGCAAGTGATTTGTACGAGTTCAAGGTCATCCAGGCATGGGACCTTTCTGCAAAGGTTGCCTTCTCCTCGACAACTGCAATTTGTTTTACACTTTTCCGTGCCAATTTTTTTAAAGTTGCATGTGCAAGTTGAGTATTCCAGAGATCCACGAGCTTGGTGCTTTCCAGAGATGTCTGAAGATATCTCTTTGCTTGGCAAGAGTCCCTGTGCTGGATTTCATTCCACAGTAGTTGGTTTAGCTTGTTGGGAGTGGCATTTCTGATCTTGTGCCAGCAGATAACATAGGAGCAGTGTCTGGCCAGGGATTGTTGAAGGAGGCCAAACTTCAACCTTATTTGCGCCGGTGACTTGTAATGTGGGAGACAAAACATAATCCTGTAAGCTTTGACCAACGTGCTGTCTAGTACTTTGGCATCTCTCCCCTGCAATGCTTCACTGCCGCTGGTGATCGTAGGGAGTATTTTGGCCTGGGCTACCTTCAGCAGCGGGCTCAATGTTGGCCCCGTCAGTTTGATAGCAAGTTTTTTTAATTGAAAAAGCTATTACCAGCCCTCTCCTTCTTCTTATTTCCTCTTTTTGGCATTTAAATGTTGCTTCCTTGTCTATTATGACTCCTAGATATTTATAATCCTGTGAGGTTTCTAATTGATTGCATTGCCATTCAGAAGCCAATTCCTCTGCTGATTTCTTTTGCTGTTTATCGACATTGACTGTGTCTTGCTGAGATTGATTTTTAGATTATTTTTTGTGGCGTAGTTCTGCATTTCCGTCAGTAGGAGTTGGAGACCCACATAAGTGTTGCTGAGCAGAACTACGTCGTCTGCATACATAAGGTTGGTCAATATTTTTCCACCTAGCTTCGGGGAGTATGAATTGCAAGCATTAAGTGCCTTCGGGAGATCAGCCATGAATAGATTAAACGGGGTGGGAGCAAGCACACATCCCTGTTTCAGGCCTTTGGTTGTCGGGACTTTAGAAGAGAGGTGGGTTCCGCCCCCTAATTTCACCTGTACCCAGGTATGTGTGTGGAGAAGAGACAAGATGTTTAAGATGGGTTGCGAAATTCCCCAACTCGCCAACTTCACCCACAGTCCACCCCTCTCCACATTATCGAATGCTGTGCTAAAGTCAATAAAGCACAAGTGTAAAGGAAGATTTGAGGTTTTTGCTGCATCTATCAATATGGAGATTGTGAGAATGTTAGTTGATGTACCCGCCATCTTGCGAAAGCCAGTTTGATTTAGCGGTATTATCTCGTTTGCCTCTGCCCAAGTTGTAAGTTCCTCTAAAATCGTACCCGCAAAATATTTTGCTTCATTGTCTATCAAGGCAATTAGTCGATAATTGCTTGGCTCACCAGATCTCGCCTAGCGAACTCAGCGCATGTGCTGCTTCGCCTTGGCAAGACTATTGTTGTCGGTTTAGTACGGAAGGGAGACAAACCATGTGTGCACACGGACAAGTGATGTGCACGCGCATGGCGTTGCCTCTCTGGCGTCTCCTTTGAAGGGGGACAGTAAATGGCACGCGTACGGACAGAAGATGTGCACTCCGTACACGTGCACATCTCCTGTCCCCACGTGAACACAGTACGCGCCTGGTGCGCTTTCACTTTCCCTCAATTTGTTGTAAGGACTGGTTATTTTCCCTAAAAGCCTCTGCGATGAAAGGAATTTCCTCTGGCTTGCAGGAACAGACCAATTTTGTTCAGATGTCGGGCAGGCAAGTAACGTAGGAATGTTCGTTTAGCTTCTTTAAAGTACCAATTTATTTTATCCTTACTACGGTTGTTGAATGTATTTTATATTCCGTGCTTTTATGCTCATTTACCGAATAAAGATACTTTCACCACCAACGGGTTACCAACAGCAACACTAGATAATTACAGGGTTACAATGTCAGTCAGAGGCAGAAAGTGCTGTTTAAAGAAGAAGTGTACGCTGTGCAGCTGTGCCATTTTTGCTACTGTTGTCCTTGGCCTCCGAGAGCTACCCTGTATTTTCATGTTTCCAGTTTGGCAGAAGTCTGTTTGGCACCGAAGGTGGCAACTTCATGTTTCTATTCTTTGGCAACTAAGTAATGTTGATATATATTAGGGGCAGCAATTGCTGTTGCGTCATTGTGAGAATTAGAACAAAAGCTGAAGAGGTCAACGGATGACAAATGTTTACTTTTGGGTAAGAATGGCGTCTGCGAGATGGAGGTTGGACACTGCGCACAGAAAGAAATCTTGAACCCACTGCTTTCCTTAGTTGGTTTGGTTGAGGGCCTGCCTTGAGGGAATCCACATAATTTTGCAAGAAGGCAGATCCCCGGAAGTGGTTACCTGTGCAAATACATGTAGGGAGAGGCTTGTGTATTATGTTCTGTAAAGATCCTCTTTCAACAAGCATTTGCAATGCAATAGGTCTCGCATTTGCTAATGTTTAAGCTATTAGCATTGTTAAATGCCTTTTATTTATGTTTTAAAAATCAACACATAAATAAAAGGCATCAGCATTTACAATGCCAATAGCTCAAACTCTTGTAAATGCGAAACCTATTGCATTGCAAATGCTTGTTTGTAGATTGGCACAATTGTCGACCCCTTCCATGATTCAGGTAATCTATTCAAGAGCCTGACTTTTAGAAAAAGAGGTTGTAGGATGACAGCCCAATCCTCCGACCTGGCTTTAAACAATGCCGGAGGGATGCTATTTGGTCCTGGTGCTCCTTCTCTCCTTCCCTTTGCAATCTGCTTTTTTATTAAGCGCAACGATAAACCGCTAACTGCGCAGCGTGGTGTGTGGTCTGTCATTGACCTGTTTGGCTCCCAGGTCTCTGTATAACCCTCTCCAATTCGTTCTTCGGTTCCGGCGTTTCCCTTTTGGTTGTTGAAATGCTTGAAGATAAATTCCACCCAGCTATCTTCCGAAATGTGAGACGATATGCCTTCATGATGGGGATGGATTATCCCATTCACAGTGTTCCAGAAGCGAGCACTGTCATTGCGATTTAGATCGTCTAATAGTTTTGCCCAAGTTGTATTTTCTTCATCTTTAGTGATGGTCCATTTCAGTTTTTTGAGTGATAACCTTTGGTCCTTCAGGAGTGAGCGTATGCTGGCGTCCCCTGGAGTTCTTCTCAGTCTACGCATTGTGCGATTTAATTCTTTTTTGAGGATTTTGAGACAGTCTCTTTGCCCTTTCGGAATTCTATGTTTCTGACACATGGCCTGAGGATGGCTTTTTTTTTTTTTTGACGAGGTGGCAGCATAATGGTCAAAGAGTATAGCTGTGAATTGTCCCCATTGAGCCGTTTGCTCCATTGAGCCTATCGCAAGAGATTTGAATAATTCAATTGCAGCTTCTGCCTAAGGTTCAGTATTATTTACAGTACATTTGATCTTTCTTAAGTTGGAGGTGTATGTGGACCCCAGGGTTGTATCCTGCGTGATGGAGCTGCATGCTGACGTCATTAACTGCACTTCTTGCGGGCAGTGGTCGCTCTCCCCTTGTCCCCCATTCTGAACCCCTTAATGTATGTGAACAGTGAGAGGCTTGCGAACGTATAATCTAATACGGAAGACGTAGCAGAGTAGTGAGAATCAATTGGTGGAGAGTCCTCAGCGAATCTGCCGTTAAGTGCTCGAATATGTAGATGTTCTAAGTCGTCCAAGAGGCAATTTTTCTTGAAGTTCTTTGATCCATGAGTTGGTACACATTGTCTGGAGATGTTATAATTTTGGTTTAAATCTCCAGACAAAACCATTTTTGTAATTTCCATCTCTGTTACATACTTTGTTATTAAGTCTGTAAGCTTTTTTGATTTTATCGCTTTTCGTTTGGGATGGATATACGTATTTACTTAAGACCACCTCGGTTTCTTCACCTTTGAGGAAGATGGTGACTTTAACTGCTAATGTTGTTGCTGAGGTTGGGTCCATGAGTACCGCTGGTGGTATGCTTGTCGTAGACAAATATGTGGCAAGCCCCTCAGACCGGTGACCCCTTGTAGCTGGTGTAACATAGTACATGAAACCGCGGATGTGCTGTGGGTCAGTGAGCCTGGTTTCTTGCATCATGATAATGTCAAGAGCGTCGACATATTCCCCGAAATCCGGATCCTCTATTTTTGTTGATAAGCTGTTGATGTTCCATGAGCATAATCGGAGTTACACATCCTTTGCCCTGCCGCTATCCTCCTCCTGTGAGAGGGGTCATTGCTCCTCTGTACGTATAGTTAGAGTTCGGATAATTAGATCTTTGTATAATGATTGGCTCTGGAAGGCTGGAGCTTTCCATAGTCTTTCTTGTGGGTCCGGTGGTCCTCTGACATTTTTTTGTGTGGATCTACCCTGTGAACATGGAACTTATATTTGATTGATGCGTTGTTAGTGCCGTGCTGGGGTTTTGTGGTAATAAGGGAGATAAATACCCTATTTCTTTCAAAGGGTAGACGTCGAAAGACAGTCTTGAAAGGTTGCTTGTTCAGCTAAGATTTTCTCTGTTATTCTACCTGATCTCCACATTGCCTTTGTGGCCTCAGGCCTTGATGAGTTTGCTGTATTGATAAACTCTATGGAGAGTAGGTCCATTGAGCACAGTTCTGTGAGACTTTGAATTGCCTTAATAAATCTTATGATGTTACCTCTGTTTAGAGTGTCATGTTGACCCTTGTGGTATACAAGGGGTGGGAAATTATAGCCTGATGTTCTTGCTGCAAGATATTTGTTTGTTGTGATGCTGGCTGGTAGACTGTATCAGTTGTTATTGGAGCAGATTGATAGATTAAGCTGGTTACATCTTTTAGCTGGGTTTCCGCATGGTTTGGCAATGCTGTGGCTGATGGCAGTAGCTTTTACTGGGCTTATTCGTAGATGAATTGGCTGTAGGTCCCTGTCCATGTTCTTCCCTGTTTTCCGCTTGTGCCCCTACTGTATTATGAAAAGGTTGAGTGCCACCTTGTTCCGCCAATCTAGTTGCGCTATTATACAGCAGTGGGGTTTGATTTTGTGAGCTTGATTCGCCCATGCTAATGTCCCGTTTGTTTTGGTTGCTTGAGGAAATAGGGTAGAAGGCTATTCGCTTTGTGTTGGCCTTTTCTTGGCGTCATTTACTTTTTTTGTTTGCGATGTTTTGCGTTAAGATTCGAAGTTTGAGCCCCTTCTGATTGGTTAATCATCATTTCTCTGTTTGCACCTCTGTTGCCTGGTCCGCCTGTATTTTCATTGTTCTTTTGTGAGTTATCTTGGAGTACTTGCTTTTTGATGTATTTGCAGATTGCCCATTGCCCGAGTCCCACGGAGTGTTTGGATTGTTTTGACCATTGCTTGTGGTAGTGTTTGTGTTATTCTGGCCATAGCTTGTGGACCCAGCGGTTGCCACTTTTAGCTCCTTTAGTGTGCTGCTCAATATTGAGGGCAGGATGGCAAGCTTATCAACAATCTGGCTGCAGCAGATGCATGTGTTGTATTGTGCTCTCTTTATCAGGCTGTTCAGATCCCTTAGTTTTTCATTGATGCCTGACGTGAAGAGTGCCAAGGTATTCAGTAGTGAGAGCTGGATCTCCATCTTTTTAGACTAATATTGCAGCGCTTCCACTGCCAGTTGTATTGTGTTTAATAGATAAGCCCAAGTGCTGGCAGCTTGTTCCTTCAAGGGCGCACTTGTCTTGGTCTCGTTTTTTTGTTGGGTCTGCCGTTGGTGGATCCTGTTTGGGCTCTCGGAGCGAAGGTTCACTTTGTGGCTGATTTAAAGAGTATGTGGCAAGCATTTCTTCCCACTCTTGGGTGTTCAGGTAGGAGATAATCGCCTTTCCTTCCACTTGCCGATTTAAGTTTGGAGACCCCATGCATGGTCCTCCTTGGAGAGTGAGTGAGCGGTCTTGTGCAGGGTGTGATGAGGTAGTTGTTAGATATGCCTTTCCTTGCTGTGGGGTTGGCGCAGGAGTGTTGTAGGTACTGGTCGTCCTTTTCTGTATGGGACCGAGGTTGTTGTTCTTAGGTTGTTCTTCTGTCTCACTTCCTGTGTCTCCAGTGGCATCACCTGCGCCTTTTGGGTTGATGGCTCTGTTCCCAGGCGGTGACTGCTGCGTTGTTACACTATTGTCCAAATCTTTCTGTGTGGGGGCCCTCTGAGTACTAGTTGTTATGAGGGGGAAGCCAAATCCCCCGTCCCGTCTTAGAAGTCAGTGGTAATGTTGCTGCTGCTCGTTCTGCCTCTGTTTGTTAGAGATCGGGGCCTAGTTTGGGTTTTTTGCCCCTTCTGTTGTTGCAACTGGTCCAACCGTATCGAGTATTCTGGGGGGCCAGATGACCGTATTATAGTCAGATTGATTTCCGAGGTGGATGGCATATCCGGTTGTTTGGGTCCCACTACGCACGTTAAGCTGTTGTTGGCCTTCTCGTTAGATGCTGCTCAAGTACATTTGGTTTGGTGATTGGCTGTCCTTTTTGTGGTGGCAGTGACAGGCTCAGAGGGGCCTTTCAGGGAGCCTGTACTGAGGCTAACCTCCTCCGCTGGTTAAGACGTTGTGCTTACAGTTGGCCATTGCAGCCGCAACTGTAGCAGTATTAAGGGTGATTGCAGGCCCTTGAGGGCAGCATTGCTTGAACAAATAACATTTCCTGCGTCCCTTAAGCAGCTGAATTTTGTATAGATTTTGGGTTGGTGTGAGTCTACTGCATGCGTAGATCCGGTCAGTGCTAATGTATCTCTTTGGTCCGCGATCGTCGTTATAAGGTGTAATTCAGCGCTTGTGTTGGGTTTCTTCACAGAATCCTTATTTTCAATACCGAAAGGAGTTGTTTTTGTTTAGGTAGTAATGATGCCTAATCTTCTCCTGAGCTATTTTGTACTTATTGTCCTACCTCTAATGCCACAATAATTCATACAGCAGCATGTGGGAAAAACAAACCCTGGGTGATAAACATTAGTGATGTCATCAATTAAGTAATTTGAGATGTGATCAATGAAGTCATTTTAGATATCATCAATGATGGTATAGAACATAGGTCATAACCAGTGCATGGTGGGGGTGCAAGTTCTAGTTGGCGCTGCTAGCTAGAACTGGTGCAGTTATGCTTTTTTTTCTAAGTTGAAAACGATAATGTTGTCACAGATCAATTCACCTAACTAGAGTGTTACTTTAATCTTTGTTTTTTTCCAGCACATTTCTAATGTTTTTTTTAAAAAAATGAATCTTTTATCATACCTAACCAGAACATTACTTTACCCTTTGTTTTTTTTCTCTCAATGAACTTCTAGTTTCTTTTTAAACAAAATAATACTTAAAAATTTTTTTTTTTTTGTTCAACAATTATAAAAAAACATTCCCCCCCCACGTACGGCATCAAATAAAAACTGTTGCATACAGAGCGATGACGTCATTATGGCACTTTAAGGGTACAGGTATCACAGGGCGATTTCCGGCCATGAGAAATGTAAAAAAGAAATTTTATAAACAGGAGATAAAGAATATGAACATGAGGAAGCAGCCGAATTCTACAGACATGTCAAATCTAACAGTCCCCTTCACCCTCCCCCCTCCCCATAAGCGCCCGATCCCTCTGGCGTGAACAGTTCCTCACCAGTCCCCTCAGATTCACTCAAGGTCAGACCGGCAGTACACATGACCCTCTAGGCCAGTAGGTCGTCTTGTAGTTTCTCATCCAAAACAAAATAATCCTTAAATACCATATGTAAATGCAACCCCCCGCCACACATGACCGACCCTCCCATACAGCCAACCCCACGCCGAGCATGACCTTTTACTGTGTGCAGTGGGGTGTTGGCCATACGTGGGTCCCTTGCTCACTTTGCCACTGGATTCAAGCTAGCCTGGCTGATGACGACTGATTAGCCAGAAACAGGTCTCAGAATGCTTGTTCCGGTCCAAGGAAGAAATGGCTTGGCATTTCGGGCCGGACTGTTCCCATGAGGCACAGGGTCAGACTGATTTGCATATGGCCATGTCTGAACTGGGGTGGCGGAGTGAGCTAAAGAATGATGATTGATTAAATCCAGATCAGTTGACTGGGGGTGAGTGCTTGTAATGTTCAATACTCCGTCCATCATCCCCTTTGGTTTTGCTGTGTTGGCCTTAGGTTCAGGCCCTGGAGATCCCATCTCCCAGGTCTCTCTCCATCGCCCTCGATCCCTCGATTGATCCATCTCCCTCGATTGATCCATCGCCCTCGATCCCTCGATGGATCAATCGAGGGATCGAGGGAGATGGATCAATCGAGGGATCGAGGGCGATGGATCAATCGAGGGCGATGGATCAATCGAGGGAGATGGATCAATCGAGGGATCGAGGGAGATGGATCAATCGAGGGATCAAGGGCGATGGATCAATCGAGGGATCGAGGGCGATGGATCAATCGAGGGAGATGGATCAATCGAGGGATCGAGGGCGATGGATCAATCGAGGGATCGAAGGATCAATCGAGGGATCGAGGGCGATGGATCAATCGAGGGATCGAGGGCGATGGATCAATCGAGGGATGCCCTCGATCCCTCGATTGATCCATCGCCCTCGATCCCTCGATTGATCCATCGCCCTCGATCCCTCGATTGATCCATCGCCCTCGATCCCTCGATTGATCCATCGCCCTCGATCCCTCGATTGATCCTTCGATCCCTCGATTGATCCATCGCCCTCGATCCCTCGATTGATCCATCTCCCTCGATTGATCCATCGCCCTCGATCCCTCGATTGATCCATCGCCCTCGATCCCTCGATTGATCCATCGCCCTCGATCCCTCGATTGATCCATCGCCCTCGATCCCTCGATTGATCCATCGCCCTCGATCCCTCGATTGATCCATCGCCCTCGATTGATCCATCGCTCTCGATCCCTCGATTGATCTATCGATCTATCGCCCTCGATTGATCTATCGATCTATCGCCCTCGATTGATCTATCGATCTATCGCCCTCGATTGATCTATCGATCTATCGCCCTCGATTGATCTATCGATCTATCGCCCTCGATTGATCTATCGATCTATCGCCCTCGATCGAGTGAGGGCGATAGATCGAGCGCCCTCACTCTATGTATCTACCTATCTAGCGCCCTCACTCTATGTATCTACCTATCTAGCGCCCTCACTCTATGTATCTACCTACCTATCTATCTAGTCAAGTCAGTAATGCTTTATTCGACCTTATGGAACAAAATCATAAAAGCACAGATAAAAAGGTGTAAAAGAATCTTTACAAGGTTAAAAAAGACGTTATTAAAATAAAAGTTAAAAATTCATTAAGTAGTTAAAAGTGTGCAATTCATGAGGCCGGAGCCACTATAAAGAAGGAGGAACGTTATATATGGGTTAACATGTTCAATTCAAATATAAGATGATAAATATTCACTGTGTGCAGTCGCTCAAATTGTATTCCGGGTAAGGGAGAACATGATCAAGCATGCAAAATCAAGATTAATATGTTAACTGGTTACCACCCTTCACATTGTATTTCGGTAGCTAATAACTATCTTTAAAAAAGAAGATACTGCCTTGATTACGATTTTAGTCTCTAATTGTTGTAATTTTGAAAATGCTACTCTTCACCTATTTAGCCCCCAAGTCTTGAATGTAGCGATCAGAAACCTTTTTCTTGGGACCGTGTAAAATTTACAAAATAGGATACAATGGATATTGGATTGGTGAGATATATATAATCACATGGAGAGTTTGGCAAATCCTTTGACCAATCATTACGTTCTGGAAAGGTTATCAATCTATAGAATGAATCAGTACGAAAACGTGTCAGTAACATCCGAGTATAACAATTTGATTCAAATAACAAATAAGGTTGAATCCCCTCGCAGATGGTCATAAACTGGTTTTCCAGAACTGTTCGTTTCACCTTTTCAGAAAGCCACCTTATATTCTCTAGGTGTTCTAGGGCCATCTTTTTTAAAGTATTTCTGGATATTGATTCCATGCTTATTGGTGTCTCAAAGTATTCTGGGTGCCCAATCTCGTGCATCATATTTTTTACATACGTAATACATTTTAAGTTAACCACTCTATCTAGGTTAAGGCAGTCTGTTTAGGCTTGTTTCTGGTGTAACCCATATTTTGTTCCATAACAATAGGGGGGGAATTTTGATGGTGTCCGCAATGTATGTTAAACCCAATTCACTATGGCAGCTGTAAGTAGTCGTGGATCTGGGTACTGCTAGTAAATAACAAATGAAATAATTTTGACATTGTTGTATCTGTTCCACCTTTCCAATCCCCCAAATTCCAGCCCCATAGGTACCAGTAGAGATGCACTTGATTTGTAAATCTGCAACAGTTCTGGCACAGGTCTTCCACCCAGTTTCTTTGAGAAATTTGTCACTGCTCCTATAGCCCTGGAGAAGGCTAATTTTCTTGCGGTCACAGCCGCCTGCCATGTTCCATTTCTCTCAAAATTAATTCCTAGATAGGAGAATCTATTAGAACTCTCAATCTTGTTCTTATCCAGAAAAATAGCCCAAGCGGTCTTTATCCTATTTCCACAAGTCATTGGATAGGTCTTCAAAACATTTACTTTTAACCCCCTGAATTTCATGTATGCTGCGAATTTTGTTACCGCCCTCTAGAGACCATACTTGGTCCGTGACATAATTACGGCGTTATCCTCATACAAGAGAATTGGGGCAGGGATACCTCTGACTGTTGGATAATCATACTGAAATTCACTGAGGTGGTGTCCTATGCTGTTGATATAGAGGGTGAAGAGAAAGGGCGCTAATATGCACCCTTGTCTCACACCTCTCCTTATTTCACATTTGGTTGAACACTCTCCTCTCCTACCATACCGTACCCTAGCTCCCGCCCCCTGTACAATTCCTTAATAAGTAAAAGAATCTGAGGGTCTACACCTAAGTCACTGAGTATATTCCATGATGTTTCGTGATCTACACAATCAAAAGCTGAGCTTAGATCAACGAACGTCAGGAAGAGGTTTCCCTTCTTTACCTGCGTATATTTAGCTATTATCAATAAAAGGTTGAGACCCTGCTCAATCGTACCTCTACCTGTCCGAAATCCATACTGCAGTTTAGAAATAACTTCCTTCTCCTCTGCCCATTCTTGTAACCTATTTAAAATTATCCTACCGGCCACTTTCATTAAGGCATCTAGTAAGGATATGGGGCGATAGCAAGTTAGATAGTTTCTGTCCCCCTTTTTAAAAATGGGAATCACAATGGCTTCTGGCCAAGTTGAATTAAATTTATAGCAATTAAAACAATTTAACACATTAGTTAACATAGGAGCCCATAAATCTATTTCAGATTTATAGACCTCAATCGGAACGCCGTCCAGCCCTGGCACTTTTCCAGGGGCACTTTCTTTGATGGCTCTAAGGACCGCATTACACTCAAATACAATGTCCATAGGGAACGTGCTGAATTGGCTAATATCATCAGTTATTTTAGTTGGATTATCGGTGTCACTTCCGTCTGTTTTGACCTTGTCATAAAGGCCGGTAAAATGTTTAACCCAGATTTCTCCTGGAATAGCTAGATCTATTATGTCTGTGTCCTTATTTGATAGGAAGGGGCGTTGACCGATTTCCAGAAGGATATATTCTCATTCCTTACACATGCTTCGTGTAGCATCTGTCAAGCTTCCCTTTTTAGTTGTTTTTTCTTTTTGGCGATAGCTGCACGGTACGATTTTCTAGCATTCCGCACTGACTCTATTGACCTGGATTCTTCATGTAAGGCACGTTTCAAATCAGTATGTGCCTTTGTGCAATCCTTATCGAGCCATCTCTGAGTTTTGTTAGTGCTATGACAATGATCCCTTGTTAAAAGTTTCCTTACCTCCTTTGTTATTTTATGGAAGGAGTCAGAAATAATATGATGTTCCTCAGTTTGTGAAAGGCATATTGCCATGTTATTATAGGTCTGTTTAACTAGGTTTTGGAGGAAGACCTCAGGTTCGATTTTAACCCATTTAATGGAGTACCCATTTGAACTCGCAAGATTAATGGGATGGTTATATAAAACATCTCCCTTCGTGTTTTCCTCTACCCCTTTAGTTTTCAGGACGAAAGAGATTGGGTAGTGATCACTCAACAGGGTATCAATTATTTCCCATGAGGACACATTTGCTGAATACCTGGATGATAGGAGTGCAACGCCGATTGTCGAATTGCACCCTCTCCCGTTAAAGGTGGGCTGAAATGGTATCGGTGGTGAACATAATTCATTCACATGGGACAAATCAAATTGATAAGTCAAACTGTTAGGCAGATCTCCTAGTTTTGAATGTATAAAATGCGTGGGGGTATCCTCCTTGTTATATCCTAAGACGCAAGAACCCAGGGCACTATGTGGATACAGAGAACAGTTAAAATCGCCCAACGATAATAGAGCCATATCTCTTGTCATTTGTTCCTCTAGACTAAGTAGGTAGCTGTTAAGGTTTTTTAAAACATTTTCCCACAATATTCTAGGGATATTATTATAGAAGTTTATTATGACCATATTTTTTTCTCCTCCCCAAGTGGCTATTAAGATATGATAGTACTCTGTTGCAATGAATTTTGGAACTGTAGCTCCTCCTGAGGTTGACACGTAAGTGCATAACCCCCCCTTTATTTCTCCCCTGTATACTAATACTAGCTGATGTATTAAAAGTTTGACACCCATTTATATGGATTTCTTGGACAGACCAGGTTTCTTGGAGACATATTATGGTGTATCCTTTTATTAAATCCGACCATTGGGGGAGGCTTACTTTATCAGACAGCCCGGCGATGTTCCAACTCAGGATTTGTAGTTGCTTAAGTGTTTTCCCATTAGGGAAAGCCCTTTCCGGGACCGTCTCTTTATTTCCAGCGTTTACTCCTTTAGTTGGTGTCAATCTTACTGTTGTGGGGGCGTATCCTATATTCAGGAAATCCTTAGATTTTTCTAATTGTGTCTTCTTTTAGTCACTATTGACATCTATTAGAGGTTTATGTATATCCCCCTGTTCATTCTGATGGCTCACAGCCCCTCATGAGTAGTCACTCCTATTTGATTGTGTCAGTAGTAAATTAGTCGACTCTAAAGGTAGCTCACCCCTCCTACACCTTCCCTGTCAATCTTGATCATCCATGGATGATGATAATTCATATTGGTTAGACAGTGATATACTCCACCTTGATGCATGCCTCCCCCGCTGGGTTCTTTCATATTGATTTATAAAGTGCCTATGGTTGAATGAGCTCGGGGGATAAAAGCCCCAGTGGATAGACACTTATGGCTTTACAATCTTTCTCGTTATGTCTAATACTTAATAGGATTTCATGGACGAGTCTGGGATCGCTAAATGTCAAGACTATACAGTCTCCGGGTGATGTCTCGCGTTCCCTACCAACCCATGCAACCCTTCTTGCCATCTTAAAACATTTAAATAATTCATTGTTAAATCCAGTTTGGTTCCCTAGCCAGTGAAGTGACTTATTCCTAAGTTCCCTCCATGTTTCGTATTTCGCTGTCACTAGTACGGGGACATTGGTCAAAACCACTACATACGGTGTAGCGGCAGGTGGTAAATCTAGATGATCTGCTACGTGGAGGTCAGTCCGGTTAATTTGTCCTTTTGGGATTATGCCAGAGCATCTACTCCTGTTAGGGCCACAGGCCTCAGTTGAGGGATTAATTGTATCAGGATGCACTTGTGCCTTATTCCTGGTTACTGTTGATCTGGGGCCTGATTGCATAATGTCTCCTTGTAGAGGTTCTGCCATTAATGTTGGTGTAACAGATGTAGCGTGTGAACTTATGATTACTGTGTCCTGAGTACCTGACTGTGCAGGCCTATAATTACTCTCTCTGCTCATAGTTTTTCCCATTTAATGCAACCTCCAGATTTGTCATTCTGTTTGATTGGGACTGTAGCGCTTCAACCAATGTGCAACAAAGCGAGTCTATACCCTTTGTAAGGTTTTCTATGGCCTCTATATTGCGCTCAGATTGTGTAGGCAGACTCGTTTTACATGACTTTCTATTGGTCTTACAGGCGTGTAGTTTAGTTAAAAGTTGTTTCCCTTTGGGCCTTTTTACTGTGGTACGCGCCTTATTTGGGCGTGTGTGAGTGATGCTTGAGTCTAAGATGGAATTACTTTCTCCCTCAGTACTAACCGGGTTCTTGGGACATTTTGTAGGTGGTTGTACTTCTTCCTCCGATAAATTAACTTCTATTACATGTGCTGGCTTTTGTATGCATCCATTACGTAAATTCTCCCTCAAGTGATTCTCACATATAGGAACGTCCAATTTCTGGGCGGGTGAACTTGGCTCTAAATACAAATTACATTTCCCTTTCACCATTGTTTCTTCTACAGTGTTAATCTGTTTTTCGATAGCACCCATGGCCCCCACAAGATATGATAAGTGACGTTTGGTCCTATGTTTGTGTCTCTACAAATCCCTTTAAGTCCACTTGGCTCATCTGTCTGTCCGTATGTCTACAGCAGGTAAAGTTTTATTCCTGGCAGAAAAGACGACGCGTTTCGACCATGTCCGTGGTTTTGGTCGCATGACCCACGTCTCCACAGTGCAGTCATTTTAAAGATACATTTACTAATTGTTTGTCATAGACATAGTAGAAAAGTAAAGGTTCTTAACACATGTTAATATCACATTTTAAAGTAAATCAAAGTGCAAAAAATTATAATTGTGCATTGATTAAAAAAAATTATATAAGGTACTGCCATTTAATTACAGGGTTGTAGCCGATATATAAAATGTGATACCAGTGTAGCTAAGATGTTCAAAGAACTTTAGTATTAGATATCAGCATGGCTACACAGGTGACAAATAAATGCTTTTTAGACATAACATTGTTATTCTAATAATTGTCAACATGATGGTACACAGTGATAATAACAGTATACATAGAATGGATAATACATTGTGTAAGATTTCCCTTGGTCATTCTATCCACTGCAAAATTGCAAGTGTGTTCTTTTTAAGTCCTCAAAGTGCAGGTCTAGTACCTGAGTGCGCTCAATATCCGAAGTGACTTTGAGTTCAGGCAACCGCCGTGTGCTCCAGTGCTCATATCTCTATCATGGGCATGAGTTGCGGCGTAAACTGCGCGACACTCTCCTGTAAGAGGAAAATAAGACAGTTATTGCATCAAACCAGTCTATGTAAACATAATACGTAGAAAAAGTACGTAGTATGGGGTGTTGTACATGAGATAATATCTGCCTCCTAAGCAGTATTTAAAGTGCTATCTAAAATTGCAGTACTTTATTATTCAAGGAAGGTGATCAGCAAGTAAGTGCGTTGTGGAGGAGGAGGAGAGTCGGTGGGTGTGTGGGGAGGTTACAAGGAGAAGAGGGAGGTGAGTAAGTTTAGCGAGGCAAGGCGAGTGTGGAGGTTGTTACCATTTCTAGTTTACAAGTGACTGTATAGGTCCTCATCTTGGTTCATGCCATACGGAAACTTACTGCCACCGAGGAGGATAAACCGTGACTCGCGTTTGCGGAGTGCTACAATGCGGTTTTCTCCTCTGGGGTTGGGGTTAACGGTGTCTAGGCCAAAGAATCTAGCTTTGGTCCAGTCCGCTTCATGTTCCTTGGCAAAATGTCTGGCTGTGCTACAGCTATTGTCTTTGTTAGTAATTGCCCGCTAGTGTTCTAGGATATGCTTTTTTACTGCAAAGGTGGTGGACCCTATGTACCAGAGGCCACATGGGCAGATGATGGCATAAACGACAAATTCAGTGTTACAATTGATGATTGTGGTATTGTCCATTTGGTTTTTGTTCTCTCTAGAATGGTGTCAGTGACGTTGTTGCTATATTTTCAAGCCTTGCAATTTCCATACTTGTGGAACCCTTTAGTCTATTGTAGCCAGCAACTTCTTTTGGTCTGAAAGTGGCTTTGTACCAATATGTCTCTGAGGGATGAATTTCTTTCATATGTGATGGATGGTGTGATACCTATCGTGTTACGTAAGATTGGATCTTGTCTGAGGATTTCCCATCTGTTCTTAAGGATTCTGCGGATCTGATTTGATTGACTGCAGAATTTCGTAATAAACCTAATCAGTTGTGTATCATTGTTCTGTCCCTTTCTGTTTTTGGTTC
Source organism: Lissotriton helveticus (assembly GCF_964261635.1). Taxonomy (NCBI): domain Eukaryota; kingdom Metazoa; phylum Chordata; class Amphibia; order Caudata; family Salamandridae; genus Lissotriton; species Lissotriton helveticus. The sequence continues at coordinate 757,480,613 of NC_136065.1, forward strand.
TGTCCTCTTCCAATAATTCCTCCCTGCATTTGGTTTCTACTCAAGTTTCAGCCTGGTGTACGGCTTTTTTGGAGTAGCCTCTCAATTTGAATCTGAGTTTCATGTCTTGTTTGGTTTCAGTGTAGGACTCTTCAGAGCTACAGTTACGTTTTGCTCTGAGAAATTCACTGTAGGGAATCCCCCATCTAAAGCTAGTTGGGTGCGCACTGGTGGAGTGTAGGATGGAGTTGTCTGCTGTTGCTTTGCGGAAAAGATTTGTACTTATTTTCCCTCTTTCTACAGTGAGTCTCAGATCTAGGAAGTCAATAGATGTTTGACTGTAGTGTATGGTGAATTTCAGGTTAAAATCATTGCAGTTTAGACAGTCAATAAACCTATTCAACTCAGTTTCAGATCCCTTCCATACAAAAAAGATGTTGTCTATGTATCTAAACGTGCAAAAAAAGGGGGCGGGGTTGCTGGCCCTCACAATGATTTATTTCCTCAGAATTTTGGGAACACAAACAAAAATAAATCATCTGTTTGTATGGGTAACTTTATTTCGACCCTCTTGAAATTTTTCAATAATTTTTATATATATTTTCCATGGGTGAGAAAAACACTTTACAAAAACATTTACACATATTTACAACTATTATACAACTGACATATATACAAATAAGCAAACATTTATACACAAACTTCTTTTACAAAAAACTATAGCGATTATCTATCCACAAATAATTACTCTTTGCGAAATTTCAAACCACTATAGTACCCACAAGGTGAAAAAATGGCAACAAGAATTCAGTTTCTCTTTGTTCAAAAGAATTAACTCAAAGAAGATGAATAATCAATACAAGGGTTAATGATTTATGATGCCTGTTTGCCAACGCGTTTCGAATCTGTGAAAAATCGCAGATTCTCCTCAGGGCTCTTTCAATGTGGATGATCTATATGAATGGAAATATAAAGGAAGTTCGTTTCAATAACTGAAAGCTGATGCATTCAAAGCCCCCTATAAGTGTTGGGAGTCACTAGACTAGTTACCTTCATAAATGGGCGGCGCGGTCTCGCGGTCCAATTATTCTCAGGGGGCTGTAAGCCACGATATTTCAATGTAACAGAAACCTGTTGTGTGAAAAATTTGGCATGCTAACTAGACCGCCAGAGGCAGAACAGTCTGACTGGCTCTGTGACGGGAAGACTGAAGGCTTCCTACCTTAAACCGTTGAAGCGTTAAGGCTGTAAATAAATTCACTCTGTAGTCGATATAGTCGTGATTGAATTCCAGTAGTATCTGTAAGGCACAATCAGTGGTTGTGCTTAGTGTGGGTTATTTCTCAACTTTACAACATGCACACATCGACTTTTGGCGAGGGAGGGGAAAAACATACCTGTTGGTATTTCAAGGTGGAACTGAGATCGCCGGTCACAATGCCGTTTCTCCTCATCTTTCACACTGGAAAGTTTTTAGCAAACGCGGGGGACAAGATTTAAGCTCCTCCGCGACGTTCGTTTAGGCTTTTTTACAGTCGCGCTAGAATAAAAATAAGGAAATACTTAGTTCGTGGCGAAAATACTACGGTGTTCCTAACCTTAGCTGGAACCTCGCTACCGCTCACCTGACTCTTGCATCGTCAGACCAGGAAATGCGAACTCATTGGTGGCCAAACGGCCATGTGGGGCTCCTACATCACAGTGAGCACCCCACTCGGCATTGTGGATGTTGTAGTCATTTAGGAATTAGTCGCGCTATAGATTTAAAGACGTGAAATTTCAGAAAGTGAATTCAACCCCGTTTGGGTACTGTTGAATTTGAGTATCAGGTAGGCCTCCTTTCTCAATAGAATTTGCTCAACATTCGTGCCAGATTTGGATTGGTTTGTACTGAATAACACAGTCCATTGGAACTCGTTCTCTCCATGTTGGTTGTCGGAGAAATGTTGGACCAAGGGCGCAGTTAGAACTTTATTCTTGATGCGTGACCTATGTTGTGTCATGCGTGTATTCACCTGTTGATTAGTCTTGCCTATATAAATTTTAGAGCAAGGGCAAGCAATGGCATAAACTACATTTTTTGTTCTGCAATTAGTAAAGCCTACATGTGACCATGTTGTACTACCATGTTGAAAGATTTTACCCTCAATCGTCGTGTCACACGCGATACAATTACCACATCTGTGGTGTCCTTCAATCAAAAAAAAAAAAAAAGTCTATGTATCTAAGCCACTTTGCAACATTCAATGCCCACTTTTCTGTTTGCTCATTCCAGAGCACTTGCTTCTCCCACCAGCCCACCATGAGATTGGCGTAGCTGGGGGCAAAGCAAGTGCCCATGGAAGTGCCCTGCAATTGTTTAAAATGCGCATTTTCAAACATAAAAACATTTTCTTTCAGGCATATAGATATCCTCTCTAGTAACATGTTGGTATGTTGTAAATATTCCACTTTCAGACTCCTGAGGAAGAACTTGACAGGCTTTTATGCCATCGGCATGTCGTATGCTTGTGTAGAGCGCCTCTACATCTAGACATACCAGCCAATCCCCCACCCCCATTCTGATGTCTTTGGTTTTATGTAGGAAATCGGTTGTCACGTATGTATGATTTCAATTCCTTGACATAAGGGAATAGAAAGTGGTCTACAAATGTGCTGGTCTTTTCCATGAGGCTGTTTTTGGAGGAGACTATGGGTCGCCCTGGCGGATTGGTTTCGCTCTTATGAACCTTCGGTGTAAGGTATAGAGTCGGTGTGGTATGTATATATCTCTTCGTCAAAAACAAGGTTGGTGGAGGGTCTAAGGGGAAAATTATTTAAAGACCAAAAGACAGACAAACCCCTTATTCACAGTATAACAACACAAAAAGACTGTCAATGGTCTGTTCAACTTATGGGGGCAAAGAAAAATGTGACGGACTCTGTGTCTACCTGTAAAGTGTGTACAACAAAAAGGAAATGAATCCCATCAGCCCACCCATATGGCAGAGCTTCATCATCTGGGATAGAACCAAAGATGGTCCGGTTAGGGAGCCACACACCTGTTGGAATTATGTGCTTCTCCAAACCCAAGGAACCACCAGTGATGGATCATACCAAAAATCAAATCAGTTTAGAATGGTGTGGGATGTTAAATTGCAGTGAGGAAAAAATGTGTGCAAAAAGTGAGATGTAAAATTGGCTACCATGATTTAAGGAAAACTTTATTAGGGAAAATCATGGTGTCAAAATTAAAATGAGTGTGAGACAGTTTGACACCATAACTGTCTATTAAGGATGGTATTTGGTCAACATGTTTCAGCCATTGTAGGAAAGTTAAGCCTACCGGGCTTTCGTCAGGACCTCTTGAACACTACTGCAATTAAGCTTAACCTAAGCTTAGTGAAAAAAGCAAAAATTAACACAAATACATGAAACAAACATCCTACCGTACATTGGATTTTCCAGGAGGGGGATGTCTGTTTCATAAAGTATTTAGGATTCTTTCCTAATAAGGAAGATACACAACAAGGGACAACAAATAGGTAGAACACAGACACACATTTTTTTATTTGTTTTTGCGCCAAATGTTTCTTTATGCCAATAGGTAATTCTCAAAAACGAGAGAGAGATGTTTTTTTATTTATTTTTACTCACCCAAAAATTCTTGGGAGAAAGCCTCACACCACGCCCCACCTCCTAATCCTGCTGAATTTGAGTAACAATGATCAATTTGTGGGTCGAGTGTATTGCTGTTAGGTCAAGTAGAAAAGTCTACTCACTCGACCTGCAGGTCAAGTAAGATTTTGTAGATTTGTCGAGCCCTGTATGTGATTGTCACGTGGATGATGTCATCAGTGATGTCATCATTGATGTCATTTGAGATGTCATCAGTGATGTCACTGACCATGTCATGAATGATGTAATATGTGACATCAGCAGTGGATTGCGGGTGCGCGAAATATAGTTAGTACAACTAACTATATAGGAGCAATTTCAATGGTTTTTTTAAATGCTAATTCCTAACTATATAAGGCCTGAAACCTATGGTTTTTTCAGTGAAAATATACACCCACTTCCCTTACAAAGAATTGGAAAGTTTGCATGTCTGTAGCCTTTCTTATTTTTCACCTTCTTCATCTTCCGCTCAATCAATACATCATCCACACACCTACTTGCTCCCTTTCGTGGCTGGGGTTATCAATTATTCTTCTTTAATTCAAATTCAAAGTGCAGGGCCTTTATTCAGCCTTCTTGGTAACTACTACTCGTGAATGGCAGTGGGTAATTTGCACACTTGCATCCTTTCTTGCATCCTTTCTACCGCACACTGTGTGTACTTTGTGCACTAGCTTGCTTCCTTGGATGTGGTACTCCATTTCTTTTGCTCCCACTGCGGAATCCAACACCCTATCTGTGTAATGAGCTGGAAGACCAAAGATCCACTTCACTGACAAGGCAGTGGGTAGTGTGCGAGTCTCCAGCCTTTCTTATTTTTCACCTTTTTTCAATCTTCCACTCAATCAACACATCATCCACACACTGCGGCAAAACTCTGGAACACTCTTCCTCTGCTTCTGCGAGAAACTGTAAACCATCTCTCTTTTAGGAAAACTCTAAAAACTCACTTGTATGCTACACTCTGTTGACCTGCCTTGTGCCCTCGCTAATCTAGTTCCTGTCATAAGCGCTACGAGGCCTCCGGGTAGTTAGCGCTATACAAGTGCTGTTTCATTCATTCATTCATTCATACACACAACTACTTGCTTCATTCCTTAGCTGTGATTATCATCTATTCCTCTATTTCATATTCCTTTTCAAAGTGCAGCCCTTTATCAAGCCTTTTTATTGTAACAACTACCCCGGCCGAAGGCACAGTGAAATTTGCACACTTGCTCCCTTTATTGGCTTGGGTTATCAATTATTCTTCAATTTGCTATTCTGATTCAAACTCAAAGCCCTTTATCGAGCCTTTTTGTTGTAACTACTGTTGCAGGGATTCTGATCCTACACAGAACTGTGCATAAAGACTTAGGACCTCAGTGAATTACAGTGTTCCAAAACCCACCTTAGTACCCAAACCCCCTAACAGACTAACAATCAGTGACTCATTGGTTCTTAGTCCTATAGTAAAAACACCAATGACTAGTCAACCCAGAACATGCGACTTAGATTACCTCAAGTAAGGTGGATAACGAGCACTCTTTTGTTCTAGTCTTACACCAGTCCAAAACAATGAGTAAATAAAGACACGTGCAAGTTTGAAATGTTTGAAATGTTTATTTCTAACGCCGTAATCTCTTTAGCGCCGAGACGCCTACGGGTATTTGCTGCGCTCTATAAATGTCAAAAATAAATAAATAAATGCGCATTACCTTGGATAATACAAGAAAACATTATCAGAAACAAGGTTGTCAGCATTGTTACTATTCCATAAAATACAAAGGGAGAAAGCATCTTATAATGCTAAAGGGAAACAGATTTAAAATTACCTACATTTCACCCTCCCTACCTACCAGGTTAGTTTATAACTACAGAAGGTCTCATAGGATTACATGGGCGGACCCATACCTCTGGTACTCCGCTGTAGTGGATCACATTGAGTTATGCACAAACTGTCAGGATATATATGTTCTCCAACTGTGTGTAATCATGCCTGCACAGTGCATTATTAAACGCGCCAGTATCAGAGGTGGCCACAGCTTCATATGTTTTGTGGCTCGAACGGGCGAGGATCATTCCGAATAAAAGACAGTGTCCAAGATAACCTTGATGTTCCATGCTCTCACTATACACACTAAACTAGCGAGGCAGTCTACAAATGTAGCATAGCAAATTATTCTCATGTGAAGCAAAATACTCAGCCTTCTCTAAACAATATCGCAAGTGTGTGTCGTGTGCAAAGCAGAGCAGGGAAGCAAAAGTGGCGTTTAAGCTTCTAATAACCCCATGCTAACTTAACACGGTGTGAGTGCAAGGCTCAGCCCCAGGGCACCCTTCCTTGATCGAAGCACGTGATATAAACGTGGGCGAATTACGAACACAGAGTCCAAGCCTGAAAAGCAGACTCCAGTTCAAATTTGCAAAAAAAATTATTTGCTGTTTCATAGAAAGCAGTAACTAAATAATAAAGAATAGGTAGAAAAATCAAAGAGTCTTATTCCAACAGCTTATAAGTACAGTATGTAGCAACAGCCTCCAAGAGGAAGTCCTTGTTCTCATCTGAAAACATTTCAGCCATCCAATTCAATAGTGGGAGCCTCTATCACCATCAGAGGAAAACTCGGGTCATCTTCAATGTAACGGAGTGCCAAGAAGTCATGCGCCACCGCAAAAACATTCCAACGTCCCATTATTCCATGTAACGCTGCTAAAGCCGTAATCCCGCCGCCAGAACAGAGCAAGTCATGAACCACTAAGGGGCTCATCAGCTGGTCATAATCCGCGTTGGGAGACACCGTACTGCAGAGACACAAATCCAGGGCCCAGTCGAAATCGCAGCTCAGGCAATGGAAGACAGGTTGAACGCATGTGAGAAAGGAAAATCGAAACGATAATCCATAAGCTGCACTCAGTGTAGCCAGAGGCAGCGCTCCGTAATAACTAAACATTCGGTTGCGGGACAGGTAGAAACATCCAGCTTCCCATGCAGAGGAGTAAACACAACTTTTTTTTATAGCAAACCACACGCTCAGTTACCGTAATCATGTAAGCGATGCCTGCTAACATCGCACAACAATCTGCATTATTTCAAAGTAAATAACTCCCGTTTGCCAGTAAACTCAATGTTATTATGATAGCAGGTGTCGGAGTGCCTTTCAAAACTCAGGCCAAATTAGGCGCATCTTGATTACAAGAGCCATGCAATTGTATGTGTCTACAAATTAAGGAGTGATCTGGTGCTATTGTGCAATCCTCGCCATTCAGATAAACTTATTTTTCCTCCCTCAGGCACCTATATGTAAATGGTAATAGCCAAGATTCATGGATAAAAGCGCTGCCTAAAGATCCATATCTGCCTATAGCATAGTATTTCATGCAAACCTTAAACTTAAACAGGCTAAAAGGTAACATTATGATACCGTGGATAAGCCACACAGCTGAATTGGTTCTCCAATGAGTGACCACTTGTAACCATTCTCATGGCGCGCCCTGTACTCTGATTTGACAGTGAGAGAGTGATCGCACCATAGCTTGTACTGCTAATCATTCTCGGCATACGCTACGAATACGCTTGCACGTTACGCGTCGCATCAAAGCTTCCGTGTGACGTCATGTACGGCGCCCCATACGCGAAAGACGCAAATGTTTTTAATTATTTAAAAACATATATTTATGTATTTAATGAACATACTAACATAATTTCTGTTTTCCTTTGGGGCTGGACCCTTGCTGCCGTTTGTGTGCTGTTGCTATCTTGCGCGCTGCTCCTTCTGAAGCACTATACCTTGCCGGACCCGCTTCGCGGGTCCTGCTTCGTTGTGCTTCCTGACTGCGGGAGTTGGCGAGTAACTGCTCGGGACCCCTAAGACTGCTGTGGGTTGTGCAGAAAAATCTCAGGGCTGCGAGCGACTGGTACAGGGACTCCATTTCCCAGGCTTCCCAGGAGCCGCAGTTAGCCAGACCCAAGACACCTGGGCCGCTCTCCCTGACTGACACGCCTCCACCAACCAAATCCCTATAATACCAAGCACCGTTTCCGCTGCGCGGGAGCGCCCGGGGCTAAGCCCGGGCAAAGGGCGGGCCGTCTAAGGCCGTCCAAGGACGATAAAGGACGGGCCGGGCTCACCCTCTTCCATTTTGAAGCTTTGAAGCATTTTCTTGTAACAGTCCCATTATATGGTTTAGTATATATCTTAAATTGTATCATCCCTGTCTTGAGGAACTGTTCCATGATGGCCCTACGTTCTGGGAAAGATAGGCAAGTCATTATGAAAACAAGTAGTGGAAAAGCTACTGGAACTTTGGATGCTTTTATTACTCGAGCAACTGGGATTTTGGAAAAAGAAATCGCTCTTACAGAAAAGCGATTATCCTTGGATCTTTTAACAGGGAAACGGTCATCATTAGGACGGATTGGTTCTACAATCACGCCTGATAAAAGTATAATAATGAACCCTGTACCCAGTCCAAATTCATCTATTAATGTAGTTTCTCAATTAGTATCCCCGAACGTTTTGGAGGTCAGTTTAAATGCGGACTGTACAGCATCAAGTATTGTTAGTGGGGGTAGCATTCAAAATTGTAACTCGATTCATACAGCGCCCATATCTGCACAATCCCATGTTTCAGAACCAGATCCAAAAGTAATTGAAACTTTAAAAACGAGTAAGCGAAAAAGAGGAGGGGGTCATAATAAGGGTAGTAGAGCAAAAACAGCCAAAATCAATACCCATTGAGCTGTGGCCAAATCTTCTTAACAAAAGGGAACTCCGTTTGTGGATGTTGAACCCCCAAATCAATCTTGCCCAAACGATGATTTACTTCCTAATTTTGAAAAACTGGTTAAAAGTCTTTTGAGGCCTTTATTGGAAAGGACGCAAATAATAAATCTGAAACTGGACCAACTAGAACATCTTGTTTCGGTTAATACCCATTCCCTTGAACTATTGGTTAAGAATAGTGAGGGCATTGAGAACTCGGGTGGTAAACCTACTTCTACAAAGAAAGTAGGTTTAAAGAAGCCAGTAGGGATGTTACAAACAGTCACAAATGCTGATCCTGTTAAAGCTGTACCACAAATAGTCTCAAATAACCCCACTCTGGCGGTGGGTGTAGGTGGAAACCAAAAGCCTGTAGTAACTGCTCCATCTGCATCAAAGTCTTCTGTACCCAATCAGGCGGCTATTACTAGGCCTAAGGTAATACCAAAACAGGGTCCCATAAACCAAGGAGTAAAGGCTCCAGTAAAGAGGGCGGTTTGTGTAAACTTGCCTCCTGACTCTGCCCCTTTTACAGCTATTTTGACAGGAGTACCAGGGCTTAGGCCTAATCAATTGGAATCAAATAGGGATCTCAGAAATAGAGTAAACTTTTGGCTCAACAAAAATAGACCGCTTCCCCCTGCCTCTAGGACAGATATTTTAAATGTTAGAAGGGCTCCTTGGGTGGGGCCAAGTGACAAAGATTTGGAGGGAGACTGTATCCTATAAATTTCCGGGAAAAATGGGTTAAGGATTTTATTTGTCGTGAACCAAGGTTTGGTAGATTGGTGATATACAATGCATAGGTTTGGAATATTTTTATCCCAATCTAAAGCATGCCCTTTCCTATCCACCCCAAAACTATCCCAGAATGAGATTTCAGGGTGAGGAATATCTTGGGTGGACACCAAATAACATACCCTTAAGAATGAAGTGGGTAGTTTTTTAGTGGAACATACGAGTGAAAGGTTGAGGGGTAACATTGATGAGATGGCACTAACTTGTATTGTGATGAATGGAAACCCTGTTGAAATGGAAGTTTGTGACATTGTAAATTGTGTGTTAGATTTGCCCGACAGGCCGGATGTGGCCACGCATATAGATCCTTTGGGTGACTCGCCGGGGGTAATTGGGCTTCGGCTGATCTAGTGGAACATTGCAGGTCTCTCTAGGAGGTTACAAGATGATGCATGGTTCAATTATCTAGCAATCCATGATATCGTGTGTCTCCAGGAGACATGGAGTAGAACTGATCAGGACCTTGATGGATTTCAATCCTTCAATGTATTAGCTGTGCCATCGCAGGCAGGCAGGGCAAAAGGTGGTATTATGACCGCCATTTCTCTTATATGGAGTAATTTAACAACATCTAGAATAGTGGACACGCCTTGGTATCAATTACTCTTGTTGTTACAATCCCTGTTTCCTGTGCCCCTGTTGCTGATCAATTGGTATTACAATATCTTTGAAAATCATGACACCGTTGTAATTGTGAATCTGCAGGAGGATATATCTAAGGCACGTAGTAACCTACCCTCATTATTTATTTTATGGGTTGGTGATTTTAATTGTTCCTTGTGTAAATTTGGTGGGTCAAATGTTTGTGGTTTGGTTGATCTAAATGACCACCCTATGCAACATTTTAAGCATACACCTCAGGGTGATGCGTTAAATAACATTATTGTCATCAATGACTTATGCATAATGGAATCGTGGGTTGCCCCAAACTCACTTCCAATACCAACTTTCCAAGGAACTGGAGGTTCTATGAGTGTTATTGATTTCGCTATTGTATCTAGTAGCCATTTACATTACATTGATAAATTTGAGACGCATGTAAATCCGGTGAGCGATCATAACCCTCTAATTTTAACCCTGTGCCCTCCTGTTATTGCAAGACATCCAACCTGGGATCAACCAATAATATATAATAGGAATAAAGGTGTTACTCTGAAGTGGGTGAAAGTAGATGCAATTGGGTTGGAGGTTGAGATCTTAAATGCTAATAGTTCTGAAATTGAGCTTTGTTTATCACCAACCACAGACCCAGAAAATATAATTAGAAATTTTGAAATTTTGTGTGGGAATGTGGCAGAGCATCTTAAAAAAACACTTGTCTCTAAACAGTCTAAGGGCTTTAAATGGTTTGATGCTGTTTGTTCCGCAGCTCAAAAATTATTAAAAAGGGCTTTGCACCAAAAACCAAGGAATAAGGAGTTGGTAAGAACTGCGAGAAGCACCTATAAAGAGGCAATTCAAAAACGTAAGCTAGATCTAAAAAAGCTAGCTTGGGATGATCTAGAGAAAGCCTCAGATTTAAAAGATAGTAGGCTCTTTTGGGAGGTTATAAACCGTCCTTTCCTCTCCAATGATGGTAAGGATAATATGGTGATGCAGATAACGGCCGAGACATGGGAAGTCCATTATGGGAACATTTTTAACCCTAAGTCTGTACCCCTTATAGGTTTGCAGGATGAAATAAGGGATGTGGACCTCCGGGTCACAGCTTCCCTGCTTAGTTCTTCGCTTACTCTCCCGGAAGTGGAAGAGGCCTTGAGGAAAGGTGTTCGATTAAAAGCCCCTGGCCCGGATGCGGTGCCGTTAGACTTTTTTCAACATAATACTGTCTTATGGGCCCCATTGCTATTGAATGTTTTCAAAGCAGCTATTGTTGGTCGCATTCCCCTATCTTGGAAGGAGGCAGTGGTGGTGCCAATTTTTAAGAAGGGTTATAAGTGCGACCCACGTTGTTATCGCCCAATATCATTAATTGATGCATCATGCAAGCTATTGGGTAGGATAATCCTGGCCAGATTGGAGACATGGGCAGATTCTGTGGGCCCAATTGTAAACTCCCAATATGGGTTTAGGAGAGGAAAGGGAACAACCGAACAGTGTCTAAATCTGGCACTAATTATGGGTAAGTACATGGAGGCTCAGGCTTTTTCCATCCACCTGGCCTTCATGGACTTATCCAGTGCCCTTGACACTGTTTGCAGAAATAAACTATGGCAGATGATGGAGGACATGGGTTTTGAAGAACCCCTGGTTACCCTGCTCCGTAGATTACACGTGGCTACAACTGTGGCCATAAGATTTGGGCCAGGGGGGGAAAAACCAAAATCCATCCCCTCAACCGAGGGTGTGCGACAAGGCTGTATTTTAGCGCCTTTTTTTGTTCCTAGTTTACACTAATGGCCTGGAAAAGTTTTTGTTGGAACATTGCTCGGATTTCCCAAAAGTAAACGGCAAGAAGATACCTATGTTATCTTATGCCGACTATACTGTATTAATGACTCTTACAGCTAATAGTATGCAGACCTGCTTGGATGCATTTAACAACTTTATGCTGGACCTGGACCTAAAGGTAAATTTTGCAAAATCTTTTGCAATGGTCTGTGGTCCTAAAGGGACAAAAACCTGTAAGTTCATGGTAATGAATTCTACCATTGACAAAGTCGTAAAAATATTAATTACCTGGGAAATTTATTTAACAACAAACTGAGCTGGGTTCCTTTGATAAAGGCGCGTGTACAAAGCACGAGCCGATCGATAGAGGGTCTATTTCGTTTTTGTAGTAAATTAGGACAAAAACCAGTCCCACACTTAAAAACTTTGTATAGAGCAAAGTGCCTATCTGTGGCCACTTATGCGGCAGGGGTATTGGGGACAGAAAACCCAGCCATGATTCAGGTCATGGAAAATAAATTCCTAAAACGTTTGTTAGCAGTCCCACCAGGTTCATCTAACAGTTTCTGCCATACTGAGATGGGAATGGAATATGTGACTGACATCATCCGTGTTTCCCCTTTAATATTATGGGGTAAAGTATGGTTATCAGAAGATCTTCAGCTCTCAAAAGATATCCTCCGGGATTGCAAAAATCTTGAACATGCAATGCAGATTCCATGGCTTTCATATGTTAGTGACACTCTGCATAAAATTGGTCTGGGCCATTTGTACGATAATCCCGAAAATATGCAGGGGGATATAAAAACTTTAATTTAAACAAGTTACCGTAACAGCTCAAATATGTCACATTTAGATCAGCCAACAAATTGTCTGGGTAAATTGAAGGTCCAATTTTATTTAACATTTACTACTCATGTGCAATGGCGCTTTTATTTGACAAGATTTAGATTAAACACACTCCACTTTCTTTTTGCCTTCCCAAAACAAGGGGGTTGGTGTGAGAGGCTACCCCCTTGTCCTTGTGATGACAAAACCAGCCAAAATACTATTCATCTTGTTCTTTTTTGTCCTCTTTATAAGGAACCAAGAACTAGGTTTATTAAGCCTATCTTAAAAAACCGGCGACCATGTAATTATAAAGAGGGTTATGATTATTTGTTGTCGTTATCATCACCTGGAGTATGTTGCGCCATGTTAAGTTTCATACGATTGTCATTGCAATTTAGGAAACGGCACTGTTAGTTTGGTTAATACCTTTCTTCTTCTGCTATCTGTACAAAATGAATTATAACTTTTATCCTTTGGTACAGGGTGTGATTAATAGATAAATGATATATAATATTTGTATAAACTTCCTTTTGGAAACTTTTTTTATTTTTAGATTTTAAATTGTATAAATTGTAAAATGAATTATTCCGATTTATTGATGTTAATATGTTCTTCTTTTTAAACTAAGGTCTGTATACTTTTGTGATTCTATCATTTTGAATCGAATAAAGTTTATGAATCGAATCGAACATACTAACAGAATACATTATATAGGGTAGTTATTAAAATAGTTTTTTTAAACTTTGAACAATCGTATATTACTTTTAAAAGCAATTACACAACTCACGTTGGAACGTCATGCGTACTCACATCGTAAGAGCAGCGTAAGCACATCGTAAGCGTACGCAAAGCCATGTGACTTTAAAAGAAGAGATTTGATTGGTTCATAACACTTCCTATTCCAACTGTTGAAAGTTCCGTCCCATTTTAATCATTCTACTTTGACTTTCTAAGAAGAAGCATCTCATCTGAGAATCTTGTCAAATAGAAGGAAGATTACCATAATAAGAGCAATGGACTCATCTTCCAGCCATTCTTCAGAGGAATATTTCATTCCTGAAGAACCTCCAAAGCAGAGGAAAGAAGCTCTAATTTGGCAGTTTTTTACTTTTACAGAAGGGCAAAAAAAAATAATGCTCCAAAAGTAACCTGTAAAATTTGCCAAACAACTCTTTCAAGGGGTGATCCATCTAAAACATACTCCTTTGGCACAGCAAATATGGAGCGACACGTGAAGAACTTGCACCCCAACAACTTTGCTCGAGCTGCAACACGGAGGTTGCAGGACAACCCACCTGCTACTGCACCAAGCACATCAACTGCTGTAGCAGCATTTTCAGCAAGCAGTCCATGCCCCCAAATTGACCGTGATTTTGCTAAAGTTAAAATTCCATGCATTTATTGCAATAAACTTTTGTGTTATGGGGAACAGTCTATTGACCTGATAAAACGCAGGAAGCAGGAGCATCGCTGTCCTCGACATTAGTTTCTTTTTTTCATTCTTTTGTTCCTGTTGGACACTTTTTGAGTTCTAGTTCCATTTTTTTGGTTTTAAAAAAAACTTGTTGACAAAACACAAAAAAAAAACAGAATTATAACGATCTGCTCCTAATAACCACAAGGACACGGAGTTACGAATGTGAGGATTTAATGTCCCGAGCGCCGGGAATGCTACTTGCCCATTCCTAGACTCGCGACAACTCCCGTGGCCACCTACGTTCCCAGAATGCACTGGGCGCACGCTCTGGTAAACTAGAGCGCGTCGCCACACAAATGTTTAGGGAGCTGCAAAGGGACCCCATCCCCGGGACTCAAAAAATAACATTTGGGACCGTGTGGGGAACCCCAATACCCCCACGGTCCCAGCCAACTCCCCGCGTCGTTCGAGAGCCGACATTGCTTTGTCAGAGAGAGCAGATTATATGCTCCTCTCTCTAACAAAAACAATCTGCTTTCCTACTTAAAAAAGACAGCATATTAACTTGCCCTCTCTTTCAAATAGGAAAGCAGTTTGCTGTGCTAAAGTGGAAGCCGCGATGCTCCTGCCCTACCATACCAAACAGCAGTGTCCCGGGGTTAGGCACCCCGGAACACTGCAGGAGCCAGCCCTGGGAGGTGTTAGACCCCAGGGCCATCAAGAGCTCCAGTAGGGGGGGCGGGTGACCCCCTCCCAACATTAAAAAGCCCAGAGAGGTGGTGGTCCCCGGGGCTGGGGGGTCCGTGCCGTCACGGACCCCCCTATTTTAAATATTACTGCCCCAGGAAGGTGGCGGTCCCCGGGGCGTGTGGGGGGGCCGTGAGTCCCCCTGCATACTTCAAAATAAAACCCTGGGGGTGGCATTCCCCGGGGCACCTTACCTAGAGAGTCAACATGTTTCTACCCTGCCCCCTTTCCTTATTTTTCAACTTTCTTTTACAGTTTTCTTGTGACTCTGTGCTACCGAGGCACAAGATGGCTGCCAACACTTCCTGGTTGGAGTGTTGACAGACAGTTGACATCCAATCATCATGCAGCTTGTGCTCGTAATTGTACAGATTTCCGTACGCGTGCAGTACCTCGTCTCTAGATATCACTTTGATTTTACTTTTGATTTTCTCAGGAACTACTGAACGGATTTACACCATTTTTTTTGTAAAAAGATTTTTGTTTTCAACTTCCCTCGGAACCTCTTAAATGACAGAGATATACAAAGCCATTATACAAGCTGCTCATCAAATACTCTCATTTCAATCAAGGTCACACAATTATCCCCCAACCCTCCAACATTCCTAACACCCCCTCCCCTCTACCGCCACCCCCTGTCAGTGTGCCCGTCCCATTTAGCCCCCCGTTTGGAGCCACTCAACTGTCTTGTCTTCCAGCCGAACGAACAACACAAAACGTCCTAAAAAAAATGAGGCAAAAAAAAAAACAACAACAAAAAAAACTCAGTTGGTAAGAGATACGTTCCCTGTTGTTACCACTATAGTTCACTAGTATTACCAAGCCTGGATTATGCAAGGCGGTCCTCCCTCTTGTTACAACTTGGTACACCATCTCATGCCTTCTTTCCTATTAATTCGTCAATACTGCCCTCTCAACCTGATCCACATCTACCTCTTCCTCCCCCTCCTCAGCATCCACATCAGGAGTCTGGAGATCTGCCACCAAATCCCCCCATGCCCTGGCCGCCTCTAGTGCCTTATCATTAGCAGTGCGCCTAGCCAGCTGTAATCGAAGTGTCCCCTCGCTACCTGCCCAACTTTAAAAATTCACTCTCCACCTCAGAAAATTAGGCCCTGTCCTCGACTTCCAGTGCATGGTAAGCTCCCTTTTCACCATAATTAACCCTAAGTCATAAAATGTACTAGTAATCTTCGTGCGGGGGGGTATGTGGGAACCAAAGCAAAAAGCAAGTCCTCATCTTTGCTTCTATCGTTCGCCCTGTCGCCTGATTCAAACATGCTATCACCTCTTCCCAGTAAGACCCCAACCCCGTACAAGACCAGAACATGTGCCGGAAATCGGCCCCATCTGCATTACACCTCGGGCACTGCGACAGGGAGCCACCGAAATACTGTAGGATTTTAACTTGCGTCAAATAGGCCCTATGTAATGTGAAGAACTGAACCAATTGGAACCTGTCGTTACGTGTACCCTTCCAGGCACGTCGCGCTAGTTGAGGCCATGTCGTCTCGGGTATGGACTTCCCAATATTCGCTTCCCACTTGCCTTTCAGAGCATCCAGGGGCGGCAGTTGCTCGGTCGACAAGCGCCCGTATAGGCATGTGATAGCCTTGAAAGTACCTGCCGCCATGACCACATACTGGCAACCCAGTGAGGTCGGGGGTTCCAATAGTCCCATCCTCCACTGCCCTTGAATCCCCATTATTAGGTCAGCATGCAATAAATAATCTCCCCGTGGTATCCAAAAAGTACTCTGCAAGTCTTGAAAGGATAACCGAGCCCCGTCTCTGTATAAATCTCCCAACATGGACCCAAAGCTCCTCCCAAACAGCCAGCGCAGACCAGTCCCTCCCCCCCCCCCCCCTTGTGGAAGGGCTGTGCACATGCCCAGAGGGATCTCCGGAGCATACGGTCGAGGAAACCCCGCTCGTCTTTGGCTCCGATTCCAGCATAAGCGGAGTGTGCGTTCCTCAAGGGTGAGCTGATCGAGAGAACGGATTTACACCATTTAACAAAAAGCACAATCTGCGAACCGAACTCTACCTCTCTGCCAAATTTGCTGTAATTCCGTTCAGCCGTCCGGGCTGTAGCCCTGGCTAAAGGTATAGATAGATAGATATGGATATAGATATAGATATGGATATGGATATAGATATAGATATGGATATGGATATGGATATGGATATGGATATGGATATGGATATATCTCTATATCTCTCCAAGCTCCCAGTTTGTCCATGCAAACATAGATGCACCCAAACAGTATCTGCAGTCAAAGCTGTATTTATTGAGTACAGGCGAGAACTGGCATGTCGTCCCTTTTGGCAGCTTTCCCGTCGTTCTTGCCTGACGCGTTTCAGAGTGTCAAACTCCTTCCTCAGAGGCACCGACCGGTCAGGAAGTGCATGGCCTGACACACCCACTCTTTAAGCAGTCAATACCACGCCCTTGGATAGGACGCGTGGCATGTTGGGATTTGTAGTGACAGGGTCCTTTAATGGATGCATAATTGATACTGCTGGTACGTTCAAGGCTCTGGATGAGCCCCGACATCCGTTTTCGCTCTTATCTCAAGGTGCTGTTCCACAAGGAGACCCCGTGTATCAAAAAGTCTTGTGGCCCCCACTTTACCGGGATGGTGCATCTATCGCGGCAGGACGGCCGCGTAATATCCAGGCTCCCAGTTTGTCCATGCAAACATAGATGCACCCAAACAGTATCTGCAGTCAAAGCTGTATTGAGTACAGGCGAGAACTGGCATGTCGTCCCTTTTGGCAGCTTTCCCGTCGTTCTTGCCTGACGCGTTTCAGAGTGTCAAACTCCTTCCTCAGAGGCACCGACCGGTCAGGAAGTGCATGGCCTGACACACCCACTCTTTAAGCAGTCAATACCACGCCCTTGGATAGGATGCGTGGCATGTTGGGATTTGTAGTGCCAGGGTCCTTTAATGGATGCACAATTGATACTGCTGGTACGTTCAAGGCTCTGGATGAGCCCCGACATCCGTTTTCGCTCTTATCTCAAGGTGCTGTTCCACAAGGAGACCCCGTGTATCAAAAAGTCTTGTGGCCCCCACTTTACCGGGATGGTGCATCTATCGCGGCAGGACGGCCGCGTAATATCCAAGCTCCCAGTTTGTCCATGCAAACATAGATGCACCCAAACAGTATCTGCAGTCAAAGCTGTATTTATTGAGTACAGGCGAGAACTGGCATGTCGTCCCTTTTGGCAGCTTTCCCGTCGTTCTTGCCTGACGCGTTTCAGAGTGTCAAACTCCTTCCTCAGAGGCACCGACCGGTCAGGAAGTGCATGGCCTGACACACCCACTCTTTAAGCAGTCAATACCACGCCCTTGGATAGGACGCGTGGCATGTTGGGATTTGTAGTGCCAGGGTCCTTTAATGGATGCACAATTGATACTGCTGGTACGTTCAAGGCTCTGGATGAGCCCCGACATCCGTTTTCGCTCTTATCTCAAGGTGCTGTTCCGCAAGGAGACCCCGTGTATCAAAAAGTCTCGTGGCCCCCACTTTACCGGGATGGTGCATCTATCGCGGCAGGACGACGATATATATATAGCCACTTACCTACCCCACCTCCTTTCCCACTACCCTTTGGGCACATTGTTTATCTACATTTGAATCAGTTTTTGCATATACATGCGTGTATGAGGATGTGAATAAATAACATCTCTCAAAAATTGTGTAATTATTTTCACGTAGAACAGTATAAAGAAAGTTTTGTGTTATCTAAAAGCATATATGCTGGGACCCCTTTTTCCCTGTAACACTGAAGTAGACTTAAGCATGTTTAATATGCGCGGTGGATTGATATGTTAAGTCCACAGTCTTATATTAACAAGCTTTTCACTTGCAAACATGAATTATCGCAGAATTTCTCGCGATATTGGGGGCATATTTACAAGGACAGCATTAAAATTATCGTCGTTTAGCGTTCGGAAAATGCTGTGAAAGCGGCCATAATGGGCTTAATAATAGGCTTTTGAGAATCCGCTAGAGTTCCAATAGAAGCCCAGGTTTACACCTGAACATTTTAACTATGTCCTTGTAAATATGCCCATTACAGACTCATAATTTTACCGTAAAAAAAATATCACCTACCAATAATTTTTATTCTTCCTCTGGATCCCATCCCATGGGCGTATATTCAACTTTGAGGACTGTGGGTGGAGGCTCAATGTTCCTACGGTGCCAGTCAGCTCCCTGCGTCCTTAGGAAGCCACCATTACTTTTCCCCACAGGGACCTGCTAATATGCAGCTCCCCATGGGGAAAAGCAATTTGCTTTGCATTTTAAAAGAGAGAGTAGGTTTTCGTGTTCTCTCTTTCAAAATGCAAACCAAGTTTGCTATGGTAGGACAGGAGCCTCGGCTGTCACCCTGCCATAGCAAACAGCAGTGTTGAAAAAATCTTCCGGTAAGACAACAAAGGATTTTGAAGTCCATTATCACTGTTTTTAGCTGTAGTTTGCTTCAACGCCGTCCTTGTAAATATGCCCCATAGTTTTGGAATGTCAACAATCCCGTCTCCCATTTAAATAGGCACAAAGTATTTAGTGAAGTGCACACTGTGAATCGTGAAGCAACAGTGTCTGATTGTGATCGATAAAGAATTGCCCATTGTTGAGTACAGAGTAGACAAATTGTCCATGGGGTTTTGTAACATCAGTGGCTATTCCTCAAGCCCCCTCTTGAGGTTAATTCGAAGAGTTGTGTACTTCTTTTTGTCGTAATGTACATAGTGTTCTGTCGTCTCAGTTTGCTTTCCCCTCTGTCATGTAGAGGATCCTGGGTAACTATAACAGCTTCTGTACAGCCAGTACCTTTCAACCCTACCCCCAAACTGCTTACTGCCTGTTACCATAGTAACAGTTCATGGAACACTTCAAGTTTCAAGTTTCAAGTTTTTATTATTATGTTTTGGCTCTCACTGAGGGCCACATAAGGAAATTAAACATACAAAAGTACTGTAATAACAGATTAAAAAAGAAAAGCAAAATATATAAGGGTACATAGTTGACAATACATAAACAAAATACTACAGTTATCAACTTTAAAGTGAGTCATGGCGACATTTCAATAATCTCAATAAATATTTAAGAATCCCTTAAAAAACTTAAAAATTCTGCAACAAAACAATTCATTGGGAGGGCAGTAAAGTGCATGAATAAACAATTTAGCATTTAGGATTCCCAATTGGAGACAAATAGGTTTAATCCATTTAACTCGTAAAGAACGTAAAGCAGGGCAAGTAAACAAGACGTGGTTACGATCTTGAACAGCGACATCACAGAGGTTACATATCGTGGGACTCCCGTGCCATTTTGCTAAAAGAAGATTAAGAGGGAGTAGATCATGACGTAGGAGATACCATAACCTACGTACTCCATGAGGAATATTCCAGCTCAAATATTGCTGGGGCGACTTGGGGGTATATGTCTCTAGGAGAGGTTTCCTGGCACATAATCTGGGTTGGGCAAGAGTATCCAGCTTAACAGATAACTCCCACGAAGCTCTTTTTAATAAATTTTTAAGTTCAGAAGAATTAATCAAGAATAGGGTACTCTCATCCAACTCTAACAGGGCCACAGCTTTCCTAAAATTTTTCAATAAAGAGGAAAAATCATTAAGATTACCCAGTAACTCCTTTTTTACAAGTTCTCTTAGAGTACCAGGTTTTCCTCTAGCCAAGCATGCTACCCATCTTACCAGGGCCACCAATCCCTGTGTCCAACAGCTTCGGAGCCCAAATTCTAGTCTGCATGACGAGGTAGAACATGCATTACTAAGTGATGTAATTTTTCGAAGGACCCGTCCTTCCATTTTTTGAAGGAATCCCCACTGGTTCAGCCCTACTAGTTCTATTCCATATAGGAGTGTAGCTGGCACTTTAGCTTTAAAAACTTCCAAAAAAAGAGAGAAGTGTCTCTTCCCAGTAGCTTTGTATAGCGAGCATAGCCCCATTCCATGGGACAAAGCTTTACGGGAATTATGTTCAATATGGGGAGTCTCACTAAGATTCGCTGATATTATTTTGCCTAAAAAAGGGTAAGTTTTAACAACGTCAAGTCTTTGCCCCCCAATTACCCACTTATAATTGCTCGATCTGCATTTTCTCTTACCAAAAATACACATAATTTTACTTTTTGATGTGTTAATTTTCATATGGTGTGCTACGGCAAATTCATTCAATGCAGACAGACGATTAGATAAACCCTTCGGGGTCAAATCCAAAACAAGAATATCGTCTGCATACATTAAAATAGTTATAGCAGCTCCTCCAATTTTCGGTGCCACTCCTTCACATGATGAAATAAAAATTGGAAGATCAGCCATATATAAGGAAAATAATATAGGTGCCAATATGCACCCTTGTTTTAGGCCATTTTGGGAGGGAATTAATGAAGTAAGACCCTCTTCACCACCTTGTAGCACTTTACACCATGTATTTGTATGTAGAGAACGAACCAATGCAAGTAAGTATCCTGGCATACCCAATGCTGCCAATTTTCTCCACAGCGATTGACGATCCACTTTGTCAAACGCCGTGGAGAAATCAATAAATGCAGCATATATGCCACCATCACGGATATGTACATACTTGTCACATATCACCTGCAACATTGTCAGATTATCGAGCGTTCCGTGTTCTTCGCGGAAACCAGTTTGTTCCATTGGTAAAATCCTATTAGTTTCTGCCCATTCCATGATAAGCATTAAAATACATTTCGCGAAGATTTTCCCTATGGCATCTAATAAAGCTATTAGGCGATAATTAGATGGCAACTCCCGATCCCCCTTTTTAAATATGGGGATTAATATACTACCCCTCCAGGATTCGGGAACAGTTCTTGTCCTAAAGCAGGCCTGAAATATAGGGAGAAGAATCCTACTCCAAGTCACGATATCCTGTTTAATAATTGTCATTGGAAGTTCATCTGGACCCATGGCTCCAGTAGATCGCATACTCTTTATTACCGTAACTATTGTTTTTTCTGTAGGGAGATTACTAGTTTGAAAATCATTTATCTCCACCAAACCTATGTCCTCCATTACCTCAGTTGGAGCATATAGCGCAGTTAGAAATAGTGTCCAAACTTTTTCATTAATGGCAATAGGACGGGGTGCTACTACAGTACCACAACCTTTTCTTATTATAGACCAGAATTCTTTGGATCGATTAGAGGTTATTGCCTCCCTCAAATTGATCCACAATATATCTTCCTTTTCTCTTTTCAATTTAAGTCTCAATCTAGCTCTTCTGCGCTTTAATAATGCTAGTAGAGACTTATTTTCCTCAGTTCTATTAAGATATTGTTTCCTGATTAATGCATTTATCTCCCTATTCAGGAAAAATAGAGGACTAGGTGAGAAATGTGGCCTAATGGCAATTCGCTTTTTCTTTGCGAATCCAATAACTTTTTTAATAAGGTTTTCAAGTTGTAGGAATTCTATACCCTCCCACTGTTCAAGTTCAAGTAGAGTATGGGCCAAGAGGCTTTGTATATCCTTCATGGTAGTAGGTCCCCAAAAGCATCTACCCGACCTACGGTCAATAGAAAGGTCTTTATGCTTTAAGGACCAAGAATTATTTTCAATAGGGGTTAACGAAAGAGCCAATTTAATTAATTTGTGATCACTCAGAATAGAGTGAGTGATCACCATATCCCTAATCAAATGAAATGACTCGAAATCCGTAATGGCATAGTCCAAAATAGACTCACCCCTGTAAGAACCATGTGTATACTGGGCAGGACTATCCGAGGGCATTCTACCATTAATAATAAGCCCTTCTAGGAGGCTTAATTCCTCCAAGAGAATCTTACCTCTTTTATTAGATTTTATTTTAGGAGGCCAAGCCGTTTGAGGTATATTATATATTTCTTCCTTAGACTTATTTCTAAATTTAGCTAAAGTAGAATTAGATAGTTTACTATTTAGATCTCCAACCATTAGTATATAAGGGGGATGTTCAACATCCAATAGGTTTGCTACATAGGTAAACATTCGCTTCATTATTACATTAAAACATTCCTCAGGGGGAATGTATGCGTTTAAAATAACAAACGAAGACCGCGTTCCAACCGTGCCCAGATTAGTAATAGTTATAGATTGGAAAAGATTGCTAGTATCAAAATAATGTGTATATTGCCATTGAAGAGAGGTGGATAGCAAACAGGCAATTCCACCTTTCGCATGGCCTTTTTTAGAAGGTTTTGCAGGCGCCTCTAAAACAAAAAACTCTTTCCCCACATAGGGGAGATTTTTACACCACGTTTCCTGCAGGCATATTACATCAGCATTAAGAGTATGTAGAAAGTCAAACTTCTCAGGAGAATTGAACATACCAGCAGCATTCCAGGAGACAATTTTTAGATTCTTGTTAAAGATGTTGGAAAAGTCGTGGGGTATTCGCGGCATTACTAGATAAGGCCCCCGGTAACCAATTCCACATCTGATTGTCTTCTATAAGAGGAACGTCTGTATTTTCAGGCAATGGTAAGGCCTGCGATACCATTCTTTTGCCCTTAGATACCCAGATTTTTAGATCTTTATTACCAAGGTAATGATCGTCCTGTGTAGGTACTGGATTGATTATACTATCTCTATTGGCAATAGATAATGCCCTGTTGTAGTAGGGCAGTACATCAATTCCTCTACATTGGAAGAATTCTGCCTGTTGTAGAACAAGATTAGTAATTATTTTTGAGTAAAAAATTACTCTTGTTCGTTGTCCAATACTAGATTTTATTGGAAAGACCAGGTCAATATCATTTGACAGAATCAATTTTAAAGTATTAGTCTCTTTGAAGCAATTAAGGAGCCAAGACCTATTCATTTTTACGTCTTGATCAAATAACGGAAGAAAATCCAATATTAGTGTATCCGCACAATACACTATGCCCTTTACTGTTTGAATATCTAGGCTACTAGCACTGATTGGTTGAGGCCGGAAAGTGGGTGCAGTTGGATTTAATACTTTTACCACTTGCGGCGGAATCCCCATACCATCAGCCGGCATAAGTGAGGATTCTGGCGCTTGTAGCACATGAGGTGGAATCACCATCTTTATACCATTCCTATCCATATTATCTTTCAATGAGACATTAATTGCATCATTCATCACCTTAGTATTAGAGGTATTCGACAATGGATTTTCCCCATTACCTGACTCATCACATGCTTCAAGACTTATGTTTTGAAAAATAATTTGCCTTGGCCTTTTTTTCTTATATTTACGTAGTAACTTCCTATTTTTTCCTTTTGTTTTTTCTTTTCTAGTTTTAATCTGAGCCGGCAATCCATCCCTGCCCTTTTTCTCATGCGTAAAGATAGGAAAAAGGTCATGATCGATCGTTTGCACCGCCTCTACCAAGCTATCATCTTTGACAGTAAGGTTTGACAATTTACTCTGTCCAGAGACAGATAAGGCAGGAGTCTTAAGGGGTATGTGAACGTCTGCCTTAACATTTAACTTCATAGGGATATTGCCCTGCGCAGAATTAATACCGTTTGATGGAATCCGAACTGCAGGTTTAGTAGCTGGTAATATAATATTTTCAACTACAATTTCAGAGGGGTGTAATGAAACATTAGCAGCCTTTTTTGTTAGTATTTCCTTCAATATCTCAGACACAGATGATAAAATACAATCTGAACTCACAGCAAATTTACCAAGGAGCAACAATATAGAAGACAATATTTGTTCAAGCGCTATTAAAGATTCAGAGATAGGTTTCTCATTTTTTGGATAGCTGTATTGAGCAAAAGAACAAATCCCAGATAGGTTTAATTGGGGAGATTTCAGTTCACTATGCGTTAAGAAATCCTCTTGAGATTTGTTTGATGGAGTGCTACTATATAGAAGCATTCCGGATGGAGTTGCTCTAATTGGAGTTTTGCCGTCCATCACCTGGGGAGGGGGTTTCTTATCCAAGTACCGACCACAAAGTTCAAGATCGATACTAGTGGAAATAGATGTAGCAACAAAGTCTTCACCTTCCTTTTCTCTTTCAATAAAGGTATTATGTTCATGAGCCAAGGAGTTGCTTTCCATCATTTGAGGAATAGAAGATTGATTTAGTTCAGTCGACCCGACAGTGTTTAAATCCATTACTCGCTTAGTTTGTGGTAGTGAATGAGGCGATAGACCAGAGTTCACAATTATTGGGTCTCTTACGAGTTTATTTCCAGATTTCTCCCAGATGTGTTCCAACTGCATCTGGCCCTTCACTAACACACTACTTTCAGATTTTTTTCTCAAGCGTGCAGAATCGGATATGACATCTACTTTATCTCTTAGCACTTTCCCGGATCGTAATTTCTTAGTAGACATAATACTTCTTTAGGGGATAGACCTTATGCTTAATACGCAGTCACAAATTTCAAATGACACGATTTTAAAATAAAAGTACAAGAATAATGAAAGAAGCCAATCAATTCACCAAAGGAGATATCAGAGTTCGTTGTCAACAAAGCATCCGTATACTTATACTAAGGTGTTTGCTGAAATTCGAAGCAGCAGAGAAGCGCAAAAAATAGAAAACTAAAATAACAGGGCCCAGCCCGGCCTACCTCGGCCACTGAGGACCACAGAGGGCCCGCCCTTTGCCCGGGCTTCGCTCCGGGCGTCCCGCTCGCGTCCCGCGAGACGGGGGTGTCGCCGTATTTCTGCGCCTCCTGGCGCGAAAGTGACGCGGCAAATGCTGCTAGGGCCGCTGGGATTTGAAGTTCTTTGCCCCTGCTCCGCTCTCAGCACTCCGCTCGGTCTTACACGCAGGACAGGTCAGGAGAGCAGGAGGCGGGCGGGCGGGCAGGCAAATGCGCTGTTTCTATATCCCCTGCAGCAGCGTTCTGGAGCAAAGGCGACTCTGCAAGTATTTTCCACAAGTGGCACCCCCTCGACCGGGGTGTCGCCGTATTTCTGCGCCTCCTGGCGCGAAAGTGACGCGGCAAATGCTGCTAGGGCCGCTGGGATTTGAAGTTCTTTGCCCCTGCTCCGCTCTCAGCACTCCGCTCGGTCTTACACGCAGGACAGGTCAGGAGAGCAGGAGGCGGGCGGGCGGGCAGGCAAATGCGCTGTTTCTATATCCCCTGCAGCAGCGTTCTGGAGCAAAGGCGACTCTGCAAGTATTTTCCACAAGTGGCACACTTGAACACTTAACTGAGCACACAGGTCACAAATTCACCACACAATGTTGCTAATCCAAACAGCAAGTGTGCTGGACTTTTTAACATTTTCCATAGGAACCGTTAATCGCAGCTACAGACTCTGGCAAAGAGCTGGTAAAGAGTTAGCCTCATTATTATACTTCTTGTTATAAACATCATTTCTAATTTTGATTTTTAAATCTTCTCTAAGCATATGATTATCACACTAAATAATAGTGAAATGTTGTCAGAAAAAGAAGACGTATACACTGTTTTTTTTTATTAACTTAAAACAGAAATAAATAAATAGAAACGTAACTTTAACATAACAGTATAATGAACAAAATGTGAGATGGACTCCAATTGTAGAAGCGCAGGTAACCTGCAAAAAACAAAATTTGAAAATAAATCTTTAAAATTTGATTGATGTGAATGAATAAGGTGAGAGATTACATCTTTACGAAAGGTAAGATTGTTTTTTTTCTCACATGCACACTCAGGGTAGTGCACACTACCCCTTCCACAGAATCACCCTCAACAGGAGTCTGTAGGGCAGCGCTGCTTGTAGGCTTAGGCCTATCTTATGGTATAGATGGTATTTAAAATGAGACAGATGTGACTGAATGAGGTCAAAAATCACAAATTAACATAACACTTGACAATATTGCTTATCTGCACGTGTGCAGTGTGCATGGTACATCCCACCCCTCTCATAGGCCCGTGCTGAAGAGGTGACTGTAGGGAAGTGCCTGCTGGGTCAGATCTACAGTATGGTCCAGCAAGTCTTTAAAATGATTCAGAGATGAGACAGAATTAGGTGAGATCACGTCATTATGCAGGACAATATCGTTTATTTGCAGCGCGTTTAATTGGAGGCATTGTGTATCTAGGCACATCAGAACATTTTAACTATGTCCTTGTAAATATGCCCATTACAGACTCCTAATTTTACCGTAAAAAAAATATCACCTACCACAAATTTGTATTCTTCCTCGGGATTCAACATTGGGGACTGTGGGTGGGTGCCCAATGTCCCTAGGGTGCCAGTCAGCTCCCTGCGTCCTTCAGAAGCCACCGTTACTTTTCCCCACGGGGACCTGCTAATCTGCAGCTCCCTGTGGGGAAAAGCATTTTGTTTTGCATTTTAAAAGAGAAAGTAGGTTTTCGTGTTCTCTCTTTCAAAATGCTTACCTTTTGGAAGCACTGTTTTCAGCAGAGCTTACAACTTAAAGTCTGCTTTGGTTCTATACTGCAAACTGTATTATATTTAGCCTTTATTTATTTATCTGCAGAGTGGACAGCAGCGTCCATAACTGGAAAGAGAAACAATGTGAGGGAGAGCGAGAAAGAGAAAAAACGACATTGAAAGTGTGAGAGAGAGAAAGTAATAGATGGAGCAGAAGAGGTAGTGTTGATACTGGAGAAAATCTTCGTAGCTCACCTTTTTGCCTCCTGTGTGTGTCCAAGCACGTGCCGGTTCATAGTGCACCCTCAAGTTTAGTGATCTGAAAGATAGTATAGAGTTAGTAATAGCAGAGTACATACAACTGCACACGTATATTTCCGTGTTATGCCTTTGGACACTCGGGATACTGTATTACATCAACTTCCACTGCAAGGAGGTGTCTGTGCGCTCTTTTTCTCCCATAGTACTATACCCATGCGCTCCCACGTCATAGCGGTGAGTTCTCATTACTGCGTACCCAGACTGTTGCACCCCATTGACTCCCTGTGTCCAGAGGTGAGTGCCCTTTCTTGCTCACCCAGACTGTTGCAACCTATCCACTTCCACTGCCCGGAGGTAAGCGTACATTCGTACGCAGTCAAGCTGCTGCACACTATCCACTCTCTCCGCCCACAGGTGACTTCTCGATGCTTCGGAAACGAGCTTCTTTGCTCACCTTGTGCCACTGGCGTGATTCAAAGAGGGTCCACCACATGTCGAAGCAGCCTTCTTACACATTGTTACAATGACCACGTGTCATCGCAGAATCCTCAAACATTGAGCTTTGGAGGTGTGGGGGGGATGCCAGTTTGTGAAACACAACCTGTTAGACAAGCATTTGCAATGCAATAGGTCTCGCAGCATTAAAGTTTGAGTTACTGGCATTGTAAATGACAATGCTTTGCATTCATTTTTTTTTTTAAATTTGCAATTGGTATATAAACATTGTTTGTGAGTGGTTAGCTGTTGCTAACAGACACCCTCACAGACCTAGAGCACTGCACGGCTCGTATAATCGAATATGCACTGAAATCGGAAGGCTGCAATGCTGATTGAATGCATAGGGCCCAGGGCCCATGCACACCTGATGTGCAGCCGAGGCCTACCTTACAGAGGGCCCCACAGAAATTAATCAGTGATGCCACAGGCCATGGTGCCAAGTAACCCGAGAGCAAACAATGTGTCACGTGAGTGGATGTTTGTCATTAGCTGTGGCCCAGCACCACACTGGCACGAAATACAGCACGCAGGCCTAGAATTCGGCCAGGCCTCTTTTGAGAATCACTATGCACCCAATCAGCGGTGCTAAGAGGTACCTATGATTAAAGTCACAGGAAAGCAGCTTTGGTATGCCGGGGAAAAGCCCTATGAAGTTAAACTCACACTTTGTTTTGCTTTTTGCAGTTTTATATAGCACAAACTCGACCTGAAGGTGTTACTAGGCACCGGGAGATTAAGTGACTTTCTCAGAACCACAGGATGTGGAGTCCAAGACGAGGCTCGAACCCGGTGACCCAGCTCCAAGGTCGGCAGCTCCGGCCGTTATGCCACATCCTGTTTTTACTGCAGCGTCCACGCACACATTACAAGAAGCAACTAACTTCATGTACAAAACGCACATTGTATTTGGGAACGTGTGGGCTGGCGCCTTCGGCACTTTTGTTGCCTCTGGTCTGCCTTTCTAGCTGCTGCTTCCACATCGGTCTGTTATTCCTCCTTGCAAGAGCCCCTGTTGGCGGTCGCTGCCTCCATGACGAGGCCCTTCCCAGGGCCACGGGGTCGTTTGTCGGCATGCTCAAAGGCCACAGTGCGCGGACCAGACTTTCAACATGTGCTGATATCTTCCTAGCCCCTTCTTCACTACATCGTTGTGCTGCCTGACCACACACATTCCCATCATGTCTGGCCGGTCATTGTTGGACCCGGCCTCGTGGCGTGGTTCGCGCCTGTCCCCCCACACCCTGCGAGCGTAGGCCTGCACCCTGAGCCCCCTGCGCAGCATCCCCGTGAAGGTAGCCTGCACCCCGAAGCCTGGTCGTCTCACCCCCGATAAGCCCGGACCCCCGTAACCCACGACCAGGCCGGCAGGTCCCCGTCCCGCTCCAGGCTCCGAGCGCCTAACCGTGCTTGCCCCACAAGGCCCGGCAGCCATTTTCCCTTCCCTTGATCCCTGTCTCCCTGGGCCTAGCGTGACCCCGGCCCCAGCGAAACCCAGACTCCAAAGGCGCGCCAGTCCTGGCTGGGGGGTAAAGGGCTCCCCGAGTGTGATAAGCCAGGCAGTTTCGATGGCACCTCCGGCCTCCCCTGAGAGACTGGTATCTGTCACACCCTTGGCCCTCCCCTGGGGGCCAGTTTCGATCGCACCTCTGGCCTCCCTGAGCGCTGGCTCCAGACCTGCTGGGCGTCTGGGAATTCCCGGACCCATTCCTCAAAGGATCAAAGAGCCACCGCTAGACCTCGCCAACGACCAGCCCCCAGGGCTTGAGACCTCCGCCTGCGAGGGTCCGGACATCAAAGGGCCAATGGACTATATCTGGGCCCGCTCGACAACTAGCGGGCAGTTGTATCTTGGACCTGAAGCCTGCGGATCTGATCGCGGCTGACCCTGAGGAAGAACTCATCTTGACTCGCTGAGCCCTGCTGACGCTGTCGTGGCTCCCTCTTCACAACAAGGAACTGAACCACCTGAGCCCTGCTGACGCTGTTGCGGCTCGAGCTGAACTGTAACCATCGGAGCCCTGCTGACGCTGTCGCGGCTCAAGCTGAACTATTACCCTCGGAGCCCTGCTGTCGCGGCTCAAGCTGAACTATATCCATCGGAGCCCTGCTGACGCTGTCGTGGCTCCTCAGGAACTTCTCCCGATCGAGCCCTGCTGACCTCGTCGCCGCTCGAGGAGTACTCTGGACCATCACGATCACGATCACGATCACCATCACGACCGAGCCGACTAGACGTGAGTGAAGCAGCCAGTACGCCCATCATCTTCCGTACCCCCCGGCTCGAGGATTGAGAGCTGTGCGCAGGGTACGCCCCGTACTGGCCCCAAGGCTAAAGACCGTCCCGCTTCCCTCTCCCCGAATCCTCTAAGACTTTTGCGATCCCTCGATCATTTGTACATACGAGTGCTACTTTCCTTTTACTGCTTATAAAGAACTGTTACTGAAATCCAACGTTGTGGTGTCCATTCGTAAGTGTGGTGTGAGCTCAGTGTGTACGATCCTAGACCCGAAGTCCTCCCCGGTGGGGACCTCACGATAAGACTTGGCAAGATCTGTGGGAGAGGTGGGTCCTAGGGCGGTCGGGTGAGCACAACCTGGCCCTCTGAGATCGCCCCTTCTAACATTGGTGGCAGCGGCGCGATAAGAACCTACGTCTAAGGATCGTATAATACTGACACACTACCCGAACGAAGAGCAACCATGAGCATCACGAACGACGAAACCACCTTCCAGATGGAACTTCTGGGAGATTATACACACCGATAAATTCAAATTATGTGTATAACCTGCACACCTCTATCTGTGACTGGTACTCAAATGTTTTAACTAAATGGTGCAGACCTGCTCCCTGGCTAACCCCTGCCAGGTTTCTATAGTAACTGAATTCACAGACACAACTGTGTCTAATGCTGGAATGCACTGTTCAAATTTGCTTTTTTGCACACCCACATACAGGTAAACAGATAAAACTTAGACACACTTCAGACTGCAACACCAGTTCAGTGGTATACGCCATTAAGTGCCCGTGTGGTTTAGTTTACGTAGGACGCACATCAAGAAAAATTAAGATAAGGATCACGGAACATAAATCGAATATAAGACTAGGGCAGGAGAAGTCAAGTTTGGCGCAACACTGGAAAGAAAGACAACACACCATTCCCCAATTAAAATTCACTGTACTAGAGCAGGTGTTGGTCGAACCCCATGTGGACCCCACCATAAGAATAGCCCAGAGAGAGACATTTTGGATGAGATATTTAAATACCGTGAAACCGGGTGGGCTCAATGACAAAATTGAATTTGCATGTTACCTATAAATGATTATACGAATTACTGTGGAAATGTGAAAGTTGTGAATACAGGATTGGGTTCCAGACAAGTGTTAACAACGTAGTGTACACTGAACGCATGATACCTTTAAAATTTCTTCGTATTCATTCATGGTTCATGCTCCATTTTTTATTATCATCAATATTATTTTTATTTATTTTGATTTTTATTTTCTCGTCATTCTCATCATTTCCCTTCACAAAAAGCGCTACACGTCCGGTACAGCAGGAACTAGTACATAGGACGGACATAAGCACGCATAGTGAGTGGCCTTCGGGTCGAGGTAGATAGGAGAGTCCTCTCTCTATGATTAGGGATGGGCGGGTCTTGTAGCGCACAATGAGTAAACACGAACATCGTGAGTTTCACTTGCACTGTGCGAACGTTATGGTATTTCATTAGTTCACCCACAAACATTTCTGAACATATAACGCGGTTCCTAACACACTGTTGTTTTTCGCGTTTTTCCCGGCTTTTTTTCGAATGCGCTAATGACATGGAGGGGGCGGGGACCACGGTCCATTGGTGATGACGGGTTTAAATGTAGCCCGGCATGGCGTGTTGTACCGCGGCGGTTTCTGCTTGAGGAAGGATCGAGGACATTGGTGCGGGAAGAACAAAACAGACACAGTAAATATTTTGTCAAGCGGAGCTTTACGCACAACGCTATTTTTTTTATAGTAAACACTAATATGTTTACGCTAGTAACGTGGGTTAATCGTTTTTCCAGAACGAAAGAAAAGTGCAATTTGAAGGTTCGATTCGATCGCCCAGAAGGCTGTGAGTAAGAGAATGATCTATTCAATCAAAACTTGGTAGATAGCCGATTACTACTGTTCACTCACGTAAGCTTCATTTTGGCTTGCAGGTCAAACAGTTTATCTGTTGATAAAGGATATAAACATCAGGGCTTGGTGAGAGGGTACGTTTTATTTGAATTTGAATTTTCTTTTATGTTCTTGCACTCAGATAACATACACGTTGATTGCACTTGTTTGAATCTAATGGCATGTATAGGGCACACCACAGTATTATTAACACATTCATGCTTGGGAGGGCAGTGTGTTTGGATAAAAAAGAGCTGTATTCTATCTTTGAGAAGAATGCTTATGAGATAACCTGTTTGAAATGTTTTTTTAGAAAATGATATTGTTCTCATTTAGGACATATGGCTATTATTATTTATTCATACAGTTTATTCCCCTGACGAAGATGCAGTGGCATCGAAATGCATTGGGAATCAACGAAAACACAAATGAAGCTAGCAGCATTTTCGTATTGAACTGATGTTTATGAACATTTGAAATGTATTTGCAATGATATTGAATTGCTAAATAGGTTCGAAAAAAAGAAGGAATAGAACATTTATGAATCTCTATAAAGTAATGAACTTGACAGCATGATTCAGTCGTTTGTTCTGATATCTTCATGTGTATAAGAAAGCACAAGTAATGTTGATTTAATTGGTTATGCTGATATTTTGGAGAAAATTTCGGTATATGTTTTAAGAAATATTGAGAAAACGCAGTGCACTAAAGCAAATTTGAACAGTGCATTCCAGCATTAGACACAGTTGTGTCTGTGAATTCAGATTATACACACCGACAGCTGAAGCAGTTTTGCATAAATCGCCAAATCCCGACAACGGGACTAAACACCAAAGAAGACTTTCAACAAGCCCTAACAGCGTGGGTGGAGGCCGGAGCCCAACCTCCAGCACCGACAGAAGTTGATGGAGAAGAAGCACCCCTGACCAAAACCCACGCCCCAGAACGAGAAAGAACAGAGTCCCCGACGCGGACTCCCAGTACAGAGAGAGGTCTGTCTCGAGAAGAGATGACCGACCGAGAACGCAACCGAAACCACGAGATAGAACTTGCACGCCTGAAGATGGAAGGAGAACTCAAGCTAGCTGAGAAGAAGCTAGCCATCGAGCAGCTGAGGCTACAAGGAGAACTGGAGGAGAAGAAACTCCAGCGAGAACACGAAGGGAAAAGACTCCAGCTGGAGCACGAGCGCAGCCTGAAGGAGATAGAACTGAAGGCCCGAAATGAAGACAACAGAACCACAGGGACCCGAGAGTCCGTTCCCCCAGTGGAACCCAAAGTCCACATCCCCAAAGATGTGGTCAAAGAATATTATAAAAACGATGATATCCAGCAATGGTTCAAGGCCTACGAAGTCGCCATGGCCTCCCACCGAGTCCCGCGATCGGGCTGTGGGGTCGATTCTTGAGTGAAGGGAGAGACACCCTGCTCGATCTACCTTCCGCCGAACAGACCTCCTACAGCCACATGAAAGAGGCCCTCCTCACAAGGTACGGGCTCACCCCAGAAATGTACCGCCAATGCTTCAGAGAATGCAAGAAAATCCCCGGCACCACCTGGGTGGAATATGTGAACTTCTACAGCCGGGCCCTGAAAGGGTGGATCAAGGGCAGCAAAGTGTCCACCTTCGAGGGGCTCATCGACCTCATTGCCTATGAACATTTGTCCCTGAACTGCTTTGTGGAACTCCGACAGCACCTTCTGGACAGCAAGCTGGCTGACCCCCGGAAACTAGCCGTGGAGGCAGATCGATGGGTGAGCACCAGAGTCCCCCCGGGGCCCGGGGGAGACTCTGGCCGAAACGAACAAGGACCTTCCCGCCCCAGGGGAGGGGGGGTCAGAATAGACAGAAGGGGTCCCAGGTAGGGTTCCCGCGCAGTCCTCCCAGAAACCAGCCCGGCACCTCACCCCCCACAGCGCGCGCAGGGTTTCCCCCAGCCAAACCAGGGCCCGAGTCAGCCAAGCCTGCTTCCATTGCCAGCAACCAGGGCACTATGCCAATGACCCTCGATGCCCTTTGTTCAAGAAGCCCGCCGCTGCGGGTCCCCCAGCGCGCCACATCACCTCAGTAGCCCTAGAGGAGGAGGGGGAAGAGGAATTCGAGGGGGCTGACCCCGCAGCAATGATGTTAGTCTCCCTGGGGGATAGGGAAATGGTCCCCGGAGCCCCCCTGCCCGACAACACGGAGAAGTACCGACAGCAGGTGACCGTCAATGGCCACCGCATAGGGGCGCTCCGAGACACAGGGGCCAGTATCACCGCAGTCAAACGCCACCTAGTCTCCGAAGCCCAGATTGTTCCCCACATATCCTGCAGGGTGATCGCCGCGGACAACTCCGTCCGCACCTGCCGGATAGCTCAAGTCCCGTTCGAATGGGGGGGCGTCTCCGGAGAGTTACGAGTTGCAGTCCGGTCCGACATGCCTGTGGACTGCCTGCTCGGCAACGATCTAGAGTGCTCCCCATGGCAGCGGGTTGAGAAAAGAACCCACCTGGAGATGGTGGGCCTGCCCGAATGGGCCTGTGTGAGCACCCGGTCGATGACCGCCCGGGGGGCTACCCCTGAGGGGGTGAATCTTGAGACCGCACCGCCAACCCCCGAGGACCCCGAGTCCTCTGAAACCCCCGAGCGGTTCCCCGGGGAGAGCTCCCCCTCCGACGCAGGTCCCCTCGGGCCTGACGTCGAACAGACCCCGAGCCTGGACGACCTTCCGGAACTGACCCAGTGGCGCCAGGAAGGAGGACCGTCCAGTGAAGAATTCTGCTTAGAGCAGACCACTTGTCCGTCCTTGGTGGGGCCGCGGCAGCAGGCCGCCGCCCAGGCCGCCGGTGACCAGTCCGGCTCCCACTTTGTCTATTGGGAAAACGGCCTCCTGTACAGCGAACAAAAGTCTGCCGAGCTAGGGTCAGCCCGAGTGCTGGTGGTACCCCTACGCTTCCGCGGCTTTCTCCTGAACCTGGCCCATGACGTGCCCCTGGCAGGACACTTGGGACAGGACAAGACGTATCATCACCTGGTCACGCACTTCTACTGGCCCGGCATGCGCTCCGATGTGGAGACCCACTGCAAGTCCTGCCCCACGTGTCAGTCCAGTGGGAAAAGCGGAGGGAAGCGCAAGGCCCCTCTCCAACCATTCCCCGTGGTCAGTACCCCCTTTGAGAGGGTGGGAATCAACATCGTGGGCCCTCTCGACCCCCGGACCTCCTTAGGTCACCGCTTTATCCTTGTTTTGGTGGACCATGCCACCCGCTACCCCGAAGCCATTCCCCTCCGGACTGTGACAGCCCCCGTAGTGGGGCGGGCCCTCATGGGGGATCTTCTCTCGGGTGGGATTCCCCCAAGAAGTCGTCAGCGACCGACGGACCAATTTTATCTCAAAATACATGAAGTCCCTCTTGCAACAATGTGGGGTGACCTACAAGTTCACCACCCCGTACCACCCCCAGGGTAACGGTCTGGTGGAGCGATTCAACCGGACCCTCAAGGGAATGATCATGGGTCTTGAAGAGCCACTGAGGCGTAAGTGGGACGTCCTCCTTCCCTGTCTCCTCTTCGCATACCGCGAAGTCCCCCAGAAATCTCTGGGGTTCAGCCCCTTCGAGCTGCTCTACGGGCACCCCGTCCGAGGACCCCTCAGTCTGGTCAAGGAAGGTTGGGAGACGGCGGCCCCCGAGCCCCCTCCGGATGTGTTTCGATACATCCTGACCCTACGGAACCAAACCAGAAAGTTCTGGGAACTGGCCGAGGCCAACCTCGAGGCCAGTCAAGAGGAAATGAAACGGTGGTATGACCAGAATGCCACTCTGGTCGAGTTTCAACCCGGACAGCGGGTCTGGGTGATGGCCCCCGTGGAGCCCTGTGCCCTGCAAGACAAGTGGACAGGGCCCTTCAAGGTGGTAGAGCGCAGGAGTCAGGTGACCTACCTCATCGATGTGGAGTCCCCCAGGAACCCCTTGCGGGTCCTCCACGTGAACCGCCTCAAGCCCCACTTCGCCCGGTCCGAGTTGAGTTTACTCCTCGCCACGGACGACGGAGAAGAAGAGGAAACGGAGCCTCTCCCTGATCTCCTATGCACCAAAGAAAAAGATGGCTCCGTAGAGGGAGTGAGTCTCTCCGCCTCCCTCTCCCCCGAGCAACGCGACGACTGTCGCCATTTACTGGAACAGTTCTCGGACCTCTTCTCCCTCACCCCCGGCGTCACCAGCTGGTGCGTCCACGACGTGGACACCGGGGACAGCCCACCGGTACGGCACAAAGCCTACCGCGTCCCTGACCGAGTCCGGGCCTGCATCAAGGCCGAGGTATCAAAGATGCTAGCTCTCGGGGTGGTCGAAGCCTCTGACAGCCCATGGGCTAGCCCCGTGGTCCTGGTTCCAAAGGCAGCCGCTCCCAGGGCTGTCCCCGAGCTGAGGTTCTGCGTTGACTACCGCGGGCTCAACGCAGTCACCAGAACTGATGCCCATCCCATCCCCCGAGCCGACGAGCTCATTGATCGCCTAGGGGCTGCTCGCTTCCTCAGTACCTTCGACCTGACCAGCGGATACTGGCAGATCGCCCTCACAGAGGGGGCCAGAGAGAGATCCGCCTTTTCCACCCCGGATGGTCACTACCATTTCCGGGTGATGCCCTTCGGGATGAAGAACGCCCCCGCCACCTTCCAGAGGCTGGTTAACCAGGTACTGGCTGGGTTGGAAGAGTTCAGTGCTGCATATCTGGACGATATCGCAGTTTACAGTTCCCACTGGCCCGAGCACCTCCAGCACCTCTGGGCGGTGCTGTCAGCCCTGAGGAGGGCTGGTCTCACCATTAAGGCCAGCAAGAGCCAGATCGGACAAGGGTCTGTAGTCTACCTCGGGCACCAGGTCGGAAGCGGCCTCGTAGCCCCCCTCCAGCCCAAGATCGATGCAATCATGGCCTGGGGGGCCCCCACGACCCAGACGGAAGTGCGGGCGTTCCTAGGACTCACGGGGTACTACCGGAGATTTATCAAAGGGTACGGCAGCATCGTGTCCGCCCTCACGGAGTTAACCTCCAAAAACCAGCCGAAGAAGGTCAGCTGGACCCCCGCCTGCCAAGAGGCGTTCGAAACCTTGAAAGACGCCATGTGTACGACCCCAGTCCTACAGGCCCCCGACTACTCCCGAGAGTTTGTAGTCCAGACGGACGCGTCCGAACACGGCATCGGAGCAGTTCTGTCCCAGGTGAACGAGAACGGCCTGGACCAGCCAGTGGCGTTCATTAGCCGGAGGCTACTCCCTCGAGAACAAAGGTGGAGCACCATCGAGCGGGAGGCCTTCGCGGTGGTTTGGGCCCTGAAGAAGCTGAGGCCCTACCTGTTCGGTACTCACTTCCGGGTTCAAACTGACCACCGACCTCTCCGGGGCTAATGCAGATGAGAGGGGAGAATCCCAAATTGCTGCGCTGGTCCATCTCCCTCCAGGGGATGGACATCACTGTTGAGCACCGGCCTGGTGTTGACCACGCCAACGCAGATGGCCTGTCCCGATTCTTCCGCCTCAGCGAAGAGAACCCCCAAGAGGATGGGTAGTTCTCCCCGCCTTCAGCTGGGGGGGACGCGTGTCGGACCCGGCCTCGTGGCGTGGTTCGCGCCTGTCCCCCCACACCCTGCGAGCGTAGGCCTGCACCCTGAGCCCCCTGCGCAGCATCCCCGTGAAGGTAGCCTGCACCCCGAAGCCTGGTCGTCTCACCCCCGATAAGCCCGGACCCCCGTAACCCACGACCAGGCCCGCAGGTCCCCGTCCCGCTCCCGGCTCCGAGCGCCTAACCGTGCCTGCCCCACAAGGCCCGGCAGCCATTTTCCCTTCCCGAGATCCCTGTCTCCCTGGGCCTAGCGTGACCCCGGCCCCAGCGAAACCCAGACTCCAAAGGCGCGCCAGTCCTGGCTGGGGGGTAAAGGGCTCCCCGAGTGTGATAAGCCAGGCAGTTTCGATGGCACCTCCGGCCTCCCCTGAGAGACTGGTATCTGTCACACCCTTGGCCCTCCCCTGGGGGCCAGTTTCGATCGCACCTCTGGCCTCCCTGAGCGCTGGCTCCAGACCTGCTGGGCGTCTGGGAATTCCCGGACCCATTCCTCAAAGGATCAAAGAGCCACCGCCGGACCTCGCCAACGACCAGCCCCCAGGGCTTGAGACCTCCGCCTGCGAGGGTCCGGACATCAAAGGGCCAATGGACTATATCTGGGCCCGCTCGACAACTAGCGGGCAGTTGTATGTTGGACCTGAAGCCTGCGGATCTGATCGCGGCTGACCCTGAGGAAGAACTCATCTTGACTCGCTGAGCCCTGCTGACGCTGTCGCAGCTCCCTCTTCACAACAAGGAACTGAACCACCTGAGCCCTGCTGACGCTGTCGCGGCTCGAGCTGAACTGTAACCATCGGAGCCCTGCTGACGCTGTTGCGGCTCAAGCTGAACTATTACCCTCGGAGCCCTGCTGACGCTGTCGCGGCTCAAGCTGAACTATATCCATCGGAGCCCTGCTGACGCTGTCGCGGCTCCTCAGGAACTTTTCCCGATCGAGCCCTGCTGACCTCGTCGCCGCTCGAGGAGTACTCTGGTCCGGCTGGACCATCGCGATCACCATCACGACCGAGCCGACTAGACGTGAGTGAAGCAGCCAGTACGCCCATCATCTTCCGTACCCCCCGGCTCGAGGCTTGAGAGCTGTGCGCAGGGTACGCCCCGTACTGGCCCCAAGGCTAAAGACCGTCCCGCTTCCCTCTCCCCGAATCCTCTAAGACTTTTGCGATCCCTCGATCATTTGTACATACGAGTGCTACTTTCCTTTTACTGCTTATAAAGAACTGTTACTGAAATCCAACGTTGTGGTGTCCATTCGTAAGTGTGGTGTGAGCTCAGTGTGTACGATCCTAGACCCAAAGTCCTCCCCGGTGGGGACCTCACGATAAGACTCGGCAAGATCTGTGGGAGAGGTGGGTCCTAGGGCGGTCGGGTGAGCACAACCTGGCCCTCTGAGATCGCCCCTTCTAACAGTCATCATTTCATGTGAAATCGTGACCTGTTCATATAGTGTCCTATGTTCCACTGGGTAGGCCTCTTTGTGAGACTCATACCATCTACGGGGCACGGTGGCTGGGATGCCACCACAGAAGCTTGGTCTCTTGGCGTGGACATCAATAGAGGGCATGGGGGGGGGCAGCTATTAACCCGGTCTAGTCCTGTGGTACTCCTGACACTAGTCTCACTTAAAGGCCTGTTTACTGTCTGCGTTTCACCCTCCGCCCCCATCTGTGAACAGAAAGGGGGAAGCTCTTCCAGGCCTAAGGGTGGGCATGGGGGTCCACCTTGTGATTTCATCAGTGGTGAAAGGTTTTTGATGGCGCTCCCCGCCGCCCTTTGCATCTCGGTGAATAGACTGCTCGGACCTCTCGCAGATGGAGCGCGTCTCTGAGGCGGTGCAGTGAGGAGTCCTTAATCCAGGGCCGGGGCCGGGAGCTGCGCGTAGGGATGGCATGTTCTAGGCGTCGGAGCACCCCTGTGTGGGGTGCAAGCACTTCCTGCTAGTCCCAGTGCCTGGCTCAGTCTTTCCGCCCTCTCCTGGGGTGCCCCCTCTCTGAGGGGGAAGGATGGCGTCCATGTGATAGGGACCCCAGTGCTAACCTGGGAACGGGTCCACGCACCCTCTCACCACAGAGGATGTGCAGCTCTTACTCACGCCTCCATCAACATGCCGGCTCACCCTCCGTGCTGTGAACAGGTGCAGCTGCTGGGTCCCCACAGCCTCCCTCCCCACCCCACAGCATGACTGGGCTCCTTACTGTACTCTTTATT
This sequence comes from Lissotriton helveticus, assembly GCF_964261635.1. Lineage (NCBI taxonomy): Eukaryota > Metazoa > Chordata > Amphibia > Caudata > Salamandridae > Lissotriton > Lissotriton helveticus. The sequence goes on from NC_136065.1 coordinate 757,520,261, forward strand.
TGCACTGTCACGCATGTTCCCTCATACCTTTTTTCCCTTCAACCCCAGCTTCACAATTAGCCCAGAAGTGATCCTCTGTAGAGAGGCCAACGCTTGAATGGGCGTGTCATCAGAAGTCCTGCGCATGCTTGAAGCATGAGGCCAGTGGGGGCTGCTGTAAATCCTGGCTTGTCCCGTGTGCCTTCCCTAGGTGAATCCTAATTGAAGTCCTTGACCAGAAGATGTGTCTCCGTGGGTTAACCCCATTACTGCATTGAGGGATAAGCAAGTGATGTGCAGAGTGTGGATATTGCCCAGAGGGATGCTGTGTTATAGGACCGTACTGTCTGTGACCTGCTCTTACTCTGTCTCCGGGCGTTGTCCGCATTATAGAAACCCCTGTAATAAGGAAATAGAAGCGTGTGCCTTAGTGCCGGGTGTTTCAGCAGGTCCGGCCTGGTCCCGTCTGTGTGAACTCCGTCCCATAAAACAACCCGTACCTGCTGCGCCTTGGCACCCGTGCCCGCCAAGAGGGCGGGTAGTTTATTTAGCACACACCTTGTTGCAGACTCTAGTCCCGCGTTGGACGGGGTGGTGTTATGATCCACACCCGGGGCGCTGGGAATAGATCCCTTTATCGTGCCAAGTGCCCCGGGCCCTAAGCAATGACCGCTGGCGTATCGGAAATAAGAGCTGAGCCCAGAATGGCGCAAAAAAGGGCCTGGTATGGGTTTTCATGCTTGTATGGAACTCTTAGGCTCTTGAATGAATATTCGTCCTTGTTTAGTCTGAAGTTATGGTTTTGGTGATATTGTCCATGTATGTAGCACACAATCCAAACGGAATATACTCTGGGCTCTCTAATAACATTATTAGAGCCTCAAGATGATGAACGCCTGACTCGGCCCTGTGGGGATTTTGGATCTGTAAACAGCATATAACATCCAGATTTCTGCAGCGGGCGCTCAACCCACTAACCGATCTATACAAGGGTTCTATGTGTGACCTGCACGTTAAGCCGCAGTGCGCAGAAGTGACCCGGACATGTATTTGTCATTAGGATCGCAATAGATAGCCTTTGAACTCTTATGAGTCGCAAGGAAGTAGCGAAAAGCGAGAAAAAAACGAAACTTACCAGCCGCGCGGCTGTCTACAGACAAGCTCACGCCCGCGACCCAATCCGAAGGCGCGCGTCGGAATCCGACGCTGTCATTGACGATGCTGCGCGCGTGGCCAGCTCTTTGTCCCCTCGTTGTCGGCTGAGCCGACAGCTATAGTTCTCGCGACGAGAGCGCGCTTTCGCCAGGGCGAGACCTAATAAAAAGGAAGATAAGATTGTGCGTCGTTTGTTTATCAAAGGAGAGCGGAAGTGAGAGAGTGACTCAAAAGAGTATTCGCAGCTCACCTTTCTGTCACCGGTGTGTCTTCCACCATGTGCCGGGACATAGTGCACCCTGAAGCTCTGCATCTAAAAGATAGTAAAAGATGGTATGATTGGTAATTGTCACTTTCTTAATGTGGAGTAGAATAACCTCGCCCTTTCACACACCTTCCCTCCCGCATTAAAAATACAACTATTCGTACAGTTCCAACTTGTTTAATGGGCTTCGATTTATGAAGAACTAGTAGAGTAGTAATGTTTTACATCCGGTTATAGAAAACAAGTGGTGCGCAGTGATACACGTGGTTTTAATCATCTCGTGCGACGGACTTTTGACCGACTATAAAAACTTTCCTGCTATAGGAAAAAAAAATACAAATGCAATAAGATACGGTATATAGGACTGCGTACGCCTAAATCGCTGCGTCGCCTTTTTGCATCCAGTCTGCTGCACCCCATCTACTCCCTCCGCTGCGCACCCAGGCCTCACTGCTCACCTTTTCGCGGACACGGTATGTTTTACATCATGTAGTTCCGCCCCCCAAGAAGTCTCACATTTGGTGTTGACTCTTGATATCGCTATGGGAAAGGACATACTCGTGCATCCATCCTCCTCATCGCAGGTTCCTCACCCGCTCAGTCCTTGCGGTACCACTAACTCAGTGACCAAAGAGGCCACGCATGTGGTGGTCGGCCCCCTGTTCGGTAGTTCGGGCCTACATGAGGCGTCCGAACCACCAGGATGGGCCATCACAGCACTTGCGATGGGAGCAACTCTAAAATGGTGTAGAGCACGTGCGCCCCGTCTTTTTTTATTGGTAGGGTCACGTGTGTTGTGACACATGTGCTGGATGGGGTGTGGTGTGGGTGTATACCAGCCCATGAGAGAGTGTGTGTGCCGTTCTGACAACTAGACCTGGAACTAAGAAATCACTACAATGGAAATCTGGGCCATGTTGCGTTGTTATGTTTTCCTGGAAGCGGAAGCGGAGTGGGCAGGTCTGACATATGGCAATGCTCCGCGAGGCTGTGAACGATGACTCCAGAGCTGTGGGCGTGGTTCCGCCGTGAGCTATATGAGAAATCAACTGATTTGGGTGTCCGTGTTGTAGTGCTGCCGTCACCCGGGTCTTAAACGCAAATGTGTCATTATGTCTGTAAAGTCCCACAACATGGCCAACATGGAAGGTATGGGGTATCACTGACCCTATATTCATCCATATTTGCACACATAAAAGATGGGGGACATGACGCATTTCTGCGAATATGAAAGTTTGTTGTACATTCAGTGGCGTGTTGTAGCTGTAGTAATACAGAGCTATGAAAGCTTTGGGTTGCAGTTTTTTTGGCACATGTAGGGCAGCTAATATATATACTTATGTGGTCATTCAGGTATACTGTCGAACTTGGTGCTGGAAATCAGTGTTCGAGGCTCGGAGTCGCGTCCACATCCTGTTATTGTAGAGAAATTACGTAATCTACGTGTGCCTGAAAATGTACTGTAAATTGCGGTGCTCATGTAAAGTGCTGATATCGTTTTGGGTCAACTTCGTGCTATATAAATAAGCTAAATTTTTTTTTAAAATCGAGCAATAGTACACACTTATAAATTTACTATACACTTTGTTTGCAGTATTGTAATGATCCAGTTTGTACGTTCGTATTTGTAGAATGAGCGAGAGAAAGTTATATAATCGAAATTTTTGTTACTGGCAGAGGTAAGATGGTTGCATACGCTGTTTACAGCACAATATAATGTGCTAGGGTGCAGGAGCAGGATTTTACAAACATAATAAATACACAGACACAGATAGTTGAAGTGGGTACGGGCAGGTGTGCTAGACTCCATTTTTTTACGTTCTGTTGGTAACGAGTAGAATAGTAATCATAAACAGATATTCAATCGTAAACGTTTTATGACTTCTGCTGTACAAAGGTAGGAGCACTATATGTGAAATAATACACAGACAATTCTATCGTAAAGGGTTCATGAGTTGTGGTGCACTGAGGTAGGGGCGGTTTGTTTGGAGCCTGCTATGATGCGTGGTTCAGGCAGACTGCACTGGTAAGAATGTGTTTTGACTACTGAATTTTGGCTTAATAAGGCCAAGTGGCGATTATTTATGGTGTACTGAGTTAGTGGTACGTCTGATGATTAGCGTGTGCTCACCCTGCGATGATGCGTGGTCTGAACGGGCTGCACTCAAAGCATTGACTGTTGCATACTGGACTGCATGAACTTTGAGGGGAAAAAAAAACCTAGCATCGATGGTTATCAATTGCTCTGCAAACTAGGTCTACTGATTGCTCCCCATAACCAATTAAACGATTGCACTTCACGCAGTGCATTTTAACTTTCCCAAATTGGGGACGTATTTCTGGTGGCGATGTTGAAGGTGATGCCCTAGAGGTACTTGGTATTGCCGGTGGTAGAGGTACATTTTGGCGCAGTCTTCTACATTCTTTTTTTTTTTTTTTAAAGTCTTTTTATTGAAGAAAAACAAGAGGGGATATTACACATATCAGGTGTCGTACTTAGAATACATTACAACATTCGGCAGGTGAGTAAGCAAATGCAGAGAAATCAACACACAGGAGTATGAGATGTTAACATAAAGAAATATATGAAAAGGAGAGACAGTACGGTCGACCACCTCGATAAGCTACAGTCTGCAAAACCCGTCCACCCACGATTCAGGATAATTAAGACCAGAGTAGACACCCAGATAAGTGAGAACTCGATTCAGGATAAACCTCTCGTAAAAAGGGGGAAAAAAAGAAAAAGGCCATAGAACTAAACAAAGACAACATTTTTTTTAAAAACCCGAACCCCCCACCCTGCACCCCTTCAATGGCTACGGCCCAACCCCACTAGCCTGTCGCCCCAGAACTACCCTAAAAGAAGGAAAAGAGTGGAGGAGGAGATATCAAACAGGCCCCCGGTCTCCCTTACCCCCCGCCAGAAGCAAACCACTCCTAATTATAAACAAGACAGAATTAAGCAACGATTACTAACCAACCGGGGGAGTTTGAGAGAATCACCAGACTCCCACATCATTATAGACTACAAATCCTGTGTCAAATGAAACCATTTCGTCAAACCCAGACAGTAAAATTCAACCCTGGCCACTCCGATTTTTCGTGCGAGCCCTCTCCGCTCGAACCGCCATCTCAATAGGAGAATCGAAACGTTCAATAAAGTCAAAGTCAATGTGGTAGTAACGAAGCCAAGACATCAGTACTCGAAGACCACAAGTCAAACGGAGATAACTGTCCACCAAAGATTAGTCACAAGAACGTGTTCGCGCCAACTGGGAGGAAAAGGACGATGAATCACTCAGATAGTCACTGACAAACTTAGTATGACGTAGAAGATCATCTCTGTCCATCTTGGGCGGTATCGGCATTGAATATACTGAGCTTATGGTGGTCCCAGGCTCGCTAGCTGTTGTTTGGGAGTGGACAAAAAACACCAAATCTGGCTTCTGCACGGGGCCCTCAGTCTCGGGCATACCCTGCTCCGCGGGTAACACAGCTTGTTTAAAACGTATAGAAGGGTCGTCATCCGGTCTCAGGCTGATAGTCAACTGTCATAACCATTTTCTGGATGATGGCGGTGACCTGCGAGTGGAGCGCCCCAATGGCGGCCATTACGGTCTGCAGCGACGGCATATTCTCCACCCGCTCCATCCCCTCTAGCAAAACAACCGAGCGGGTCTTGAACCCCGGAGGTCGACTACTCCGGGGTAACAGGCACGGGTGGGGCCGATGGCAACGGTGGGCGCTCTCAATCTCGCAATATTGACACCTTAGCCTCCAGCGAGGATCCGAGCCCGTCGACCCTGGGCGGGTAGCAAAGTCTCCGGGCAACAGACCCCCGACCACAGCAACCGGTGCGGCACGCCGCTGTTTCTTCGGAATCAACTGACCATCGTATCGCCATCCAAACCAGATAGGATGTACTCCACTTCGGAGGACCGGACGCAGCCCAAGTCTCGCGGCCGATGTTGTTCATCTCCAACCCGGATGGGTTAGAAATCGAGGCCCCGGCTTTCGCGCTGGGTTAGGCCGAGAATGAAACACGGCATATCTTCATTATTCGAGAAGATGGAAATCTCGGGATTGCACCTTTAGACTCAGTAACACTACAGCTACACGGGAGTCCGGTGCGAATTCAGGATAATTGTCAGGATATGCGAGCTGCTGGCAGAGGTCGGCGGAGCCGGGAGCTTATGCGGCCATCTTGGTTGCAAGCGTAGCTCCTCCTCCATCTTCTACATTCTTTGTGAGCATAGTTCACAGGATGCAGGGATTGAAGGTGCTTGCGCATACTAGTAGTGCCACAGGAGTATTTTTTGTCTTTGCCTTAAACAAATCGAGGCTAAATTCAATGCTGTCTGTAGTGTAGTTCCAAAGCTGAATTCAAGTTGTGAACCCCTACTGTCCGCAGTGTACATCGAAGGCAGTCGTCCGCACAGTTATAGAAGAATGCGTTTTTTCACTTTAACAAAATCTGAATACATACAGTATAATTGTCTCTGCATTAAGTAAATCAAGTCTAAATTCCCTACTGTCTGTAGTGTAGATGCAAAGCTGAATTCAAGTTGTAAATCCTGCTGTCCGCAGTGTAGATCTTAGGCTGGACTGCATCATCTGTAATCACAATTGAAATAAACGATGAAACATGTATGGAATACATTGTCAAAATATGTATGTTTCAGGGACATTATAGTTCAAATTGTGACCTGTGCTGTCCGCATTGTAGACTGCCATTAAGTGTGCCTTTGCACTTGCAGCGTGAATTTTATTATTCAACTAAATCTATAACTGATATAAAAGAAGTTTTTGAAGGAAGCATACTAAAGGGATATCGTATAGGTTTGATAGGTATTCTACTTAGTTTGCTATTGTACTCTGCAAATAATGAATCAGTCTATTTAATTGTGAGCTCTGATGACCGCAGTGTAGGCAGGAGGCAGCGGTTAGCAAGAGTAGTAGAGCTGCACAGAATTGGTAATTTAGCGTGTGTGCAGCCAGCGATAAGTGGTGCACTGAGTTAGTGGCACCTGAAATAACAAGGTTCTGTGGAGCCTGCGATGATGCGTGGTCCGGGCAGGCCGTACTGATTGTAATGTTTTTTGTCTTGTGAATTCTGCCTTAGTAAGGCCACGTGCCGATGATTTTTGATGCACTGAGTTAGTAGTACCTTTGGCGCTTAGCGTGTACGTACCCTGCGAAGAAGCGTGGTCGAGGGGGGGAGGCACAGTAATTGGAGTAATGTCTTTTGTCGATTTGAATTCTGCATGAATTCCATTTAGAAGTGATAGTATGCCTCATTGCTGACATAAAACTGTTCTTTGCGATGATTTATGAGTTAGTAGTATCTTTGGCACTGATCTTGTACGTACCCTGCGATAATACGTGGTCCGGGGGGGCGCATTCGGACCAGTGTCTTTTGTCTGTTGAATTCTGCCTGAATACGGCCCGTGGCGATGAATTATGGTGCACTGAGTTAGTAGTACCTCTGGCACTGAGCGTGTACGTAACCTGCGATGAGGCGTGGTCCGAGCAGGCCGCACGGGGAGTAATGTTTTTTGCCTAGTGAATTCTGCCTTAATAAGGCCACGGGGAGATGACTTGTGGTGCAGTGAGTTAGTGGTACCTGAAGAAATCCGCGTATGCGCACCCTGCGATGATTAGTGGTTTGAGTGGGTTGCACTGGTGCAATGTCTCTTACTGGAATGCGTCATGTGCAATCGCCATTCCATGTGAATAGTGAGTTGTCACAATGTAGATCGAAGGCAGTACTCCGTACAGACCGTGAGGAATGTTTTTTGTCGCATCCTTTAACAAAATCTGAGGACATGGAGTACAATTGTCTCTGTCTTAAGTAAATCAAGGCTGAATTTCATGCTGTCCGTAGTGTAGATCCAAAGCTAAATTCAAGTTGTGAACCCTGCTGTCCGCACTGTAGATCGAAGGCAGTAGTCAGCACAGATATCGACGAAGAATTTTCGTCACTTATTTTAACAAAACCTGAGGACATAGAGTACAATTGTCTCTGCCTTACATAATTGATTTATGTAAGGCAGAGACAATTGTACTCTTCTGTCCGTAGTGTAGATCCAAAGGTGAATTCAAGTTGTGAACCCTGCTGTCCGCAGTTGTCCAGGCACCTTTTCATTATATGGTTCAGAAGAATAGCGTGTGGAAGTAGAGTGAAGATCAAGAGTCTGTCATATTCATTTTTCAGAGTTTTTTTTGGGTAGATCTGGTTTTGTATTTTGTATTACGCTTGGGATTGTCATGTCACAGTACAGAAATTCCATATCCTAATTAACCTGACTTCATTTTTAGGTCTCGCCTGTCGATGCGCATCGAGCTTGCGAGACTATGGGGGCTTAACCACTCTTTAACTAACTTGCAAGGAATCGTGGCGATTCCTTGCAGTGCCCGTGACTTTTAAGCTCAATGCGCATGCGCATTGAGCTTAAAAGCGCGTGCACATGCCCCCAGCCGCCTGCCTTGCCCACTCTCTCACAGCCTCCCCCAGCTCCGCCCCCTCACTTCTTGATTGCACGGCCGCTAGGCCGTGCCTCCCCTACTCTCCTCCCCCCTCCTCCTCCTACTCTCCTCCTCCCCCTCCTCCTCCTACTCTCCTCCCCTGCCTGCCGTCTCGCACCTCTCCCCGCTCCGCCCCCTCCCCTGACCCAGGGAGAAAGACACTAGCGCGAGATGAGCGAACCCTAAGACACGCGCCTGCTACGGCCATCTTGTTATGATTGAAGCAACTGTATTTTAAGAGGTACTCGCTGGAGTTGTTGCACGCTCTTCCTAACCTCACCGTCTACAGAATGCACAGAATAGGGTCAACAAAATAAACTGCTAATTGCAAAAGGGGGGGTGGGTCTCGTGGATACATTGTTCTCCAGTATTAGGGGTGTCTTTCATAGATTCACATGCCTGAATCATTCCCCGTCGTCGGAGTGGGAGTCCCACGGTACATAAAAAAGCAATAAAATGCTATAAATATATAGTAATACCAATAGAAATGAACCAGGAAGTAAAGCAGCCAATGGTACAGTAGGCAAAAACTTCCACATCTATGACTCTCATAGTCATTATGTATAGTCCAAACTACAGCCAATCAGGCGCCAGCACCCACCAGAATGTTCTCCCCAGAGGCTCAGGCTCTCAGATTTTCTACCGCACGTCGTGTGAAGGGAGTCTCCCTGAGCTCTGCTCAGTTTTCTAACTTCTAACTTCATCTGTGTCTTCTCTTCAGGATGTCTTCAAAGAAATCTCTCTTTAGAGCCTGTGACTGCTGTGGTAAGCCTCGGCTTTTTGAGAAAGATCCACACAAAAAGTGTATCTATTGTCTCTACCCAGATCACCAGGCCTCTGACTGTAAGATCTGCAGAACCATGCCTCAGAAGACTCTCAGGGATAGAGAGGGTCGTTTACTGCTGTGGTTGAAGAGGCTAAAGGATTCTTCTAATCCTGTTTCTGAAGTAGGCAGTGTCACCTCTGCTTCCACTTCAGCCTCCAGGAAGAGACCTGCACCTGAGGGACTGTCATCTCCCAAGGCTAAACTGCCTAAAAAACAACCACCTGCTAAAGGACTGGATCAGCCTTCCACTTCTCAGGCTATCCCCACCTCCAAGGGCATGGAAGGCGCTTCTGCTTCCACAAAGGGGAAAAAACTCAAGCTTTCCCTATCTTCTGACAGGATGTTACCACAGACTTCATCTCCGCCTCCTGTGAAGTCCTCTTCAGCTTCCTCGTCGACGAGAACGACGACTTCAGTGACATCTACGGTAACATTTTCATCTCCTAAACCTAGTATGGTTATGTCCTCGTCTACGGCGTCTCCAACGATGGTTTTTGTTTCTGTGAGGCCTATTTCGTCGACGTCCGTCGTCGACGCCTCATCGTCGACGCCTTTAAAGGCTTTACCGCCGACGAAAAAGACTCCGTTGACGAGCTCGTCGTCAGGCTCTACGCCGTCGACGAAAATAACACCGTCGACGAAGAGTGTCCCGTCGACGAAGAGTGTCCCGTCGACGAAGAGTGTCCCGTCGACGAAGAGTGTCCCGTCGACGATGGGTGTCCCGTCGACGATGGGTGTCCCGTCGACGATGGGTGTCCCGTCGACGATGGGTGTTCCGTCGACGAAGACTGTCCCGTCGACGACGAGTGTCCCGTCGACGAAAGGTATCCCGTCGACGACGACTATTCCGTTGCCGAAAAGTGTCCCGTCGACGAGAGGTGATCCGTCGACGACAAATCCATCGGGAGTTAACCCTCCGACGACGCCGCAGTTATCCTCATGCACGGCACTACAGGTGTGGTCTCCGTCGACGGTGTTTTTAACACCACGGCAAGCAGCAGAACAACTGCGCAACACTGTAATGAGGCTTTCACCCCTTCGTGTTTCACCTCACAAGGTGTCCTCTGAAGTCCCAGACCAACTGCTGGATTCTGACAGTGACAATGAGATGGTCCAGAATACTTTTGGGCAAGCCACTAGTCCATCGGAGTTACATATTAAACTTCAAGATGATGAATATGCGGATTCTCACTCTCCTGCTGAGGTATCGATGCCTGTGAGTACCCCTGTTGCTCAAGTGCCTTTGGATTTAATATCCAACTTACAATTTATGCTGGACGATTACTATCGGAGGTTTCCCCCTTCGGAATCGGCAGGTTCTGGACAGGCAACTCCAACTTCGGAAACGCCTCCACCCGTGCTCCCATCGGTGTGTCCACCTTCACACCCACAACCTGCTCACGAAGAGGACCCGCAATCCTCGGAAGATGACGACCAACGGGAAGAAGGAGAAGTGGATGATTTATCGGAGTGGGAGGACTATCAGGTACAATCTCCTTCAACATCTCCTCAGACTGCGTCGGCCTCCCCTCCTGTTGATGTAGCGAATTTTCACTTGCTGATGGAGCGTGCAACCGCACGTTTTCATATGAAAATGGAGCATACTCAACAAGAATGTTTCCTTTACGATTTTAAAGATCAGCCCAGGCGACAAATTAAGACAATACCCATTGTGGAATTCATCTGGAAGGAAGGTGTTAAGGTGATGTCAACGCCGGCTTCCATTCCTCCAGTCTTGCCAATAATTGATAAGAAATATAAAGCTCCAGACAAGACGCCTGCCTGTCTCATTGGACAAGCAAAACTTGACTCGGTAATTGTCCAGGCGGCTCAGAAAAGGGCCAGAAATCGGTCCTCTGCAGTTACGGCGCCGCCGGATAGAGATGGCAGACGCCTAGACTCAATAGGAAAACGAGTTTCCACCATGGCTGCAACAACTGTCCGTGCTGCCAACGCATTAGCCATCTTAGGTCGGTACGACCGTCAAATGTGGTCTGACATCTCACCATTTATCGATCTACTCCCTGAGCCATCCAAGGCGGAGGCACTCCAAATTCTCCATGAAGGTCAAAGGACCTCTGAAGAGATAATTGATTCAGCTGTTGATGTTGCATCTACAGGATTTCGCCAATTAGCAGGAGCTGCGGTTCTACGTAGACAGGGGTGGTTACGTTCCACTGCCTTCAGACAGGAAGTACAAAACCGAGTTCTAGACATGCCATTTGATGGCGAATATTTATTCGGCCCCAAGGTAGAGGAGGCCTTACAGACTATCAAAAAGGATACCGAAACAGCCAGATCCTTAGGCACTCTACAATTCCACAAGCCGCCCTTTCGAGGAGCGAGAGGACGAGGAACGTCCTTCAATAGAGGTGGATACCAGCAACAACATCAACAATCCTCATACCGTCAGGGTAATCAGCGCTACCAAACTCAGCGCTACCAGTCTTATGGGCGGAAAAGATCTCAATACACCCCAAACAGGGGTAAGGCTACCTACCGCGGCAAGGACAAGCGACAATGAAATTTTTCACCTGCCACCACCGTCTTTCCACCCTCTCAAAAGACTTGGCGGAAGAATATCCAAATTTTACTCCAATTGGCAGTCGATAACAACGGACAAATGGGTCCTGGATATTGTCGCCAGGGGCCATGCCCTGGAATTCGAAAAATTTCCCCCAAATGTACCGCCAAAGGGCCCGCCTCCAGCTCACCTGAAGGAGCTGCTTACCCAAATCAAAACGATGATACAAAAAGGAGCTATCGAGAGCGTTCCTCAGAGGATGAGAGGACTAGGATTTTACTCCAGGTTCTTCCTGATCAGAAAGAAGAACGGGGAGTTGCGACCGATCCTCGATCTTCGTGCATTAAACAAATATCTAAAGAAATTGACATTCCGGATGCTCTCTCTTCAAGAAATTTTGCATCTTCTAACAGCAGGAGATTGCATGGTCACCCTAGACCTCCAAGATGCATATTTCCACATCCCCATCCTACCTCGCCACAGGAAATTCCTTCGCTTCAGGGTGGCTGGCAGGGACTACCAATTCAAAGTCCTTCCTTTTGGACTACGGTCAGCTCCAAGAGTTTTTACGAAAGTTTTAGCTCCAGTAGCTGCGCACCTCCGGCTGGAGGGAATACACATTTTCCCATATCTGGACGATTGCCTTATAAAGGCCAATTCTCATGGCACCGTTCAACGTCACCTTCAACAGTGTCTCCACCTGTTTCAGTCTCTAGGCCTGACAATAAATTTCTCCAAATCCCAAATGCAATCGTCTCAAAGAATAGCATTCTTAGGAGCAATGTTGGACACTCACAAATGCAAAGCTTTCGTCTCCAAGGAGAGACAAATGAAAATAAGTCGGCTAGCACAAGATCTCATGCAAAGAAAGTCAGTTTCTGTCCGACTATACAAATCCTTTCTGGGGATGGCATCGGCTTGTATTCCATTACTTCCAAATTGCCGGCTTCAAATGAGGCCGCTTCAGGAGGAACTAGCCTTGCAATGGCAACAGGTTTCAGGCACTTTCGAGGACCTCATTCAAATCACACCACTCATGAAAGAGTCTCTTCTGTGCTGGACACAGAGGTGTCATCTCAGTCAGGGTCATGCGTTCCTTCAAGAACCACCAAGTCTCATCATCACTACAGATGCATCCCTCGAGGGCTGGGGGGCTCATCTACAAGGCCTCACGATCAGTGGCAAATGGACTGTGCATCAGAAACTGTGGCACATCAATCGTTTGGAACTGAGAGCCATTTTTCTTGCCCTCAAGGCGTTTTGTGCCATCATTCAGAACACCAATGTGTTGATAAGAACAGACAACACAACAAGTATGCACTACGTCAACAAACAGGGAGGAACTCGATCTCTTCTCCTGTCTCAAGAGGCGCAGGAATTATGGACATGGGCTCTTCACCACAATGTACAGTTGCATGCGGTGCATGTTCCGGGAACGGAAAACGTCCTTGCGGACGCACTCAGCAGGACAACGATCACCAACCACGAATGGGAGCTTCACCAGAACACAGTGGACCACATCTTTCATCAGTGGGGTTGGCCAGACCTGGACCTATTTGCGACAAGTACCAACAGCAAATGCCTGAGCTTCGCCAGCTGGCACTCCCACAAGAATTCTCTGGGGAATGCGTTCTCCATCGATTGGTCCCTGATGTTTGCGTACGCTTTCCCACCGATTCCGTTAGTCCCCAAGGTTCTGCGGAAGATGAGGAAGGAACCTTGCCGACTGATCCTGATCGCGCCCAGATGGCCGCGCCAGTATTGGTTTACGGAGCTCCTCCTACTATCAGAGAGCAAACCAATTCAGTTACATCCAATCCCGAACTTGCTCAGTGTTCAGGAAGGTCAAGTCTTCCATCCGGACCCAGCATCGCTGAGATTAGCGGCTTGGCTCCTGAACACCATGAGTTTGCACACTTGAACATCCCGGCAGACTGTAAAGAGGTGTTGGCCAAAGCTAGAGCACCCGCTACCATCAAGACTTACTGTCTCAAATGGAAACGCTTCTGTATCTGGTGCCGTTCAGCAGGTGTTCACCCTTTTTTGGCAAAGCCTGAGGAAATTCTTCCTTTTTTCTTGCAGTTGGCACGAACAGGTCTGTCCCATGCTACTTTAAAGGTATTTCTGGCTGCAATATCCAGATATCGACAGGATGGGTCCAATTCTCTGTATTCAGCAAGAATTATCCAACAGTTCTTTAAAGGCCTCTTTAGAATGTTCCCTCCCGTACGTCGTCCACCTCCTTTGTGGCATCTGAATGTGGTCCTGGGTCAACTCATGCGTCACCCATTTGAGCCCATCCATCGAGCTGACTTGAAGTATCTTTCGTGGAAGGTATCACTGCTTTTAGCCTTAACATCCGCCAAGAGAGTTAGTGATATCCAAGCTTTCACTGTTCATCATCCTTTCCTCCAATTCACTAGCGATTCGGTCATACTTCGCACAAATCCCAAATACATTCCTAAAGTACCTTCGGATTTTCATCTGAACGAACCTGTTCTTAAATCATTTTTTCCAGACCCGCAAACTCCTGCGGAAAGAGCTTTACACTCGCTTGACATTAGAAGATGTCTTAAATTCTATCTACAAAGAACTTCTACTGTACGCACCTCTGACCAGTTGTTCATTACCTACGGTGCGATTCGTAAGGGGCAGGCAGTATCAAAACAGACTATTGCAAGATGGATATCTGCTGCCATTGCCTTTTGCCATGCACAGGCTGGGAGACCTTTACCATCTGCGCCCAGAGCGCACTCTACAAGAGCAGTCTCCTCATCTACGGCCTTATTTGCTGGAGTCCCTCTTCAGCAGATCTGCAAAGCGGCTACTTGGGCGAGTCGCCATACCTTTACCAGACATTACTGTCTAGAGTCCATCAGCGAGGCTGATACTTCTGTGGGTCGAGCTGTTCTACGGAATCTGTTTCATTAAGGTGAGCCTCTGTTTCCCACCTCCTTGTTTTCTGCTGTCAGACGCTTCTTATGTTATGTTTTCACATATTTTCATGATTGCATTATATTATGCTTTATACGATATGTGTATATTCACTTTGCATTGTTATTGCATTACTAACTGACAAGCTGGGTGTTATGAGCGTCTGTTCAGCAAAGATAGGTACTGCTAGCTACTCTGATTCAGGCATGTGAATCTATGAAAGACACCCCTAATACTGGAGAAGAACAATAGTTACTTACCTGTAATCTGTGGTTCTCCAGTATTGGGGTCTTTCATAGATTCACATGCAACCCGCCCACCTCCCCTCAGAGGCTTTTTAGGCTATTATGGTTTACCTTCACTCCTTGCGAGAAAATCTGAGAGCCTGAGCCTCTGGGGAGAACATTCTGGTGGGTGCTGGCGCCTGATTGGCTGTAGTTTGGACTATACATAATGACTATGAGAGTCATAGATGTGGAAGTTTTTGCCTACTGTACCATTGGCTGCTTTACTTCCTGGTTCATTTCTATTGGTATTACTATATATTTATAGCATTTTATTGCTTTTTTATGTACCGTGGGACTCCCACTCCGACGACGGGGAATGATTCAGGCATGTGAATCTATGAAAGACACCAATACTGGAGAACCACAGATTACAGGTAAGTAACTATTGTTCTTATAATGGTTCGACACGGTATTTTCAATCAACATCATAAAATTATCTAAAATAATAATAAGAGACAAATAAATCCAGATTAATTGGTTGTTTTGCCGCTTTATTTAAACACCTGCTCTCGGTTCTCCACAAAGAGCTTCTGCCGAGAACTTGCCTTTCTTCGTGGAATTGTAAACAACCGAAACGCGGTCGAGTTTGGCAAATCAGTGTAGGCAGTCCATTTTTTCAGCCTATCAAGTTTCAGCCCTGGGCGACACTTGGCTCACGTGCAATAAAGAGTGAAACGCTCGTGGGCGTGAGCCGGAAATCTCCAAAAGGGACACCAAAATAGGCTATGAGCATTGTTTTCTTTTAAATGCCGAAGGATTGTTATGGTGCTTGTACCATTGGTTTCAAATAAAGAGCGTAAAGTCCCAGCTCTTCACTGACACACTGTGTGCTCTTGGATTAATTCGTCTAATCTCTGACACACCTCAACCAAACAGAAATAACTATTTAGTATTAGGATATTTCCCTTTAAAAGAGATTTACTACTTTGGAAATCCAAGCTATTAAAGCGATAACAGAAAACACTAGAGCTTGTAAGATGAGTCACTTCTAGTCTAATTATTGCTCTTCATATCTGCCAGAGGACCCTTGCACGAGCAATTCCATGCACATGCCTGCCTCCTATGCGGTACTGCCGGGAGCTAACTGTCCTGCAGATCAAGGGGACACACTGTGCCATCGTGCAAGGTATTAAAAACGCAGCAAATAAGCCTTTATTTCCAAAGAAATTCCATTCGGGATGACATTAAAGGTTGCGTAAACATCCTAGAAAAAAATGATAGTCCCACAGGTGCACTGCCTTTAAAGCCGAAATACTGCCATACACATAAACCAAACCTGAATTAACTTAATTCAAATTGTTATTTTTATTACACCATGTGATTCCAAGCCACTTGAGAGCGCCACTATAAACTGATTATTTAATTGTTGATAAGAACTGCCGAAATATAATTCATTCCTAATTCTAAATTCAATCCCCATTCCCCAATGCATTTCGGATGAAAATCCACCATCAGGGGGTTTGCTTTATTTTTTTAATCCAAATTGCAATAAACATGCTGAAAACTAAGAATAAGAAACGTATGCACGTAAAAATAAAATTGCGCGTTTGCCAACAGTTAACACGCTTTCAATGCCACCACAACCACCACCCCATCCACCACCACCACCACCACATCCACCATCACCTCCACATCCACCATGACATCCACCGCCACATCCACCACCACATTCATCACATCCACCACCGTCACATCCACCACCACCACCACCACCACATCCACCACCACTTCCACCACCACCGCATCCACCACCACCACTACATCCACCACCACCCCATCCACCACCACCACCGAATCCACCACCACCACCGCATCCACCACCACATCCACCGCATCCACCACCACCGCATCCACCACCACATCCACCATCACCACCACATCCACCACCACCACCACATTCACCATCACCTCCACCACCACCACCACCACCACATCCACCATGACATCCACCACCACCGCATCCACCACCACCGCATCCACCACCACCACTACATCCACCACCACATCCAATACAACCACCACCCCATCCACCACTACCACCACCACCGCATCCACCACCACCTCCACATCCACCGCATCCACCTCCACATCCACCGCATCCACCACCACATCCACCACCACCACATCCACCATCACCTCCACATCCACCATGACATCCACCACCACCGCATCCACCACCACCGCATCCACCACCACCGCATCCACCACCACCGCATCCACCACCACCGCATCCACCACCACCACCACACCCACCACCACTACATCCACCACCACATCCACCCCACCACCACCACATCCACCACCACATCCACCACCACCATATCCCCCAGATCCACCACCACCACATCTATATGTGTGTGGCTCTGTGTGTGTTTAGGTGCAAATGCAATGTTCTTGGATTTTCGTCACAATAAAATACACTGAACATAATCTTCACAAAAGTTAATTACAAACATTTAAGCTATTGCCATTATAAATTACAATAACTTTTATTTAAGTATTAATTATTTACAAAATTAAAAGCCATTGTTATTTGTAATATCAATACATCTAAGTCACGTAAATACAACACACATTGCATTACAAATGCTATAGGTGTCACATTTGCGAAAGTTAAAACTATTGACATTGTAACTGACAAAGCTATTAATTTAGCTACTTTCAAAACCAACACATAAATAAAAAGTGTCATTTACAATACCAATAGCTCAAACTTTCCTAATGCGAGACCTATTGCATTTCCAATGCTTGTTACTATTGGTGGCTCAATAGACCTCACACTTCGCCCCACCCCCTCTTGCGATTTTGAATATAACTACCTGTGCAGGTCCGCCTTCACACTTCTTGATAATCCTCTGGTTATTAGTAATTGTTCAACTTTTGCAGCCGCTTACAAATTTTAAATATAAAGCCTACTATTCGATCCTTGGTGATTGTGGGCATTCTTCTCCTAAATATCTTAACCATAGCCCCTATGCCAAGTCCATTGAACATTTGATACATCATCTTCCATGCCTTCAGTTGAAGGTCTTGAACACCACTCCATTACATTTTACATTCTTTTCACCTCTGTTCTTCCTTTTCATAGTCCTTACTAATTGAGACATCACCCTCCTTCTCCTGCCGCTCTCCCTGCTTTTCAAACATGGTAGTTTGTAATTATAATGTTTTCCCAGCCACTCCTAAATTAAAATGCTACCTGTGATCACAGTTTTAAATGGTATGCTTTCCGCTAAACAAAGAGAAAAACACAAATAAAAAAACTAAAAAAAACATAATTTGCAATGCCAATAGCTCCAACTTTCACTATTGCGAGACCTATTGCATTGCAAATGCTTGTTTAGGTTGAAGCCTACCAGAAAGCGCAGCTGTCTGATTTCCTAAGGAGTTCTTGGACATTCTGAAATCTTTACAGCGAAAGCATTTGGTCTATTGCTTACCATTGGCTTGCTTTTTGTAACACATATTTGCTTGCTTTGTATTTGCTGATTTTATTTGATTTAGGCTGCCCAGCTTGAGTTAGTCCCTCCAATGGAGCAAAACTGTATATCTGCTTGATCTGTTCTCCTTGGCACTAGGCCCATCTACACTCGCGAGGTAAAATTTTTATTGTGACAGTTAGGGGTAGGCTCGGTGGTGAGAATTCTGTGGATCCTTGTGAATTTTGGAAGTTCACTTCACAAATGTTAGAAAAATATACAGTTTTAGGAAACTTTTGAGCTTTGCAGGGCATTGTAGGTAAGAAAATGCCATGGGATCCATGCAAGGCATATCACCCTGGGTGTCTAGTTTTCAGAAATGGGTGGCCGCTGAGCCAGGGTCAGTATTCTGTAGCTACCTGCATTGCCAAATTAAGTCCTTTTTCATAAGAAACATTGATGTCTCCACATTGCATTTGGGCCCATTTCTCTCATGGGTGCTGTGCCTACCCACACAAGTGAACTCCCATTTATAATGGGAACATGGGGGAATCCTGGGTGGTAAGAAATGTGTGGCTCCTGCAGATTCCAGTACTTTTACTAACACGGATGTAAGGAAAATGTGTTTTTGTAACCAGTATTTAAGGTTCTTAAGTGCGTTTGACTCAAGATCCACTTGGGCTCCACACGAGGTACACTGCCCTGGAATCCCTGATGTCTTTTTTACAAAAATATCTGGTGTTGGGAGGTTTCCCTAGACACGAAATACACACTTTCAGTAAAAGTCTGAGAAGACCAATATTAGTATGTGTGTACACGCACACACACACAAATTCACTCTTTGGTTCAAAGTGTACATTTTATTAACCAATGATTTCAATAAAATGCTAAATATCACTTAACATAATTGGCAATTCAAAATATTATACACAAGACTTGCAGCTTGTGAGCTGCAAAGCCACATTAAGGCACCAACAGCTTTAGAAGCCATTCATGCACCTTTCGTGCATTTGTGGAAAAGTAAATTTTGCCATGTCGTATGTGCCTACGTGTTCCCCATCTTATGTTATATGTGCATGATCGATATGCATATATTCCCCTCTGATCGATTAAAGATGCAATTACAGTTGTGTCCATCTCTAGTATGCTAGTTTCCGGTCTTCGTGAAAGCAACGAATATTAGGCCTATGCAAACCTACGTTGCCACGTTTCACAGTGTGCACGTTAATTCATTGAATTGTCCCCGTTTCTAGGCCTCAAAAGGGCCCGGACTCAGATTCAGCTCCTGTTTCCTGAACCCTCCAAGGAGCGATACAGCCCCCACCTGTATCCCTGACCCTTCACTTACTTCATGTCTCGCAGTGCCCGGCCCGGCCTGGCTCTGCCTCCCAGTCTGCCAAGAGTATGTTATGTTTCTAGTTATCAGTCCAGCCCTCCTTCTCTGCATTCCTAAGCTACTGAATCGCATCAATAGTTTCCGTCATGGTCTAGCCTTTATGTCTACATGTAAGAGAAATACTGCATCTATATTCATAGAATATACCACATAACCCAATACATGTAGAATAATGCATGCACCCGTCTTAGAGTCTATTAGCCTTTGCCCTGATAACTTTTGGATTCTATCAACATGTTCTCTAAACACTAGATACTAGATATGCCTTAGGTACATGTCGCTCTGACACTCCAGACTTTAGTCTCCTCTTCTAGCGCAGAAGTCATAGCCCCCAGTTCTCCCTGGTAACACGTCATTGCCCGTTTGCGCGCACCACTAGGTTAGAGGTCCCAGCTGCTCAGGTAGCCCCCTCCATGTTTCCGCCCCATTTATGACATGTTCTGTTACGTTTACATCACATGTCTATGTATACGCCCTGTACACGCCTCTTGTTACACCCACTTTATGCCTTATCTTTCGCGACTGCTACAAACCACGCCTACTGCTACGCCTACTGTATTGAATGTAATGTATTTTGTTTAACTATATATATTGTGCACTGTTATTAAAAGCCAGCCTTATTCCTGCCCCCGGCAGCTGCCATCCTATTCCCATGCAGGCTGTCCTGTTCCTGTCCTTTATGCCTGATTAAAGCCTGTAAACTCCCGCTACCTCGAATCTTGACTCTTATTTATTGAGCTATCTGTTTATATGAGAATCCTGAAAAATAGAACCGGTAATTAATTATTTATTTACCACACATTACACACAGAAAGCCATTCACACGGTTAACTGTGAGCCCAGTGCTCACATCAACTAACTGTGCCATGCCAGTCACTTTTTTTTATACTCCCACATTAATGACACACCAATCATTCCACCAATCACCCATACATCATCCAACATGCAAACACATCACAAGCAAGTCACTAACACACACTGCCAGCCAACCTCAACTACATACACTGTCAGTCGACTACAACAAAAAGCACACTGCCAGTCAACTGCCAATACTTACATCGCCAACCAGCCACCAGCTTATGCCTCCCGGACAGTCAGCCGACACTCAGACATTCCATTGAAGCTCCATGCCCCTTTCATTTCTAAAACATTCCCACAGTGAACAGATTAGTAAGACAAAGCAGATACATAAAAAAAATGTAAATTAAAAACAGCACACTAATTAGATTTTTTTTTTTTTTAATCAAATCTTTTTATCTCCAAATTTAAAAGAATCCATCTATTGGTAGAAGATGAATAACCCACTATGATTATATGCACAACGGGTATTACTAACCTATCAAACAATTGGCAACCTGGAGTTGAAACAGAAAATACGTAGCAATACAGACTGTAGGGTCAGTTGCCTTTTGCTCTCATTGCTGCTCCCAGTACTTGAGTTGCGTATGGTGCAGTTTAAAAAGCGTGAGCACACATAGGCCGGGATTAGGCCATTCTGGGTAGTACGTACGTCTCTCCTTTTGTACTCCTCTTTGGACACAAACTCTACGTCTTCGACAAGAAAAGTCTATTTTGGTTGTTGGAGGAATGTATTCAGGAACGTTTTGATATTTATTTCAATCTAGCTACATCCTCAACCACTCCAATTTTAGGAACACTTTCTCCACTGCACCAAGGCTTTCCATTACAGATTGCTGAAACTACAAAAATCGTCTTGGGCTATAGAGAGCGAGAACTATCTTTCAAAACAACGTAAGCATGGACGGATGCTAAATGAAACAAATGAACTGCCACCTTCTTGTACCTGATTTATGACTTTCGACAAACATTATATGTTTCTAACCTATGGTCTACCCCTTCGTTGTGCTTGTAGTAAAATAGAAAGTAAACTGGTTTGCACACGTATGCTTCCTGACCCCAAAGAGACTTACATGAAGTACTTTAATTGTCAATTTCTGTGAGCGGGTGGGTATCTATTCTGTCTAAAAGTTTCAAAGGAGAAGGTTAATTGCTATCCAAGGCATTGTTCTGTTCCCTTTGAAACTTCTTGCACACACTCTCTTTAGGATATCCTTTATGGTTAGAGGGGATTGTGCCTTTTGACCCAGTGCCCACTGTGAACAAATCTTTAAATAATTGCTCCCCAGTGTAGAAATAGTCTGCCTATACATGGTGCCCTGGTGAAAAAGTAGTCTGGCAAGTTCCCTCACAATATTCTTTCACTGGTTGCAGAACCAGGGAGTTCAGTTGATCCCTACCTGTGTACACCCTAAGTATATGCATAGCCAGTAGCACTTGTACAGGACATATACAGCATAATACTGTAACATGCGCTCTTGCTGGGAATGTACTGTCTGAAAACTAAACAGCAGTTGAACAGGTGCCAGAGACTCTTCCACAGATACATCTTGACCTGATACACCGTTCTCTGAGAAACAATGAATTAAATGGTCTAGCACAGGCCAAATCGACTCAGTCTGGGTGATCTTGTGGCAACGCTGTAGCACTCTGTAATAAATTCAGCATTCGTGCAGAAGCAAATACTGATATTGACTCATGGTTGCAAAATATCAAATCTATAGACATGTATTTTGTTGCAAGGAATCTCACAAATTACTGTAATAGGCATGGGTTTTGGTGTTGTCTACCAGCCTGACACACTTGGGATAAAATATTGTGCATGTGCCATCAGCTCATTTCATCTATTGGTTTTATTGCACTGCAAGTGATGACATTTCCCTCAATCACGTCCACGTCTACCTGGAAATGTGTGTTACCATACCTGGCCTGGCAAGCCAGTCGTTTTAGTTTTCCTTTTCTTTCCACTTTATAGGTCCAACCTTGTTGCCCTCTATTTGTTAGAGGATCCAGCATTTCTCCCGAACTGTGCTACTTGTAGCACATTGCTACTCCTTTCTTCTTCAGTCTGCAGATGTTTTGGAATGGTGTTGTCCATAATGTGTCTTACCATTCAGAGAGTTCCTGCATCTTTAGATGCTGCTAAGTGTGACATTTACTCCCTGGTTATCTTTGAATCCGCTTGTGAGTATCCTTGTTTCCACGTTCCAAGGTGGCCTGCATGTTGATTTACAACATGGCAACCATGTTTGAACTTTAAAATCGTGATAAACTTTGTACAGGGCAATTCTAAGATATCCGTCCTCTGCTATTTTTTATATTTTACTTTTTATTGCAAGCATATGCCTGCCATATTTAGGTACTATTTTTCAATTTTTTTTTTTTATTCTTACATTTGATCGTGCATATGTTTGAGTTTGTGTGCGTTTGCGAATGGGTGAGCATTGGAATGTAAGTTTAAGTTGGTGGGTGTATAAAATGATGCAGGGGTGCAAATGTAAGTCACAGACTGTATGTAGGTTGATTTATTGAGAGCCTAAACTTATCAGTGATAAGTCACTTTCACTTACATGTGTGACCTGTTGGCATTGGCCTTGCCTGTTTTTATAGTTTTGCAGCCTTTATTTATTTTTTAAATAATGTGCACTTTTTTCTCTTGTAGGTAAGCTGCATTTGGGGATGCACATATGATGAATGTTAATCAGCAAGCACATCTTGGCGCTTCCTATGGGCACCCTACACCTGAATATCGTGGATATCCGCAGCCTGGTTATGGAGCTATGCCGGCCTCTGGGGCACCTCCCCCACAGTATGCAGCATACAACGGTCCGGTAACTGGATACTCGCAGACAACTCAACTGCAAGGTAACTGCAACAGGAGCTTCTACTATTTACAGAAACATTTATGTTTCACTTTTGGTTTACGTGGGATTCTTATCTTCTCAAGGTCAGTCATGTTACTACCACTGCAGGAGTGAGCACGTTCTGCAACATGTGTACCTTTGTTTGAAGTGATTTCCAACTGTTGAGTTTTGCTCTTGAATTGCAAGACCCACTTTAAGGAGGCTTCCCTGATTTTCAGGTCTCGCGCCTGCGATTGCAGGCCAAAGGCCTGCAGTCGCAAAGCGAGACTATTGTAATCATTCCGACTTTCAAGGACTAAATAGGAGAGGACAAGAGACTGGCACGCGCACGCAGCAGCCTGCCTGAATCGGATCGGATCAGGTCGCGCGCGTCAACACGCGCTCCGATTCCAGCAGGCTCTTCACAACACATGCACAACACACATACAGTCCCCCACCCGCGCATACACACACACACATACAGAACCCCCCCCCCCCCCGCCGAGCATACACACACGCACACACATACACAGAGAACCCCCCGGCACTTACACACACATCCCCTACCTCGTCTCGGCGTCTTCGCGCTCCCTTACCCCCGCGCCTCTGGTGCGCGCGCACCACTGGTCCTTCTTCTGTGTCTATGATGTAGATCTCCCATGAAGTGTTAACGCTGGAGTACGCAGGAAGAAATCAGACGACGACTAGGTCTTGGACAAGTCTCCTTATTTCCAGATGACACAACACACACGTGAGGTAATCTACTCCCTCGCCTCGACCGTCTCATAATCGTGAAGCACGCAACCTCGTATACATATGTTACGCTGCAGCATCTTATTGGCAGTTGAAGAGCCGGCCGGCGACACTGCTTGGGTGGCAGGCTTGTTGTGCCAGACACCATGGGGCACGCACGGGGGGGGGGGGCAGCACGGGGGTTGTAGTTCACAAGTCGGACAAATCTACTTTTCATTCCATGGGCGCACAGACATGAGGAGGTGAGGCTGAGACTGCAGCTCCCGGCATACCATTCGCCACGAGTCCTGGGAGCAGTGAGTAATAGAGCATGTTTTGCAGCCGGGCTCATGTGTAGTTGCAGCAGGGATTGGTGTGCGACCGGGAGGAGTGTTTATGTACTTCGGTGTCTGCGTAGCAGGTGAGACGACTGCTCTGCGGGAGGGAGTATCACATTAAACTTCTACTTGTAAGTAAAAGGCAGCGAAAGTTACTTCTTTTGGAGGTTGGCGTAGGCTTTTGATGCCCGGACTGTCACTTCTGCACATGACCGCCACATAGAAGAAGCGAGTGAGATGTCACGCTGTCTATTGGCAGTAAATTAAGTCATTACCCAACCTGCTCTTTGTATCATCCCAAACTGCTGCTAGTTCCTTTTACTTCTGGGCAGTCACGTGCGCCCTATTTTAATTTATTTATTTATTTTATTTTGAAAGTTTTATATAGCGCGAACAAGATCTTTGCAGATATCAGAGCGCTTTACATAGAAAGGGGGAACATGAGGGAGCATAGTCAAACAGATACGTCAGTGAAGCTAATAGTACAAATAAGTGGGAACATAGAAAATCACGTAAGTCGATAATACAAGTAAAACAAATGAACAAAGGGGTCGACCAAGTAGTAAAGATCGGTGCAGAGACTTAAAAGAGTCCAAAATAATGGTTCAAGTGTATTTAGCCATGAGGATAGCTTTTACTTCTTTCTTAAACAGTGTAGTGGAGGAGATGAGCCTCGTATCAGGAGGGAGTGAGTTCCAGATCCTGGGTGCCATTCCTGAGAAGGAGCGCTTATACGTTTTTTCCTTCCGGAATCTTCGAGGCTTCAGCAGAAGATTGTTTGTGCCTCTGGTATTTCTAGAGCCTCCAGAAATTGTCAGCTTCTGAGTGAGATAGCTGGGTGATCTCAGGTGGACAGCCTTGTGCGTCATGCAGGCGATTTTCAGATGTATTCTGGCTTCAAAAGGTAGCCAGTTCAAGTATTTCAAGTCAGGTGAGATATGTGAGTGTTTTTTTGACCCAGTGATGAGTCTCGCTGCAGCGTTTAAAGAAGCTCTTAGGGGTGCGGTAGTAGTTAGGGTGAGTCCGCAGAGGGCGATGCTGCCATATTCTATTCGAAGGATGACTAGAGCTTGTACTGCAGTTTGGAAGTCTTTGGCAGGGAGGAAGGGTTTAAGTTTCCTCAGGGTATTGATTTGGTAGTTCGCTCCCTTAGTTGCCTTGCTGATATGTTGCTGCATGTTGAGATTGGTGTCAAGTGTTATGCCTAAAGATTTTGCTGAGTCCACGATGGTGGGTTGGACATTGAGTGCAGTTAGGTGTTTAAGCCAAGTTTAAGTGGTAGAGATCTTCGCGGGAGGAGAGATAAGAAGGAACTCTGTTTTCAGAGCATTGAGTTTGAGATGATTATCGGCAAGCCAGGATTGGGTGCTTTTGATCGTTGAGTTCAGGAGCAAAATGTCATTGGGGGATTGTAATTTGAGATATAGTTGGGTATCATCGGCGTACATGTGAAAGTGTACATTGGATGCTTGTAACAGGGTGGTGAGAGGTTCCATAACTAGGTTGAACAAAGTTGGGGATAGGGAGGAACCTTGGGGGACACCTAGCGAAACAGGAATTGGCGAGGACATCAGGTTGTTGCTCTTGAATTTCTGCGACCTGTTGTGTAGAAAGGAAGTGAACCACTTGAGAACAGTCCCAGATAGACCCATTCTTGTGTTTAATAGTTCGAGTAAATTCTCATGTTTGACGGTGTCGAATGCTGAAGAGAGATCAAGAAGGATGAGGAGGCAGGTATCGTTTTGGTGTAGGATTTGAAGGGCGTCGTCAATTATGTGGGTCATAGCAGTTTCTGTACTGTGTCCTGCTCGGAATACTTTGAAGTACTCACGACTGCGGTAATCCTGATCCCTAGACTTTAAAGATGGTCGGTCCGAATTTGATTTCACTCTGGGCTCTAGGACAGACGTCTCGCTGAACTCGTATCCTTGGAGGTCTGGCGATCTCCGTTAACTAGACGAGGGTCTTCCTCAACTCTATGTGGGGTCGCCCCAAATTCTTGTGCGACTCCTAACCTCTGGGGGGAGGTGGAGGAACATCCTGAAAACATTGGGGGTAATTCCTGCACTCTATAAGGGAAATGCATCCTTAACTCAAGGATGTATGTATATGCTTTCTGAACTTCAAGGCGCACACCCGGTTCTAGCGAGTGGGCCAGGCCCACCCAAACAACCTTTTATCCTCCCAGTCGGCGGACGAGGCAATGAGGACGGCCAAAATATTGCTATGCTTTTTCACTTTGTTTACAGTAATTGTCAATCTGGGGTAGCGTTGTCACCTTGTTATGTTAGTTGTAACTATGTAAGCTGTGTACCCAGACATGTTTTCAATTGTTTTAATCATTTGGTATTCTGAACAATGCAATGGTGTAAGGAGTGTGGGATCTTTTGCTTTTATTTAAGCTCTGTAGAGGTTGGTCTCTCCCTAGTTTGTGCTTTGAGCTACTGCAGAACAAAGTAGGTGATTCTGATGCTTTGTCACTGAATGCATTCTTTACAATAGCCTGCGCTCTGCATCTGCTTAATATAGGGAACATACTGTCGCTTCCGAGAATGCCTTATAATTTACTGCCAGTACCCTCAATCAATAATAAAGGTATCACTTCCTACTCCTCTGTATTATAATGTGAAAAATAGTTTATTTCAAAATCTACAGTTGTGAAAAATAGGTAATATGGACAGGTGAAATGTCCCACAACAATACAGCACTATTGTTTCTTATACATTCATGGAACTTCTTAAGGCACTTTTATAGTGAGGTTGTTGAAACGTAATTACCATACATACTCCAGTAATGTTCTTCAAGTATTTATTAAGTTGAAGTAGATGACCACCGACCCATACAGGCAGCTGGGCATAACTGATTCCAAATTCGAAATATTCCCCACAGTCCAAGGTTGTACATTCTGCTGTCATCAGTGACCACTTAGAATGATACAGTCTCCCAGCCTATGATGACCAAGACCAGATTCCAACCCAAGGAACACAATGCTGGACAACAGATCATAACATAGATCTGATACTGTGATAACTTTTTAAAAAATTGTTCAAGCTTCTAATGGTAGCCCTCAACTGGACACCAGTTATTACTATTGTGGCTTTGCTATTTATTACTTCCTAAAAAGACTACATACCACTCCACAACATAAACTACCATTCCACATAAATACACTCCAAAACACAGAATCCTACTCCACAATTGCAAAACACTCAGTACCACAGTATTACTATCCACATAATTCCACAATGCACCATGTCCCATTATTCCAATACAAAAATGCCCTCCGCACCACACAGTTAGTAAAAAAGATTGCCATTTACATTGCCAATAGCTCCAGCAAATACAAGACCTAGTGCATAAGTACGAAACGTTGCCATTTACAATGCCAGCAGCTCCAAACTCCAACAAATGCGAGACCTATTGCATTTCCAATGCTTGTTTTCCGTCTGATCGTTCTGATGCATTTTTTCTTTTAAACGTACAAGTACTATGTTTTGACAACGCCTCAGCATTTCTGCTTTTAATTGCATATACTCCAAATCATGAACTTTACATTTGTTAGGAATTATTATAGTTCATAAAAATAGTTTGAGTTTTTGCCCAGTGGAGATTTTTCCCTTGTGAGTTTTGGCGAGATTGGTTGTATCCATTTTTTTCAGTTTTATTACTTTATTATTAAAGCTGTAGTCTATTGGTAGAGAAACTCAGATTGTGTTGGCCATTCATCACACTAACTCTTAGTGTTCGGTCTTACCTGCCAACAGTGCCTGTGCTGTCGCTGCGAGTGGTATTGTTTACAATGAGGATCTTGAAGCCCACCCATTGCTTACCATTTGTTGGCTTCCTTGTCACTCATATTTGATACCTCCCTAATTGGACAGCTTTTGCCTATGTCCAATCTTGTTCTTTCATTTAGACCATGGACTAAGTACTGGTTGATTTAGTTTGATTATTGTCCTTCTGCTGTCCATCCATTGCTTACACTGTGATTCATGTAATATTTTCTTACTACTTCTCTTTTCTTTATTCTTCCCATGTTGCTTCCTGCTTGCCATTGCTTGTCCCCGCCTGCATCCCATCTTCTTTTGCCATCTTTCCTGGGTCCCATCTTTTTTTTTGTAATCTTTATATACTGAGTACTTTACCTAAAGGTAATTGGAGCGCTTTACATGAGCATAGTTTACACAAGGTCACAATTTTTTTTAAGTGAGATTACGCGTTTTGCCCATCATCACAGGCTGTCAAGCCGATGCTGAGACTTGATCCTGCTTTCCCAGTATTTATAATTCCTCTGCAGTCTTTCGTTTGGCTTGTGGTGCTCTGGGCCTACTTTAAGCCATTGAAAGATAAAAAATAAAATAGCATGCTTGATGAGTTTTATTTTTTATTGAACAGTATACACAGCCATTTGCCTACAACCCTGGGGCCGGCAGCATGTCAGTTTGACAATTAAAACACAGCTTCTACGCCAACATCCCGTAGGGCAGGCAACGATTATTGGGTATGTAGTAGTTCTGTTCACTAAGGCACGTGATACAACCGAGTGTGTCTAAACATTTAGAACATGTAAAGGACAAAAAAAAACAAAATAAGGAACTCCGCTATCCCCCCTCTCCCCTGCCGTCCTGTCAAGTTAATGGAGTAGCACCATTATATAACATATGACATATCATAGGTTTCCTCGTTGGTTCCCGATCTGTATTTGTTCCTGCCCCTACTCTCCACTCCAGGTGTTGTACTATAGTAGTTGGTGTGACCCAAGTTCCCTGTTGTAAATATGATATGAACTAACTAGCCAACTGTCAAGTGTGTTCTACTTGGCTTGTTCATTTCGAAGGTGTTGGACCTGGTGTTACCAGACCACATAGGGTAGCCTGACACGGAGTAGGAAGGTCCTTCCCAAGGCAAAAGTTTTAAGCTTGCGCCACACCCTCACAGGAGCCCAGCGTCCATCCACTCAAAAAGGACACTACACCAGTTTTAGAAAAATACGGGTACCTTTTATAAAAATTCCTTAAGTTATCTTATTCCATCTGACATGAGTTGGTTAAACACATCAAGCACTTCTACATCTGTTTATCTGCATTTATAAAAGAAAAACTCAACAATACATTCAGTTCAAGCACCTTGTTCTCCAGGAGAAAATGAATTCAATAATTCAATTAATGCTCTAAATTTCAGGCAATACTTTTGTATGTCAAATAAACTTTAGCAGGAAGAAAACATTCTACACCATCTCAAAGAAGCAAGATTGTGCACCACCCCTGTCTAGGAACCATTTTGCATATTTCTGGTTTCAGTAACATTGGAGTATGCGAGATCTTAGCAATTCTCAGAATCATTTACCCCTGGTAAAGTAAGATCAGGCATTTATTTCCCACAGTTTCATGTTTCTGTTTTGGTAACCTGACTGGCTCTGGCTTCTGCTTAACTCTAGTAAAGAGCCAGTGGTATTTCTGGATATGGCAGTTCTCTAGGATTAGTAAGGCAGTCCTGACAGTCCAAGGTCCCCTTGATCTATACGTAAGCTTTCATTGAGGTTCCAATAAGCAGTTCAACCGCTATGCCCTGTAGCGTTTTCTTCGTTTACATGCCCCGCACCAGCCCCCAGAACCCTGCTTACTTGTGGCTTGAAGTCTTGTTTATGAATTCAAAGGTTACCGGCAATCTTCGGTCTTGCCGTCAACCTCCGGCGTATATTTCTAGCCCCCTGAGCTGTGAGGCACACCCACCCACCAGCTCTACTCGGGAGCGGAGGAGCCCCCGCAGCCACCCCATGACGAATTTCTTGAGGCTTGGGTGAGTCTGTTGGCTGCCCGGCTTCGCGCCGTCGTCGCTCTGCCTCTCCCCGTCGTAGCCGAGCAACTCACTGGGCTTGCGCGGGAGGCGAGACACTGCAGCGCAACGCCGCCCCCTCTGAGGAGAAGGCCGTTCCCCTGTCATGCTTGCGCAGAATGAAGAACACTACGGGGCGGCTCCGCCTACTCGGCGATGAAGTTCTTCCCTTCACTTGACCTGCGCAGGGGGATGAACACTGCACACCGCCACGCTATCGCTACAGGGCTCTCTTCAGTACGGCGGACGTCCGATTGCCAATTTCCCCCTTCCTCTTCGCAGAAGTTGCTGAGCTTCACAGGAAGGTGCCCCAACTCGTTGACTCGGCGCGCAACCTCTCGCCACAGCCGAGGCCCAATGGAACTGTTCCCCGGGTTCTGCGACAGTCTATCTTCCCAGCGCTTCCCAGCACACGTGTTCCTGGGCAAGTAAGCGTTGTTTACAACGATACAGAATCCCTGTCAATTTAGATGACGCTGGTTAGGAAGGGAGGGTCAAACTCTCCTAAAGTGGTGACACCTGAGCTGGGTTCAGGAGATGGCTTTCCAAGGTGGGGCCAGATCTATAGGCAGGGGGGGGTAACGACAGCAGAAGAAGGCTACCCCTAAGAGAACTAAATCTCCCACAGCGCCCAATCCCCCTGACACCACAGCCTGTCGTCCAACCAGCCCAACAGTGTCCTAAAATGGCCGCCCAGGTTCTGGCCTTGTATACCTTTGGTCCAGGTTACCAGAATGGGCCAGAAGGTTCTAGATCTCCCTAATATAAGTCTATGGGCCAGTCCCTGAGGTAATCAGTTGTGGCAGTTGCCAGCCACCATTTTGTGGGCCTACATTTTCATGATAAGAGAGGGGCATTTAGGCCTAAAAGGAATTTAGAGGGTCAAGGACGCACCTAATCCCTAGGACAACACCAAAAAGTCAAGTGGACATAAAAATGAAAGGAATTGGAAGGTAGAAAAGGGGACAAAAATTAATAAATAATAGGAGGGACCACCCAAAGGGCTGACAGGTCTAACAGAAGGTAGTTTCCGCCTGATCTTAGCCGGGCAGCGAAAGCTTCCCATATGTCAGTAGGTCTAGATCTGCTAGGCATTAGTTCCCAATATTGGGACAGCTGATCCTTGCAATAAGTGGCCGCCTTCAACCATTCGGCTATTGTGGGAGGATTTTGTTTCTTACAATGAATGGCCACCTGCCATTTCGCCAGCAACCACAGCATGGCCGTGAGTTTACCACAATTCTTTGGCACCTCCTGTACATATCCCAATACCACTATCAAAGGTGTAACTGCTAAGTGATTGTCTGTAATGTGACCAATGTGTCTAAAGATGTCCAACCAATACTGAGCTATAGGCCCACAACCCCAGGCCCGGTGAGGAAATGTGGCGCTCTGAGCTCCACATCTCCAGCAACTCACATCTGGGTGTAGTCCCATGCGATGCAATTGGGGAGGAGTGTGATATATTCTATGCAAGTAATTAAAATGGATAAGTCTCAGTCTGTAGTTCGGTGAGAGGTGTTCCAGTTAGGAAAAACAAAACTGCCACTGTTTTTCTGTAATGGTGAGATCAATGTCTCTTTCCCATTCCACCTTGGCTGGGGCGTGTGCTACCGGGGATTCGCTTTGCGTAATACTATAGATACGCGTTATCAGTTTTCAGGGGGATGGATTGGATAATACATTCTCCAGCGCTGGCAGTGTAGGTGGCGACTGGGGAAATTCTTCATATCTGGCGGGGCATGTCACCCTATTCTGATAGTATAGTGACATATCGGACGCTTTAGATGTCTGCGTGTTGCACATCTGTTGAATCTTTAAAAAGGTTCAGTCTGGGAAAAAATCACACCCTTTCTCCAATTTATGGGACTCGCTCCCATTTGGGTTGCTTTATCTATTAATGGAGCCAGGAGAGGATTCCTGCCTATAGGCATGGTTTGCGCATATAAGACCTTCTGGCTTGCCCTCTTTGCAATCCCTTTCTATGCCTAACGCATTGTCTCCACTGTGTCTATTTCCAGATGGGGACATTTATAGGGTTGATATACGGCCGTGTTAAGTGGGAAAGGTGCCACCTTATCAATTTCTATTGCAACTTGGGGCTGAAAGGGTGTAGGGTTCTGCTAAAAATGTAGGTTTTGTGTCTGCACGCTGAATGCATGTAGTTCGAAATCTGGAGCTCCCAGACCTCCCTGTGTAAAAGGCAATGTCAGTATGTTCCACGATACTCGGGGCTGTTTGCCCGCCCATACTAATTCTAGGATGTTAGACTGGAGCCTCTTGAAGAAATGAACGTTTTTAGTGGCATTCGGATGTTCACAAACCGGTATAATAATTTAGGTAATATTAAAATTTTTAGGGCTCGGGCCTAGCGTACACTGCGCATGCAGTGTCGCGCAGCGAGAGTCCTTTTCCCGGGGTTTGGAAAATGGACCTGGAAATTCCACGCAGCTTGTGCGTGTTATTTCCAAGGTCCATTTTCATTGGCCTTTGCGTGCGTGCTGTTTTTGAACAGAACACGCAATAGGCCATAGGCGGTCGCGTAGCTCAGCCTATGGCCTATTGGTGTCTGTTACGCGCACCAGAGGCCATATATCTTCAATTATCGCGGCCGTCAGGCCACGATAATTGAAGACATATGCTCGCAGAGGCGCGCACGCACCACTCGCGAGCTTTTTTTTTTGCATCCATTTCAGGGCGAAGCAAGTAAACGCTGACGTAGAGCTTAGAGGTTTAACAGGTTTAGATCAAACAAGTACACTGCCAGGATTAAAGTGAACGATGGAAGCAGGATCCATGCTAAATTGGTGCCCTACTTGGTTGTTTTCTGTAGCAATATAACTGAAATATTTTAGATGTGTAATGGCTAGGTAGGAGAGCTGGGCCCACCTAGACTACCTATTTTTCTGCCTACTTCTTCTAGCGCCGGCAGATACAACTTGGTCTCTGACATTGCCTTGGCTTTCCACAAACTTTCTTTCACCTGAATGTGTCTCGGGCTTTTTGAAAAGTTTGTAGTAGCCCATCACTCATTTTGGAAGACTGTTTTACGTATTGAGCACCAGAGTGCACTATATTTTAACACCTGTGTTTACCCTCCTCTTACCGAGATATTGATGGTAATGTCTGGCCGCCGCTGTTGCTTTGAGCCCTCTTTGTGCCTTGAACTGCTATTTGAGCCTTCAGCTCGATGCTGCTCTGAACCGTAACTTTAATGCGACTCAGGGTTGCAAGGTTAGGGAGGGAGTTGCGAGCCTCCCTGGGAACATAAATTACTTGGTCAGCCAACTCACCAGGCTTCAGATGCCAGAGCTCCAAAAAATGGTGAGACCTCAGTGGTACCTGTTGGACAGGCCTCGTGGTCGGGCCGTCCCCCCTCCGCACAACGGGGCCCGGACCCCGGCTCCCCCTGAAATCCCAGCAAGAGCCTCACCGGCGACCCCCCGAAGTAATCCACGACCCGTCCCCAACGGGACTCCAGCTCCTGAACCCTCCCGTACCGGCTGGCCCTGGTCCCCATCCGCACCATGGCCCCGGCCCAGCCGCCATCTTTGGACACTACAGCACGAGGCCGCATGGCCTCAACTCGACCCTAACCCTGGGCCTGGCCAGGCCCCGACATCGAGGCACCAACCTCCACCCAGGAGGTAGAGAGACCACTTGGCAGGTCAATGGAAGGAGTCGTCGTCAACGGCTCTCCTCAGCCAGGTGTCGATCACCCCCGGCCGCCCTGGGTGCTGGCTCCACCCCCCTGCTGGGTGTCTGGACTCCCTCATCCCGGTCCTCCCGACCTCCAGGCACGAGGGTCCGGACATCAAAGGGGACCAGACCTATAACTGGGGCAGCGCCAGACCAGGAAGGCAGTTGTATCCTGGAGTCGAGAGACACCGAGAAGAACTCATCCTTGACGGACTGCTGGCGCTGCCGCAGCCCTGCCCTGTGAAACCCTTCGTCTTGGCCTGCTGGCGCTGCCGCGGCCCTCTGCCTCGTGAAACCATCATTTTGGCCTGCTGGCGCTGCCGCGGCTCTCTGCCTCGTGAAACCATCATCTTGGCCTGCTGGCGCTGCCGCGGCCCTCTGCCTCGTGAAACCATCGTCTTGGCCTGCTGGCGCTGCCGCGGCCCTCTGCCTCGTGAAACCATCATCTTGGCCTGCTGGCGCTGCCGTGGCCCGACCCCGCAGACTCCTAAGCTCGAGGATTGTGAGCTTCCCTCCTGCCACCTCCTGTACCGATTCGGTACCAAGACTGTCCCGCTACCCCCTTTCCTTACAGAGACTAGAATTGAGAGGACCCTCGAGTCCTGAATCTCCTGTACCGCTGATAACCTTGCCACAAGACCTATATATAAAGAGTGTTGACCTCATCCTTGTGTGGTGTCTATCTGTGGGGAGGGAAGTGACCTGTCTGTACGATCGCCGGAGACGGCCCTCATCGGAGGCCTCTCCCGCAGTATTCGGCCGACCCTCCGGGTCCCCGTCTAACATTGGTGGCCAGCGGCGCGATCCGAACCAATGCATAATCGTACAGAGGGTCACTCGCCCCACGACACACAACCACCATGACAACGAAAGAGAGCGGAGCAACAGAAAAATTCCAAATGGAAAAATTGGAAGAATACAACCACCGAGAACTGAAACAATTTTGCATAGAACTTGGCCTTCCAACCACAGGACTGAGCACGAAAGAGGACTTCAAACGAGCCCTAGAATCTTGGGCAGAGACGGGTACGGCCGTACCCCAAACACGAAACCCCGAAACGAGCCCCACGCCGATAGAAGAAAGAAGATCGGGTCTCTCCCCAGAGGAGGTCCGAGAACGAGAAAAAAGCAGACTCCATGAATTGGAACTGGCGCGACTTCGCTTAGACGGAGAGCTCAAACTGGCGGAACAAAAAATAACGCTGGAACACTTACGGCTCCGAGAGGAGCGAGAAGAGAAGCAAAGACAAAGAGAGCTAGAGGAAAAGAAGCTAGCCTACGAACATGAGCGCAACCTCAAGGAACTAGAGATTCAGAAACAGAACAAAGAGCTCGGGGTCCCCGAACGCCCGATCCTGCCTGCCACTACCGATCCCAAGGTTCACATCCCCAAAGATGTCATTCGGGAGTACTACAAGAACGATGATA
Source organism: Lissotriton helveticus (assembly GCF_964261635.1). Lineage (NCBI taxonomy): Eukaryota > Metazoa > Chordata > Amphibia > Caudata > Salamandridae > Lissotriton > Lissotriton helveticus. Next base: position 757,555,304 of record NC_136065.1, read on the forward strand.
TCCAGCAGTGGTTTAAAGCCTACGAGGTAGCCATGACCTCCCACCGGATTCCCAGGAGCAGGGTGAGCATTGTGTGAGCGTGCAGGGTGAGCATTGTGTGAGCGTGCAGGGTGAGCATTGTGTGAGCGTGCAGGGTGAACAATGTGGGAGTGCAGGGTGAACATTGTGGGAGTGCAGGGTGAACATTGTGGGAGTGCAGGGTGAACATTGTGGGAGTGCAGGGTGAACATTGTGGGAGTGCAGGGTGAACATTGTGGGAGTGCAGGGTGAACATTGTGGGAGTGTGTGTAGGGTGAACATTGTGGGAGTGTGTGTAGGGTGAACATTGTGGGAGTGTGTGTAGGGTGAACATTGTGGGAGTGTGTGTAGGGTGAACATTGTGGGAGTGTGTGTAGGGTGAACATTGTGGGAGTGTGTGTAGGGTGAACATTGTGGGAGTGTGTGTAGGGTGAACATTGTGGGAGTGTGTGTAGGGTGAACATTGTGGGAGTGTGTGTAGGGTGAACATTGTGGGAGTGTGTGTAGGGTGAACATTGTGGGAGTGTGTGTAGGGTGAACATTGTGGGAGTGTGTGTAGGGTGAACATTGTGGGAGTGTGTGTAGGGTGAACATTGTGGGAGTGTGTGTGTAGGGTGAACATTGTGTGTGTGTGTGTGTGTGTAGGGTGAACATTGTGTGTGTGTGTGTGTGTGTGTGTAGGGTGAACATTGTGTGTGTGTGTGTGTGTGTGTGTGTAGGGTGAACAGTGTGTGTGTGTGTGTGTAGGGTGAACAGTGTGTGTGTGTAGGGTGAACAGTGTGTGTGTAGGGTGAACAGTGTGTGTGTGTAGGGTGAACAGTGTGTGTGTGTGTGTAGGGTGAACAGTGTGTGTGTGTGTGTAGGGTGAACAGTGTGTGTGTAGGGTGAACAGTGTGAACAGTGTGTGTGTAGGGTGAACAGTGTGAACAGTGTGTGTGTAGGGTGAACAGTGTGAACAGTGTGTGTGTGTAGGGTGAACAGTGTGTGTGTGTAGGGTGAACAGTGTGTGTGTGTAGGGTGAACAGTGTGTGTGTGTAGGGTGAACTGTGTGTGTAGGGTGAACAGTGTGTGTGTGTGTGTAGGGTGAACAGTGTGTGTGTGTAGGGTGAACAGTGTGTGTGTGTGTAGGGTGAACAGTGTGTGTGTGTGTAGGGTGAACAGTGTGTGTGTGTGTGTAGGGTGAACAGTGTGTGTGTGTGTGTAGGGTGAACAGTGTGTGTGTGTGCGCAGGGTGAACCGTGTGTGTATGTGTGTAGGGTGAACTGTGTGTGTGTGTGTGTGTGCAGGGTGAACAGTGTGTGTGTGTAGGGTGAACAGTGTGTGTGTGTAGGGTGAACAGTGTGTGTGTGTAGGGTGAACAGTGTGTGTGTGTAGGGTGAACAGTGTGTGTGTGTAGGGTGAACAGTGTGTGTGTGTAGGGTGAACAGTGTGTGTGTGTGTGTAGGGTGAACAGTGTGTGTGTGTGTGTAGGGTGAACAGTGTGTGTGTGTGTGTGTGTAGGGTGAACAGTGTGTGTGTGTGTGTGTAGGGTGAACAGTGTGTGTGTGTGTGTGTAGGGTGAACAGTGTGTGTGTGTGTGTAGGGTGAACAGTGTGTGTGTGTGTGTAGGGTGAACAGTGTGTGTGTGTGTGTAGGGTGAACAGTGTGTGTGTGTGCGCAGGGTGAACCGTGTGTGTATGTGTGTAGGGTGAACTGTGTGTGTGTGTGTGTGCAGGGTGAACCGTGTGTGTGTAGGGTGAACAGTTTGTGTGTGCAGGGTGAGCAGTTTGTGTGTGTGTGCAGGGTGAACAGTGTGTGAGTTTATGCAGGGTGAACAGTTTGTGTGTGCATGCAGGGTGAACAGTTTGTGTGTGCGTGCAGGGTGAGCAGTGTGTGTGTGTGTGTGCAGGGTGAGCAGTGTGTGTGTGTGTGTGTGTGCGCGCGCATGGTGAGCAGTGTGTGTGTGTGTGTGTGTGCGTGCGCAGGGTGAGCAGTGTGTGTGTGCGTGCAGGGTGAATAGTTTGTGTGTGTGTAGGGTGAGCAGTGTGTATGTGTGTGTGCAGGGTGAGCAGTGTGTGTGTGTGTGCAGGGTGAACAGTGTGTGTGTGTGTGTGTGTGTGTGTGTAGGGTGAACACTGTGTGTGTGTGTCTGTAAGCGCTGATGGTATAGCGTGTTTGAACTTTTAGCGACTGTGGCTAAATTTTTAATTTTAAACTTTGTGTGTAATAACTTCTGTAAATCTTTTCTGACTGCACCTCACCTCGGGGCTGATCTTAAAAGCCTCGGTGACCACACATTCCGCCTACTCCCGCCCCGGTCCGCCGCGTCCATTTCTGGGCGTTTGATGCGGAGTGTGAGGAGGAGCCTAGCAGTTCCGGGCTCAGGGCTGCCAGGTCGGCGCTCTAGTTGCCCCTATCTCCTATAAATGTGTGTGGGCCAGCGACCGCGCAGCGGACGCGTGCAGCGGGCGCGCTGGAAGCGCGCCCAAGTCGAGCCAAGGTCTAGCCCGTCTGCGCCCGTCCGCGGCCGGACGGGGCCCGGGGCCTTAAATCCTGGTCGACCTAAGTCTCACGATTTACGGTATAGTAGACAGCAACTGGTGGATCTCTGTCCAACTTTCTCCCTATCATGCAAGCACACCATGGAGGCAGTATCGCTGCACAGCTGCTCAGTGTGTGATTTTACCCCTGAGGTTGTTCAAATCAAGGGGCCCTCTAAAGGGCAAATAAAGTCGGCACTGATAAACTGCAGATCTCTCAGTAAACACTGCATTCAAATCTATCATTTACTTGAGGATGATGCACTGGACATCCTGTTTTTAACTGAAACCTGGTTAGGAGAACACTCAGACCCCGACATAATAGAGGCCATGCCACCTGGCTACTCCCTCTCCAGATTGGACAGGAAGGTCGGCAGGGGTGGAGGGATTGCTATTGCAACCAAAGCGCCCATGGAATGCACCTTATCTCCCCTGATGGTCGATCATAGTGAAGCAGGATCTTTCACCATTATAATAGGGCCACAACACTCCCTCTCGGGTATCCTTGTCTATAGACCCCCTGGTAGGCTATTTGACTTTGCGGCCAGCCTAGTGGAAGCTACAGCCCACCTAGCTATTAGAAAGAACACATTCATGGTGCTTGGTGACATGAATGTTCACTTTGATGATCCCCTGGATAAAGATGCTTCGGACATCAGGTCAGAACTACTTCCACTACAATTAGATCTTAAAAATCAGGACCCTTCACATAGACTAGGACACTTGCTGGACCCTGTTTTTGGGAACTGGAACGGAGTTCAAGCTCTTCCTCCGCTACCGGTACCCTGGTCCGACCACCTTGTGATTCCTCTGCAGATACGGGTATCCAAGACGGATCTTAAAAAAGAGAGTGAACCGCGCTACCGCTGTCGAAAATGGAAAAAATTTTCCCTAGACACTTTTATCCAAACACTAGTAAATGCAGGACCTCCAAGAGGATCAGACTGTGAAACTGCTTATAATCAACTACAGAATTGTATTTTAACAGCCCTAGATAGCACTGCTCCCATTCGAAATCTAGTAAGCTCCAAGAAGGTGAGGAAATCCTCCCCGTGGTTCACCCCTAAACTCCAGATAGCTAAATCTGCTTGCAAAAAAACTTGAACGGGAATGGCGAACCAACTTCTGCCCGATAATTAAAACTCAATATAAAAATGTGCAAAAGGAGTATAATAAAATGATTTGAACCTCCTAATCTTTGCATTACAAAATTCGCATAGGGGAAGCAGAGAACTCCTCTAAAGAGCTTTTTAAGATCCTCAAAGAAATCTCTGTGGTAACCACTGATAATAACTCCCACAGTGACTCGGTGGACACATGCAACCAAATTGCCAAATACTTTGCCGGTAAGATTACTGATATTTATGCCAACTTCTCTGATAACCTTACATCTGCGCTTGACTTTATGGAGAGTGAAGATGTCACTCCCACAGATTCAGGCCTACTTAGCTTTTCGGTCCCCCCCTCTGCATCACTCAGGGCCAGGGACAGACTAATTTGCATATAGCCAGGTTCTGAGCTGGGATGTGGCAGTGAGCTAAATAACGGTGATGGATCAAGCCCTGATCTTTGGACTGGGTAAGAGTGGTCTGCTTAATTCAGACACTCTGTTCATCACCACCCCCTTTTCTGAATCGTTTTTAGCCACTATAGGTGTGGCAGGGTATACTCAGACATGAGTCCCTTGCTCACTGCTCCATCAGGATTCAAGCAAGCCGGGCCGACGAGGCTGAAATGCCAGAAACCGGTCCCCGGTAGCTTGTCTCCTTTCTGGTGAAGAATTGGCTTGGTAGTTTGGTCTGCCCTGTTCCCATGATGCACTGGGCCAGGGACAGACTAATTTGCATATAGCCAGGTTCTGAGCTGGGATGGGGCAGTGAGCTAAATAACGGTGATGGATCAAGCCCTGATCTTTGGACTGGGTAAGAGTGGTCTGCTTAATTCAGACACTCTGTTCATCACCACCCCCTTTTCTGAATCACTCATGAACACCTGCAGAAGTATTAAATCGGGTTCCCCCCGGGATCCGGCTCCTCCCAAGGTACTGGGAGCCAGTCTAACAGTATTGGAGCCACACTTCAGACATGTGCTCCAAATCTCCTTTGCCTCGGCCTGTCTTCCTGCAGAATGGAAGAAAGCCATTGTACTGCCTATAAAAAAGAAACCCAATGTGAGTCAGGACACCTTGGAAAATTTGCGCCCCATCTCCCTGCTACCTTACCTTGCAAAGGTGGCAGAAAAAATAGCCAATAATCAACTTATGGCTCATCTCGAATCCAACAACGCTCTCCATAGCTCGCAATCTGGTTTTAGATCGGGCTACTCCACCGAGACAGCGCTCTTGAGAGCGACTGAAACCCTACGGGCAGGAGCAGATGAGGGCCATACCATGGCACTTATTACGCTGGACCTCAGTGCCGCGTTTGACACTGTAGCACATTCCATCTTGCTACAGTGTCTAAACAAGGCCGGGGTCACCAAGGCGGCACTGGGTTGGCTGAAAGCGTTCCTTACCGACCGCTGCTTTCAGGTTCAGAGAGGCATGTACCTCTCAGACAGCATAGCCTTAGAACAGGGGGTGCCTCAGGGCTCTGCCCTGAGTCCCACCCTGTTCAACCTCTATATGGCCCCGCTGGCAGATGTGGTGCAATCGTATAGCGTAGAACTAGTCTCCTACGCCGACGATACCCAACTGCTAATCTCCCTGTCCCAAGCCCCCAACGCAGCTGCTGACAACTTTAAAGCCTGTATGCAGGATCTTGCAGGCTGGATGAGCCAACATTGCCTGAAGCTAAATGGCTCTGAAACTGAGGTTTTAGTGATAGGAGGGAAGGATGCTAGTTGTACAAAAGACTGGTGGCCATCCTGTCTTGGGCCGCTACCCACTCCGTGTAAGGAAGCAAAGAACCTGGGTATCTGGGTTGATCCCAAACTCTCCTTCGATAGCCATGTCCATTAAGTGGTAGGGAAATGCTTTGGAGTTATGAAGACCCTCAATCTCACTCTGGACCTCCTTCCTCTTGAGGCCAGGCGAACCATGACTCAGGCCTTAGTAACCTCACGAATAGACTATGGCAATGTGCTACTGTTAGGAACTACGGAAAAGAACATCCGGAGACTACAGGTGCTCCAAAACTCGGCAGCACGTCTGGTCCTCAGACTACCAAAAAGAGCAGCCTCAAAACCCTCCCTCGCCACTCTTCACTGGCTACCTATAAAAAAGAGAATTCTCTTTAAAGCGCTGGTAATGTGCTATAGAATCACCTTGCACAAAGCCCCTCCATATTTATCAGATCTGGCCATCCCCTATGAGCCAAATGGAACCCTTCGATCTAGAGGTATAGGCCTACTCAAAATCCCCCGCATAAAAAAAGCCAGAATGGGAGGCCGTTCCTTTCGTGTGCTTGCCGCCAGCGAATGGAACTCTCTCCCACCGATCATTAGGCTAGCGGACACTGAAACCACATTCAGAAAACTCCTGAAAACCCACCTATTTTCCCGCTAGTTCCAGCCTTTCTTTTCACTCCTCTGACTCTCTCTCCACAGCGCGGGGACACGCCGGGAAGGCGTCCCCAGGCGCTTTACAAACCCCTTTATTAATAATAGGGTGGACATTGTGTGTGTGTGTGTGTGTGTGTGTGTAGGGTGAACAGTGTGTGCGTGTGTGCAGGGTGAACAGTGTTTGTGTGTGTGTGCAGGGTGAACAGTGTGTGTGTGTGTGTGTGCAGGGTGAACAGTGTGTGTGTGTGTGTGTGCAGGGTGAACAGTGTGTGTGTGTGCAGGGTGAGCAGTGTGTGTGTGTGCAGGGTGAGCAGTGTGTGTGTGCAGGGTGAACAGTTTGTGTGTGTGTGCAGGGTGAGCAGTGTGTGAGTTTATGCAGGGTGAGCAGTGTGTGTGCGTGCAGGGTGAACAGTTTGTGTGTGCATGCAGGGTGAGCAGTGTGTGTGTGTGTGTTGGACTGGGCCCTTCTGGCGGGTCCACCCCTTGTTAAATGTGACCTGGGGATGGTGATTCCCACTCTAAGTGCGTGTAGATGGGTGAGGACTGCCCTCCCATAGGAATGCATGGGGAATGTGTGGGTCCCTGATAGTCCCTGGTGCGTGAGGGGTACCGGCTCGAGTCTGGTATGTATGGACTCGTGTGATTGAATGCTGTAAGATGATGTATGCGACGTGTGTGTGTCTAAAAGAGAAGTGCCACTTCTAGACATCGGTGTGTGTGTGCAGTAAGTATGCTGGCGCGTGATTGGCTGAAGTGAGGGAGGGGCTGTGCCTGTATCCTGTATGGGTCTGGGCTGTCCCCCACAATGCTAGCTCCACCCACCTGGGGTGTGTCTGGTGTCCTAGCCTGGCCAGTAAGAAGAAATTCCTTATAACCAGTTCTAGCTGGTTCTCATCCTGCCTGCCCCTTTTTAGACAAAGGGATCTCATGTATAAAAGGAGGGTGTGCCCTCTTCTCTCTCTCTTCCTGCTTGTCTTGACTGGAACCCTGCCAGGGGCGTGCGGCTGCTCGGGCTCAGGGTTGGCTTGCCCCCCTGGGCCCTGCCCAGCTCATGGATGTCTAATGGCCTTTTCCTGCTAGGAGCTGCTGTGCTCCACCTGAGTTCTTGTACTCTACCAAGAATCTACTGCTTTTTGATCCCCTAGCGCCTCGGAGCGCTTGACTTTGTTGCTACTTGCTGCCTAGCGCTTGGGAAGCGCTTTCTTCCACCCCCCCTCGCAGCTGTTCTTGATGCTGCTTGCCGATCGTGAGCACCCCCTGACCGGTGCATGTCTTGCCCCGGGGATTCTGCCCTACCCCCATCGAGGGTCCACCTCGATTTATGTCTCTTATTCAACTAACCGGTGCCCCTACGGCAGTTCCTGAGATCGTCACCGCCGCCGCCCGGAGTTAGCCGGGGAGGCGCTGCTCCCGCCTTCCTACCCGGGGCCGCGCTACCATTGGCGGCCCCGGAGAGAGCATTGCTGTCCGCTGATTGGTCCTGGCCGCCGGGACTCCCGGGATGTCATCGCGGGGCCGCGCAGGGATTGGCCCGACTCTGAGGGCGTCCCCCGCACCCCCGGAGGCCGAGAGAGTTCGGCCGCCGGACTACTGGGAGGTGGAGGGCTGTCCTGCAGCGAGGCTTCCCCCGAGGAGAGAGCCTCCGCCACCGTCCCGCCGAGTAGAAGCCGACGGGAGCTGATGCCACGAGGAGCCGCCCGCCGTTGAGATCGGTGAGTGCGGGCGGGCTCCGTAGCGCTCCTCTGCCCCGGGGGGTGCCGTGTGCCCACGAGGCCCCCGAGGGCCCCTCCCTTGGTCCACGAGTCCGGGAAGGACTCCAACGATGCCCCCCCCACAAATGGAATGAGCCCTGAGAGGCTCCACCTTTGGCCCCTGCATTTCTTGAGCCTGGCGAGGCTCTGTCGCACCTCATCCCTGCGAGCCCTGAAAGGCTCCGCCTGTCACCCCCTTCCTTGAGCCCCGAGTGGCTCCGTCATGGCCCGTGGGGCCCCAGTGAGATCGGGTCCCCCGAGAGGGACTCCCCCGTTACTCATGAGCCCGAGTAGGCTCCACCGTGTCCCAGTACCCCTGAGCCCCGAGAGGCTCCACTTTGGTCCCTGTTCCTATGAGCCTGCAAGGCTCCTCCCACCATTTTGTTCTCGAGCCCTGAGATGGCTCCCACGTGGCCCTTGCCCATTTGGCGCAGTCCCAGCATCTTTGTCCCCGAGCCTGCGAAGCTCCAACATGACGCCCCCATCATCTATGGCTGCCCAGCACTTCGTGGGCAGCTGCCACGTTTAGGTTTATTGTTGGCTACATACAGCCGGTCCTGAACATTGAGACTTTTGGGCGCCTAGCCCCGGAAAGGCCACTTGGCCTGGGACAGTATTAGCTAAATGTTAACTTTGCTTCTTGAGAGTTATTCTGTGTTTCCTTCCTACAGGTACGTCTGGGGGGTTATGTACCGTGCCATTCCTTCCCTCCTGTATAACCTTGCCTCATGTATGTTGATACTGGTTAGAGTGAGTTCTATTGCTATTCCTATGAAACCCCGGGGCGTGACCTATTCTAATGCTAAGCTCCTGGTGATTATGTGTTCTAGTCCTAGTTCGAGGAAACTCCCAGTTGTTATATGTTCTAAATGCCAACTCCATCATGTGCATATCCCTGGTAGTGGTCCCATGGCCCTGTCCTGTGTATTTTCCCTTGTAAATCCTGCCCGTGCCTCTGGCACCCTGTAAGGTATGTGTTCCTAGGTGTCCTTTTTAATACAAAAGCTATTTTCATATATATCTTGTGTGGAGTCCTTTTGTGGGGGGGCCCGCAAGGTTGTTGCTGGGGGTGCGTGCGCAAATGCTTTACACACGACCTCCGAGATAGGCCTGACTGCTCGTGCCAAGCTACCAAGGGGGTGAGCAGGGGTTGTCTTGGCGGGTGACCTCCCTACCCTTACTAGAAATGGTGATTTCTGCCTGTCCTTGGCACAAACCTCGGCCAACCAGGGATCCCATTTCTAACAGTGTGTGCGTGCAGGGTGAACAGTGTGTGTGTGTGTGTGCGCGCGCAGGGTGAACAGTGTGTGAGTTTATGCAGGGTGAGCAGTGTGTGTGTGCAGGGTGAGCAGTGTGTGTGTGTGTGTGCGCGCGCAGGGTGAGCAGTGTGTGTGTGTGAGCAGTGTGTGTGTGCGTGCAGGGTGAACAGTTTGTGTGTGTGTGCAGGGTGAGCAGTGTGTGTGTGTGGTGAGCAGTGTGTGTGTGTGTGTGCAGGGTGAACAGTGTGTGAGTTTATGAAGGGTGAGCAGTGTGTGCGTGCAGGGTGAACAGTTTGTGTGTGTGTGCAGGGTGAACATTGTGCGAGTGTGTGTAGGGTGAACATTGTGCGAGTGTGTGTAGGGTGAACATTGTGCGAGTGTGTGTAGGGTGAACATTGTGCGAGTCTGTAGGGTGAACATTGTGTGTGTGTGTAGGGTGAACATTGTGTGTGTGTAGGGTGAACATTGTGTGTGTAGGGTGAACAGTGTGTGAGTGTGTGTAGGGTGAACAGTGTGTGAGTGTGTGCAGGGTGAACAGAGTGTGAGTTTATGCAGGGTGAGCAGTGTGTGTGCGTGCAGGGTGAACAGTGTGTGTGTGTGTGCGCAGGGTGAGCTGTGTGTGTGTGTGCAGGGTGAGCAGTGTGTGAGTTTATGCAGGGTGAGCAGTGTGCGTGCAGGGTGAACAGTTTGTGTGTGTGTGTGTGTGCAGGGTGAGCAGTGTGTGTGTGCGCGCGCGCAGGGTGAGCAGTGTGTGTGTGTGTGTGTGTGTGTGTGTGTGTGCGCGCGCAGGGTGAGCAGTGTGTGTGTGTGCAGGGTGAACATTGTGTGTGTGTGTGTGTGCAGGGTGAACATTGTGTGTGTGTGTGTGTGCAGGGTGAACATTGTGTGTGTGTGTGTGTGCAGGGTGAACATTGTGTGTGTGTGTGTGTGCAGGGTGAGCTGTGTGTGTGTGTGTGTGTGCGCGCGCAGGGTGAGCAGTGTGTGTGTGTGTGTGTGTGTGTGCAGGGTGAACATTGTGTGTGTGTGTGTGTGTGCAGGGTGAACATTGTGTGTGTGTGTGTGCAGGGTGAACATTGTGTGTGTGTGTGTGTGCAGGGTGAACATTGTGTGTGTGTGCGTGTGTGCAGGGTGAACATTGTGTGAGTGTGTGTGTGTGTGTGTGAGCAGGGTGAACATTGTGTGTGTGTGTAGGGTGAACATTGTGCAAGTGTGTGTAGGGTGAACATTGTGCGAGTGTGTGTAGGGTGAACATTGTGCGAGTGTGTGTAGGGTGAACATTGTGCGAGTGTGTGTAGGGTGAACATTGTGCGAGTGTGTGTAGGGTGAACATTGTGCGAGTCTGTAGGGTGAACATTGTGTGTGTGTGTAGGGTGAACATTGTGTGTGTGTGTAGGGTGAACATTGTGTGTGTGTAGGGTGAACATTGTGTGTGTGTGTAGGGTGAACAGTGTGTGAGTGTGTGCAGGGTGAACAGAGTGTGAGTTTATGCAGGGTGAGCAGTGTGTGTGCGTGCAGGGTGAGCAGTGTGCGTGCAGGGTGAACAGTTTGTGTGTGTGTGCTGGGTGAACAGTTTGTGTGTGTGCACGGTGAGCAGTGTGTGTGTGTGTGCAGGGTGAGCAGTGTGTGTGTGTGCGCAGGGTGAACATTGTGTGTGTGTGCGCGCGCAGGGTGAACATTGTGTGTGTGTGTGTGTGTGTTAGACGGGGACCTGGGGGGTCTGCCGAGCACAAGGGGAGAGGCCTCCGGTGAGGTCCGTCTCCCGCGATCGTACAGACAGGTAACTTCCCCTCCCACAGAGGGACACCACACGAAGATAAGGTTAACACACTTTATAGGCAATTCTTAAAGTAAGCAAGTACGGTACAAGGAGATCAGGACACGATGATCCTCTCAATTCTAGTCTCTAGTAGGAAAGGGGGGTAGCGGGACAGTCTTGGTACCCACTGGTACTGAGGTGAGACGGTGGTAGCTCACAATCCTCGAGCTCGGCGTTCGGAGGGGTCGAACCGTGGCGGTGCCAGCCGGTCCCGAAGAGGTCGTAGGTGGCAACGGGCCGCGGCAGCGCCAGCAGGTCCCGACGAAGATGACGGTTACGACGGGCCGCGGCAGCGCCAGCAGGACCCACGAGGATGGAAGTTACAACGGGCCGCGGCAGCGCCAGCAGGACCCACGAGGATGAGGGTTGTAGAAGGCCGCGGCAGCGCCAGCAGGCAGGACGATAGTTCACAAGGCAAGGCTGCGGCAGCGCCAGCAGTCCGTCAAGGATGAGTTCTTCTCCGTGTCTCTCGACTCCAGGATACAACTGCCCCCCTGCTCTGGAGCTGCCCTGGTTATAGGTCTGGCGCCCTTTGATGTCCGGGCCCTCGCCCTTGGAGGTCGGGAGGTCCGGGATGAGGGAGTCCAGACACCCAGCAGGGGGGTGGAGCCAGTGCCCGGGGAGGCCGGGGGCGATCGGCACCTGGCGGGGGAGAGCCATTGACACTTCTTTCTCCCATTAACCTACCAAGTGGTCCGTTCCCCTCCTGGGGGGATGGTGGTGCCGGGATGTCGGGGCCTGGCCAGGCCCAGGGTTGGGGTCGAGCTGAGGCAGCGCGGCCGCGTGGTGCAGTGTCCAAGATGGCGGCTGGGCCGGGCAATGGTGCTGACGGTGGCCCGGGCCCGTGACACAGAGATATCCGGGAGCAGGCGTCCCATAGGGGACGGGTTGCGGGTTGGTTCTGTGGGTAGCACCCGGAGAGCCGGTGTCTGGGCCCTGTCATGCGGGGAGGGAGCGAGCCCTTCATGGGGCCTGTCCAACATGCGTCCCCCCCAGCTGAAGGCGGGGAGAGTCACCCATCCTCCTGGGGACTCTCCTCGTCGAGGCGGAAAAAGCGGGACAGGCCATCCGCGTTGGCGTGGTCTTGGCCAGGGCGATGCTCCACGGTGAAGTCCATTCCCTGCAGGGAGATGGACCATCGCAATAGTTTGGGGTTCTCCCCCCGCATTTGCATTAGCCATTGCAGGGGGCGATGATCTGTTTGTACTCGGAAGTGGGTTCCGAAGAGGTAAGGCCGGAGCTTCTTGAGGGCCCATACTACTGCGAAGGCCTCTCGCTCAATGGTGCTCCAGCGCTGTTCTCGGGGCAGGAGGCGTCTGCTGATGAAGGCCACGGGTTGGTCGACTCCCTCGGGGTTCAGTTGGGAGAGGACGGCCCCGATGCCATGGTCTGAGGCATCAGTCTGAACGATGAACTCGCGGCTGTAGTCGGGGGCCTGGAGCACAGGAGAGGTGCACATGGCGGCCTTCAGTCTCTCGAAGGCCACTTGACAGTCGGGAGTCCAGTTGACTGTTCTTGGGTTGTTCTTGGATGTGAGTTCCGTGAGGGGCCCCACAATGCTGCCATAGTCCTTCACGAACCGCCGGTAGTATCCGGTGAGGCCCAAGAAGGCTCGGACCTCAGTTTGGGTTACGGGGGGGCGCCAGGACTGGATGGCAGCGATCTTGAGCTGGAGGGGGGCCACCAGACCGCTCCCCACTTGGTGTCCGAGGTAGGTCACGGACCCCTGGCCGATTTGGCACTTGCTGGCCTTGATTGTGAGGCCGGCCTGTTGGAGGGCCTGCAGGACCTCTCGGAGGTGGCGGAGGTGGTCTGGCCAGGGGCGGCTATACACCTCGATGTCGTCCAGGTATGCAGCGCCGAATTCTTCGAGGCCCGCCAATACCTGGTTCACAAGCCGTTGGAACGTGGCTGGAGCGTTCTTCATGCCGAAGGGCATCACCCTGAAATGATAGTGTCCATCCGGGGTGGAGAAAGCGGATCGTTCTTGAGCCCTGGGGGTGAGACCGATCTGCCAGTAGCCCGCCGTCAGGTCGAAGATGCTGAGGTAGCGGGCCGCCCCCATGCGGTCGACTAGTTCGTCGGCTCGGGGGATGGGGTGAGCGTCTGTTCGGGTGACCGCGTTCAGACCCCGGTAGTCGATGCAGAATCGGAGCTCGGGTGTGGTGCCCGGGGCCGCAGCTTTGGGGACCAGTACGACCGGGCTGGCCCAGGGGCTGTCCGAGGGTTCGATGACTCCGAGTGCGAGCATCTTGGAGACTTCTTCTTGGATGCAAGTGCGTACCCGATCTGGTACTCGGTACGCCCGGTGTCGGATAGGAGGACTGTCCCCCGTGTCCACGTCGTGCAGGCACCAGGGGGTGACCCCAGGTGTGAGGGAGAATAGGCTTGCAAATTGCAGCAGGAGGGCCCGACAGTCTTGGCGCTGCTCTGGGGTCAGGGCCTCGGAGAGTTGGACCCCGTCCACTGAACCATCTCTTTCCCGGGTCCTCAGTAGGTCAGGGAGGGGCTCGGAGTCCTCTTCCGCTCCACTGTCTGTAGCCATCAGCAGGCTGAGCTCCGAGCGCACGAAGTGGGGTTTGAGTCTGTTGGCGTGGAGGACCCGGAGGGGGTTCCGGGGTGATTCCATGTCGATGAGGTAGGTGACGGGGCTCTTACGCTCGATCACCTTGAAGGGCCCCGTCCATTTGTCCTGTAAGGCACAAGGTTCGATGGGGGACATCACCCATACCTGCTGACCAGGCTCGAATTCGATAGAGGAGGCATGTTGATCGTACCACTTCTTCATGTCCTCCTGACTGGCCTCAAGATTGGCTTTGGCGATCTCTCTGAATCGCCGGGTCTGATTACGGAGGGTCAGGAGGTACTTGTAGACGTCTGGGGGAGTCTTCAGGGGGGGCCATTTCCCACTCTTCTTTAACTAGGCTGAGGGGCCCGCGAACGGGGTGTCCGTACAGGAGTTCGAAGGGGCTGAAGCCGAGGGACTTCTGGGGGACTTCTAGGTAGGCGAAGAGGAGGCACGGTAGTAGCACGTCCCACTGACGGCGTAGGGGTTCTTCCAGTCCCATGATCATCCCCTTGAGAGTGCGGTTGAAGCGCTCGACCAGTCCGTTTCCTTGCGGGTGATAGGGGGTTGTGAATCGGTAGGTGACTCCGCACTGTTGCCATAGGGATTTCATATATTTTGAAATAAAGTTGGTGCCCCTGTCGCTGACGACTTCTCGGGGGAGCCCACTCGAGAGAAGATCCCCATTAAGGCTCGACCTACCACGGGTGCTGTTATAGTTCGAAGGGGAACCGCCTCAGGATAGCGGGTGGCGTGGTCCACCAGGACCAGGATGAATCGATGTCCTTGGGCTGTTCGGGGGTCCAGGGGCCCCATAATGTCTATTCCCACCCTTTCAAGCGGGGTGGTCACGACGGGGAAGGGTTGCAGGGGTGCCTTGAGTTTGCGGCCGCTCTTCCCGCTGGCCTGGCAGGTCGGGCAGGACCGGCAGTGGTTGGAGACGTCATTTCTCATTTTTGGCCAGTAAAAGTGAGTCACCAGGCGGTTGTATGTTTTGTCTTGCCCCAAGTGTCCAGCCAGGGGGACATCATGGGCCAAGTTCAGAAGGAAGTCTCTGAAACGGAGGGGCACCACCAGCACTCGACTGGCCCCCAGCTCTGCTATCCTTTGTTCGCTGTACAGTAGGTCATTGTCCCAATAGATCCAGTGGGCCCCTGCGGTGTCTCCCGCGCTCTGGGCGAGCGCTTGCTGTCGTAGTCCCTCGAGGGAGGGACATGTCTTTTGCTCTAGCCGGAATTGTCCTTGGGTGGGCCCCCCTTCGTGACGCCACTGAGCCAGGTCTGGAAGGTCTTGGGGCGAAGCGGGCCCTTCTTGGGTCTGTTCCGGGGGGTCGGTAGGGATGGAGTTTTCCTCTGGAGTGACCGGGGGAGGAGGTGCTGGCCATTCGGGTTCTTCAGATCTAGGGATGGTGCGGGCGGCCATGGACCGGGTTGTTACGCACGCCCAGTCCGGGAGGCCCAACATCCCCAGGTGCTCTCTTCTTTCAACGGCCGCCCACGGGGAACTCTCGAGATCGTTCCCCAGGAGGCAGTCCACGGGGGCATCGTCGCGGACAGTCACTTGTAGCATACCGGATACTCCTCCCCATTCGAAGGGGACGCAGGCCATCCGACACAGGCTCTCCGAATTGTCGGCCGATCGGACGGGGCAAAGAACGTTTGGCAGGATTTGTTCTGGGGTCACCAGGTGACAACGGACGGCCGTCACACTGGTCCCCGTATCACGCAAGGCTTCGGCCTTGCGCCCATTTATGTTCACCCACCTGTGGAAAAGTAAATTTTGCCATGTTCTGTGTCCCTACGTGTTCCCCATCTTGTGTTATGTGTGCATGATTAATATGCATATGTATTCCCCATGATCGATTAAAGACGCAATTACAGTTGTGTCCAACTCTAGTATGCCAGTTTCCAGTTCTCGTGAAAGCTACGAGTATTAGGCCTATGTAAAGTTACGTTGCCACATTTCACAGTGTGCACGTTATTTCATTGTAAAATCCCCGTTTCTAGGCCTCAAAAGGGCCCGGACTCAGATTCAGCTCCTGTCTCCTGAACCCTCTCCGAGGAGCGATACAGCCCCCACCTGTATCCCTGACCCTTCACTTACTTCCTGCCTCACAGTGCCCGGCTCGGCCTGGCTCTGCCTGCCAGTCTGCCAAGAGTATGTTATGATTCCAGTTATCAGTCCAGCTCTCCTTCTCTGCATTCCTAAGCTACTGAATCGCATCAATAGTTTCAGTCATCGTCTAGCCTTTACGTCTCCATGTAAGAGAAATACTGTATTTATGGTCATTTAATATTCCTCAACACACACTACATGTAGAATAATGCATGCACCAGTCTTAGTGTCTGTTAACCTTTGCCCTGATAACTTTTGGATTCTATCAACATGTTCTCTAAACATCAGATACTAGATAGTGTTTAGGTACATGTCGCTCTGACTCTCCAGACTTTCGTCTCTCCTTCTAGCTCAGAAGTCATAGCCCCCAGCTTCTCCCTAGTAACACGTCATTGCCAGCTTGCGCGCACCACTAGGTTAGAGGTCCCGGCTCCTTAGGTAGCCCCCTCCATGTTTCCGCCCATTTGTGACATATTCCGTTACGTTTACATCACATGTCTATGTATACGCCCTGTTCACGCCTCTTGTTACACCTACTTTCTGCCTTATCTCTCGCGACTGCTATAGGCCCTGCCTACTGTTACGCCTATTGTATTGAATACCATGTATTTTGTTTAAGTATATATACTTGTGCACTGTTATTAAAAGTTGCCATTCCATTCCTTTGTCCCTGCCCCGTGCAGCGCTGCCATCCTATTCCCGTGCAGGTTGTCCTGTTCCTGTCCTTTATGCTGTATTAAACCTGCATACTCCTACTACCTCGAATCTTGACTCTTATTTATGGAGCTATCTGTTATTGTATATCTAGTCAAAAATAGAGGTATTATTTATTTATTTACCACATAATGGCGCCCGAATAGGGACTTGCCCTTTCCCCACGCGCCGGTGAAGCCACGCAAGCCCCCTGATCCTCTGCAGCCGTGACGGAACCATACCGGCCACGTGCAGATATTTCTGCTTCAAGTATCCCTCAGGCCCACGGAGGAGACGGAGGTTGCGGTCCAGCGTCCAGACGAGGCGGTGGAGGAACGCGGCGAGTCCCGACCAGAGCCCAAGCCGAGAGTCCGAGGTATCCGGAGGCCCACCTGTAACTGAAATCCGAAGTTCGTCCGTCCGTCGTCGTAGCAGTCCAGTCCAGTCTGAGGCCTTCCGTTCTTGCTGCCCGGTGAGTACCGTTGCTGGGGTAGTATCTAGACAGGGTCAATTGCATTGTCTCTGGTCCGTGGGTTTGGGTACACAGATCCAACACGAAGTGTCCACTTAGGTGGATGCGGGTCCTGACGTGTCTCTTTATGAGACCGGTAAGTTTCGTACTGTTTTAGCAGTGCATCTCGTTTCTGTTCTAGTCCGTCCTGTTCTCGAGAAATTCATGTATTCTGTTTCCAGTATTCCAGGTAGTATTTTGTCCGAACTGTTATTTTAAATGTCATTCATGTATTTCAATGTCGTGGTATGAAAGTGGTGTACCTTCAGTAATTATCGTGTTTATTGTGTATTGTAATTGTGTCTAGACTCCAGCCCAGTCATGCCATTGTTTTCAAAGTTACGTCAGTTAAGAACTAGAAAAGGTCTGTTAGAAGAAGCAGTTCCTGTCCCGCCTAGGGACAGTCCAGGTCATTTTATGTATCAAAAGCATGGCATAAGTTCCATATTATATCTAGATTTGTGGGTGGAGTACACCAAACAGTTAGAAGAAAAGTATAGATGGCCCGTATCGGGTACATGGGATGCCGAGTGCATCATGCGAGTAGAAGAAGCATTATGGAAAAAGAAAGCCAGACAGTCACAGAAAGATGCCATCGAGTTATGGCGCAAAGAATCTCATAAAAGAACCGAAAAAGAAATCAGAAAGTCAGAATTAAGTAGAGAATCCTTAGAAAGAGCCCAAGAAAGGGAATTAATCGAAATAGGTGCACGAGTTAAAACCGAACAGTCAGACAGACAGAGGAATGCCCTCATTAAGGGTATCTATCCTCTTCTTGCCGAGGGCTTGCCAAAAGCAACCCCGGAAGCATCCAGTAATTTTCCGCCACCCTTAGTTCCGACCAAGCTACGTCACAAACCGACCGCAGCTGATATTTTTCTCTCGTCCTATTTGGATGACACAGTCCCAGAATATGCAAATCCTGTTCCGCCAGCTCCTGTAAATAATGTAAATCCTGCTCCTCCAGTCACCGGGGCACCTGTTACAGCACCTGTTACGATACCCCCGGTCCAGCCTACATTACAAGTACCCGCTACACTGGTCACTCTGCCAGCACGAAGAGTATCAGTCGACGATTCCAGTTTAGGGGCCGCGGGAGGAGGTCCTCCGGGAACCCCGCCGCCACACAAACGTGTAACGTCAGTCGAGTTACATGAACGTGCGTTACAGCGCACGCCCAAACATCAGTCTTTTGCAGATATCAGACGAGCTCTTACCGAATGCCGTTATGATCCGGTCCCAGGTGATGATAGTATGGTTATATATTCATTACGTGTAAGGCGGGTGACCGAGTATTTGGACACCCTACCGAATATGAAAGAAGATCTAGACAGAATGTATCGTTTCATTCGTACAGGACAAGATCCAGAAAGTATTGGTGAAGTCATGTCTCACAGAAAATCTGAGATCCAGTTCATGCTGTTAAAGTTTCTGATCAATTGTTTAATTAGGGAACAAGATTCCCCGACTAAAGATCCGACCGAAATGAAAATTCTGACAAAGTGGAGTGATAATATAGCCGAGGGTAAGCACAAGACACTCAATAGTATAGAGAGTATGTACAAGAAAATACGTAAAGAAATAATAAGGTTACACGAACAACGCAAAGAAGCTCTAGGAAGCGAGAAAGAAAATGACTCTCCTACTGAAGAGGTAGACGACGAGAACACCGCCAGAATAGCGTATGTAGGTAAATCTAGATTTCCAGACCGACATTTACGCCTAGAACACAAGAAAACTGTTCCTCTTCCAGCACCAGAACAAGGTTCTCTAGAACAAGTATTTCAAGCTACCGATCACATTCTGAAATCACGAATCGGTTATAGTGAGTTAAGTACCATGCATGAACAAGAACTAGCCCGATCAGCAGTCCGATGGATTACTGATTCTACCACTTTTCCAGACGAAATAGTGGCACAAATGTTTCTGAAACTGCCCCCAGCCGAGCAGCGACTGGTGGGTATGTATATGATCCAACACCTCATTACTCTGTATGAGGGTCAACATTCTGATCCAGGTCCGTTACATGATGTCCTGAACGAGTTACTCCAGTATAGATGGAAAGGTTTAGGTACCGATTTAATTAGTGTCATTCTAGAACAGCGCCACAAATATAGAACGTTCCTAAATCCGCATTTTGTTCATGTCTCACCTCCAGAAAGTAAACCGTTTTATATAGATAGACAGCATCCGTTACGAGAAGTACACCCAGTTAGGACAGCGGGTGGTGAAATGCAACGAGTATTTGTTTACACCCCAGTTACCAAGATGGAACTCTTAGAGATGAAGAAATTAATTCCCTGTCACGACAAAGATCCAGCAGGGTTCCACCGAGAATTAAAAGACATGCTCCGTATGGGAGAATACACGTATCCAGATATTATTAAAATGTTAAAAGTCCTGTTGCCTGCGGGCATATACGAAAAACTCAAGGAAAAGGATTGGGAGGTGGGAGAGAAAAAGATCGATTGGACAGCTCTAGAAGCTGAAGATAAGATACGTGTACCAGGTACCGGTCTTGGAGACAAATGTAAAGAATTACCAGAATTATTGATACAAGTTTTGCCTAGGTTATTAGCCACGAAAAAGGAAGACTGGGATGCAATCTCAGCATGTAAACAGAAACCAGACGAAGATACTAGTGATTTTTATTCTAGATTTGAGAAATGTTTTATAATAAACAGTGGTTTGAAGACGAGTAGCGAGTCATACCCTCATCTTTTTGTTACTAAACTAGTCGAGAATTCAAGTCCACAAGTTAAGAATAGAGTTTTGAAAGTCGAAAGTACTTGGCAAGCTAGTACCCCGTCCCAGATGCTCCAAATGCTCCAGTATCACCAGAATAGAATCACAGAAGAGCAAGAACACGAGAGAAGACGTATGAAAGACACGAAAATGAAAGTACTAGTTGCACAATCTGTTCCCCAAGACAGTCAGAAGAGGGGTCCGAATCAACCGAATCAAGCCAGTCATCCTGCAGCTCCCGTTAAAGGGACATGCAATTATTGTAAACAGCCAGGTCATTTTATAAACGAGTGTGCAGTTCTGAAACACAATATAGCCACTGGTAAAACTAAAGAAAGACCACGTCCGCCTAGACAAGAACAAGTTTCACAGACTTCTCAGCCACAGAATGCACAACAGACAGTTCCAGCACCGCAGCCTATAGCTGCAACACAGCATGTTACACAGCAGATGTACCAGTATGCACAATCCGAGTATCCAGAGTATCAAGCGTATTCATGAAACAGCCTAGAGAGGGAGGTAGGCTTGCCTCTCATCGAGATTCCTGTAGATCAAGAAGGTCCCTACGTACACAGTCAAGTATTAGGGAAAGACAGAAAGTTTCTGATTGATACAGGGGCAAGTAGGACTACCATTAGTCACGACGAGGTTCCAGGGGCTCCGCTCTCAGGCTCTAGAAATGTTTCCCTTGGATTTTCAGGAATGCCTATTGTAAACGAGATATCAAAGCCAGTTACTCTAGAAGTTGGTCCATTGTCCCGAACTACTGATCTATTACTTACGAAGTCATGTCCAGAAAATTTGTTAGGCATTAAAACATTGAAAGAATTAGGTGCAGTTATTTGTTGTTCCCCAGAGGGAATACGTTTGTTTTTACGTGACTTCAAGGGTCACTATGTTTTACGAGATTTTGATCCAAGATTGTCTAATGTTCCGCAGCATCTATTGGCGCAAGGTCCAACTGATGTTGGTTTTATGCAAATCACACCCCATCGTGTGACTCTCAAGCAAGGTGTAGTGCTACCACGAATCAGACAGTACAGATTGCCACTTGAGGCTGTAGCAGCCTTATCCAAAATTATTGACGAGCTCATTGCTCAAGGAGTAGTTGTAGAAACTGACTCCAATGTATGTAATTCTCCTATCATTCCAGTCATGAAACGTACTGATCCAAATGCACCTCCAGTATATCGATTAGTGATTGACCTTCGAGAACTTAATAAATGTATCATTCCCCAGTACCCAGTTGTTCCAGATATTTCTTCCCTATTGACAGCCATTGATTCTGAGGCTACATTTTTCACAGTCATAGACCTCAAAAACGCATTTTTCAGTGTCCCCATTCATCCAGACAGCCAGTACCTTTTCGGATTCTGTTTAAATGGAAGGAGCTATAAATTCACACGAGCTCCTCAAGGTTTCACAGAAAGTCCTAGTATTTACAGTCAAGCACTTAAGATACAACTAGACAATATTCACATGCCAACTGACACTGCCCTGCTCCAGTATGTCGATGATCTACTGATCACAGCCCGTTCTGAACGTGATTGTGAGCGAGCGTCACTCACAGTTCTGTATTTCCTAGCCGAGATGGGGCACAAGGTGTCCCCTTCAAAACTTCAATTCTGTGTCCAGCAAGTGATCTACATAGGCCACTTACTGTCCAAGTGGGGTAGGCAGTTGACACCTGACCGTATCCAGTTAATAGCGAGTCTCCCTCAGCCCAAGACACAGAAGGAGGTACGTGCTTTTATCGGCCTTACTTCTTATTGCAGACAATGGATTCCTCAGTATGCATTTCTAGCCAAGCCACTGATACAGTTAACGACACAGGAGGCAGCCGTATCGACTGTCCTCCCTTGGACATCTGAACATACACTTAGTTTTAATGAATTAAAGAAAGCCTTATGCCAAGCACCCGTTCTAGCTACACCGAACTACAGTAAGCCTTTTACACTTTTTGTCACAGAACGCGATGGTACAGCATTATCTGTTCTCACCCAAGATCAAGCAGGACAATACAAGCCCTGTGCTTATTTTTCGAGCACATTAGATCCAGTAGCCCAGGCGCTGCCTGCGTGCCTCAAGTCAGTTGCAGCCACAGCACTAGCTATCAGACAAAGTGATTCCATAGTATTAGGACATTCCCTGACAGTACAAGTTCCACACTCCGTGGAAGTTCTTTTAAACCGAACACAGACTCAGCACTTGACAATTGCACGTTTAACAGGTTATGAATTGACACTATTCCAGCCACACATAGAAATCAGACGCTGCAACGTTCTAAATCCTGCTACCCTGTTACCGTCAGTTACTTCAAATCCTGCCATGCATGATTGTGTGGAAGTAGTTAACACTATAACAAAGCCAAGACAAGACCTGACAGATATTCCGTTACCAGATCCCGACCTGACACTTTATGTGGATGGTTCATGTATGAGAACAAGTACAGGAGAACTAGTAGCCGCGTATGCAGTGATTACTGACACTGAAGTTATTGAAACACATCGTATTGACACCCTGTCTGCTCAAGCAGCAGAGCTAGTCGCTCTGACACAAGCCTGCATACGTGCCAAGAACCTGAAAGTTAATGTTTACACAGATTCACGCTATGCATTCGGAGTTGTACACGACTTCGGAGTGCTCTGGCAGGAGAGAGGTTTCATGACTTCTCATGGAACCAAGATTCAGCATGGGTTCCTTATTCAAGCTCTGTTAGATGCAATACATTTACCGACATCCATCGCTATTATGAAATGCAAAGCACATACGAAAGTTACTGACATTATTTCCCAAGGTAATGATCTAGCACATCGAACAGCCAAGCTTACAGCACAGACTCCAGACATACCAGTTAACAAGACACCGACATCCACTCTAGAACAGACTACTTGTATGACAGTTAAGGACCCTACTCAAGATGTCATAGATATCCAGTTACATGCTACTCCCGAGGAAATCAAGAAATGGTCCGAACAAGGAGGGGTCCAGACAGATCAGGGATGGTTGACGAGGGGAAAAGCCACATGGTTTCTCCCCGACTCAATGGTTCAAGTCATTATCAATACCGCACATAGTCCAGCACACTTAGGAGAAAAAGCCATGTTAGACAGTATCCAGAACATTTGGTTTAACAAGCATTTACGAGCTGCAGCCAAGCAGAAAGTCCGTACTTGTATGATATGTTGCCAGTTCAATCCAGGTAAAAGTGTCCCGGTGGAACAAGGTGGATTCCAACCTCCTGACCACCCTTTTGAAGTCCTCCAGATGGATTATATTCAGATGGAGCGATGTCGAGGTTTCAAGTATGTCCTTGTAGCTGTATGCGCTTTGTCCAGGTGGACAGAAGCATATCCAGTCCCAGATTACACAGCCGCAACCACTGCCAAGCAGTTGGTTCGTGAATTCTTCCCCCGTTATGGACTCCCTAGGGTCGTGTATTCTGATAACGGCCAGCCATTCTCATCTGAACTAATGAAGCACGTTTCCCTTTTGTTAGGGTACCAGTGGAAGTTCCATTGTGTACGCCATCCAGAAGCAGCCGGTCTCGTAGAGAGACATAATCAAACCTTGAAAATCCGCATTGCCAAAATCTGTCAAGAAAAAGGTGTAGACTGGTTAGTTGCTCTGCCAGTCGCTTTGTTCTATATGCGCATGGTCGCACACTCCAGATCAGGTCTGTCCCCTTATGAGGTCGTATTCGGCCGCCCCCCGAATATGTGGGGTACACCTAGACCCCGAAGTATTACCGATGTTTCCAGTAATATGCTGACAGATTACCTAGCTTCCTTGATGTCTGCCCTACACTCTTGTCGTTCACAGGTTGCCGCTGCATTTCCCGACAATACTGAAGTCAAGCCACACGAGATCCTTCCCGGCACCCTGGTCCTCGTCCGCAATTTTGATAGTTCAAATCCGCTGGAGCCTCGCTGGAAGGAGCCGAAGTTAGTCCTCCTGACCACCCGTACTGCCGTCAAGTTGGAAGGCAGGAAGGGGTGGGTGCACCTGTCACACGTCAAGAAATTTCACGGACTAAAAACTGTTTCCAAGAACATTTCCAAGGATTGTCAAGATTTTAAAGACTGCCAAGATACTATTCTTAAGGACTGTCCCGCAAATGACATTGATATCAAGCCCTCCCTGTTAGAAAAAACTCCGCAGCAGGAGTATAAAAGTAAGCTACGGTCTAGTAAAATAAGTCAGCCAGTTTAATTGTCTAAGTCCTCCCCTAGGTGAAACGGTTAGACAGGTATCTGACATGTATGAGATAGACCCCATAGTGAGAGAGTTAGTCAAAACTCAATCCGATGTATCGTTTTTCTAAGTTTTATATTGTTTTTAAGCTTGATGATTACCTGCACGAGTTATGCATTTTATTTATGTTTTCCAATTTCTCATGTAAATAAGTTTTCTAATGCTACAGTAGAGTATACGTTTAGTGATCTGCCTCCTCACGAACTATCCTATCGTCTTGCTATGCGCAATAACACATTTATCCGTATGTTGCATTATTCACACCAGACCAGCAATGCCACTAATTGTTGGGTGTGTGGTCGACTCCCCCCTTTCCAGACACCGAAGGGAGTTCTGCCACTCTTTCTTTATCCGTTTTCACATAATGGTTCATGTGGAGCATGGTCCACGTTAACGTCATCCTCAACTGATATGTCCCTTCTGAACAGTACAAGTTTTCCAGACAAGCAAGGTCTTCCCCACAGAACAGGGTTAGATCTAGAAAATGAAGTTTATAATTTAGGTAATTATTCTTCGAATTTTATGGTCCTGAATGTTCAGTCTGATCCTACTCCAGACTTACCTGCTATTTCAGTACTACCAGTCAAAGGCGAATTATGTGTCCGAAATAATGGTTCCGCACATGTAGGACATAGTGATTGTACTACTATTGTCAAGTATAGTGACAGTGGGAAATCTATTTTCAAAGCTTCACGTCATTCTTATTTTGTTTGTGGTCAGACCGCATATGTTCGTCTGCCCCTCGATTGGGATGGAACCTGTTACATTGCCTTCCTACTGCCACCAGTTTTTCTAGCCCCGTCCGATTATCACAGAAACACACATCTAGTACACATTAGACATAGAAGGGAGATCGAGTCCCCGATTGTCGATCAAACTGAAACTGCTCTAGAACAGTATACAGATTTCAATAAAGGATTCTTCTTCTTTATAGGACCTATCCAGAATAGTAAGTTAATACGTAGATTAACCAGAACCCTTGAAGCAGTAGTGAATGAGACTGCCTCTGCTCTAGGTAATTTAACCGAAGAGCAATCTGCTATGAGATTTGTCGTGCTCCAAAATCGTCTCGTTCTTGACGTCATACTGGCCGATAGAGGAGGAGCATGTAGAGTCATCGGATCTAGTTGCTGCATTTTCATTCCTAATAACGCGCCGTCTGTTTATTCAGCTATAACCAGACTTCATAAAATTGCCCATCAGTAACACCAGAATCCAGGCACCTGGACATGGTCCGGTTGGTTTTGGAGTATAATTTCTGCCTGGGGATGGAAAGTATTGTCCTTTCTAGGTATTGCAGTAGCGATCATATTCAGTTGCTGCCTCTGTATACAATGTGGCCCTGCGATTTGCGGCATTTGTGCTACCTCTTGTATTCCTAGTCCCAAGTCCCGTCCTAGATCCCGTTCCAAGAAATTTCGAGACGAGCAAATGATACTGTATGAAATGATAGATGGTATCATGAATATTGATGTTTCCTGATGGAAACGTAGTGACAAGGAGGGAATGTGGAAAAGTAAATTTTGCCATGTTCTGTGTCCCTACGTGTTCCCCATCTTGTGTTATGTGTGCATGATTAATATGCATATGTATTCCCCATGATCGATTAAAGACGCAATTACAGTTGTGTCCAACTCTAGTATGCCAGTTTCCAGTTCTCGTGAAAGCTACGAGTATTAGGCCTATGTAAAGTTACGTTGCCACGTTTCACAGTGTGCACGTTATTTCATTGTAAAATCCCCGTTTCTAGGCCTCAAAAGGGCCCGGACTCAGATTCAGCTCCTGTCTCCTGAACCCTCTCCGAGGAGCGATACAGCCCCCACCTGTATCCCTGACCCTTCACTTACTTCCTGCCTCACAGTGCCCGGCTCGGCCTGGCTCTGCCTGCCAGTCTGCCAAGAGTATGTTATGATTCCAGTTATCAGTCCAGCTCTCCTTCTCTGCATTCCTAAGCTACTGAATCGCATCAATAGTTTCAGTCATCGTCTAGCCTTTACGTCTCCATGTAAGAGAAATACTGTATTTATGGTCATTTAATATTCCTCAACACACACTACATGTAGAATAATGCATGCACCAGTCTTAGTGTCTGTTAACCTTTGCCCTGATAACTTTTGGATTCTATCAACATGTTCTCTAAACATCAGATACTAGATAGTGTTTAGGTACATGTCGCTCTGACTCTCCAGACTTTCGTCTCTCCTTCTAGCTCAGAAGTCATAGCCCCCAGCTTCTCCCTAGTAACACGTCATTGCCAGCTTGCGCGCACCACTAGGTTAGAGGTCCCGGCTCCTTAGGTAGCCCCCTCCATGTTTCCGCCCATTTGTGACATATTCCGTTACGTTTACATCACATGTCTATGTATACGCCCTGTTCACGCCTCTTGTTACACCTACTTTCTGCCTTATCTCTCGCGACTGCTATAGGCCCTGCCTACTGTTACGCCTATTGTATTGAATACCATGTATTTTGTTTAAGTATATATACTTGTGCACTGTTATTAAAAGTTGCCATTCCATTCCTTTGTCCCTGCCCCGTGCAGCGCTGCCATCCTATTCCCGTGCAGGTTGTCCTGTTCCTGTCCTTTATGCTGTATTAAACCTGCATACTCCTACTACCTCGAATCTTGACTCTTATTTATGGAGCTATCTGTTATTGTATATCTAGTCAAAAATAGAGGTATTATTTATTTACCACACACTGGCGGTACTTCCGGGTGTTGGCTGGTAGGGGAGCCCGCGGGATCAGGTCTCTTCCCCCTAGGCAGGCTAGGGTCATGGCGGCAGGTTCCCACTCGTGCTGCTCCTGCTCGTACTCTTCAGGTTCTTCGGAGACTTGCTCTTCACCTAGGGCGGCGGCAGCCACCTGGCGGGGCCCGGGGGTCTGGTTCTTTGGGCAGGTCGGGTCACTGGCATAGTGGCCGACTCGCTGGCATCGGTGACACGTAACGTTGGCTCGGAACCCTGGGCGCATCGGGGGGTTGCCCCGGCCGGCCGGGGGCGGGGTGTTGTTAGCGGGAGTGGCCGGGACGGCGTCTCTGCCCCGGCCCTGTCCTCCTCCTCGGGGACGATGAGGACCTAGGTTGGTTCTGTTCTGCTCGTTTGGCCCACTTCGGGTTACTCGGGTGCTCTCCCATCGGTCAGCCTCGGCGGCGAGCTGACGTGGTACAGTCAATTTACTGTCGAGGAGGTGCTGTCTGAGCTCGACGAAGCAGTTGTTGGAGAGGTGCTCCCATACAATGAGGTCGAAGAGCTGCTCGTAGGTTGTTACGTTGTTACCCTTGATCCATCCCTCGAAGGCTCGGCTGAAATAGTTCACATATTCTACCCAAGTTGTACCCGGGATCCGGGTGCAGTTGCGGAACCTCTGGCGGTACATCTCGGGCGTAAGTCCATATCGACTGAGGAGGGCGGCCTTCATGTGGTCATAGGACGTCATTTGATGGTCCGGAATCTGCAGCAGGGCATCACGGCCTTCATTGACGAATCTCCCCCATAGACCGGCTCCCCAGTCACTTCGAGCGATCCGGTGGGCAGTCATGGCGATCTCGTAGGCCTTGAACCACTGCTGTATGTCGTCGTTCCGATGATATTCACGGACCACATCTTTAGGGATGTGGACCTTCTGTTCGGTAGTACCTGGGGGGCGCGGTTGCTCGGGCACCCCTAGGTCTTTGTTCTGTTTGCGCAGTTCTATCTCCGCTAGCTTGCACTCATGTTCGTATGCGAGTCTTTTTTCTTCAAGTTCTCTCTGTCTCTGCTTTTCCTCTCGCTCTTCTTGGAGCCGTAAGTGTTCTAAGTTCATCTTTTGTTCGGCCAGTTTCAATTCTCCGTCTAACTTGAGCCGGGCCAACTCTAACTCGTGTAGTCTATTTTTCTCTCGTTCTCGGATCTCTTCCCTGGAGAGACCCGTTCTCCTTTCCTCCGTCAGAGTGGTGTTTGTCTCCGGGGCTTCCGGGTCCCGGGGTCCGGCGGTATCTGTCTCTGCCCATGATTCTAGGGCATGTTTGAAGTCCTCTTTCGTGCTTAGACCGGTGGTAGCAATGCCTAGTTCTATGCAAAATTGTTTTAGCTCTCGTTGGTTGTACTCTTCCAGTTTTTCCATCTGGAATTTCTCTGCAGATCCGCTCTCTTTGGTCGTCATTGTGGATTAGTCGTAGGGTGAGTTACTCTCTGTACGGTTACGCGTTGGTTCGGATCGCGCCGCTGGCCACCAATGTTAGACGGGGACCCGGGGGCTCTGCCGAGCACAAGGGGAGAGGCCTCCGGTGAGGTCCGTCTCCCGCGATCGTACAGACAAGTAACTTCCCCTCCCACAGAGGGACACCACACGAAGATAAGGTTAACACACTTTATAGGCAATTCTTAAAGTAAGCAAGTACGGTACAAGGAGATCAGGACACGATGATCCTCTCAATTCTAGTCTCTAGTAGGAAAGGGGGGTAGCGGGACAGTCTTGGTACCCACTGGTACTGAGGTGAGACGGTGGTAGCTCACAATCCTCGAGCTCGGCGTTCGGAGGGGTCGAACCGTGGCGGTGCCAGCCGGTCCCGAAGAGGTCGTAGGTGGCAACCGGCCGCGGCAGCGCCAGCAGGTCCCGACGAAGATGACGGTTACGACGGGCCGCGGCAGCGCCAGCAGGACCCACGAGGATGGAAGTTACAACGGGCCGCGGCAGCGCCAGCAGGACCCACGAGGATGAGGGTTGTAGAAGGCCGCGGCAGCGCCAGCAGGCAGGACGATAGTTCACAAGGCAAGGCTGCGGCAGCGCCAGCAGTCCGTCAAGGATGAGTTCTTCTCCGTGTCTCTCGACTCCAGGATACAACTGCCCCCCTGCTCTGGAGCTGCCCTGGTTATAGGTCTGGCGCCCTTTGATGTCCGGGCCCTCGCCCTTGGAGGTCGGGAGGTCCGGGATGAGGGAGTCCAGACACCCAGCAGGGGGGTGGAGCCAGTGCCCGGGGAGGCCGGGGGCGATCGGCACCTGGCGGGGGAGAGCCATCGACACTTCTTTCTCCCATTAACCTACCAAGTGGTCCGTTCCCCTCCTGGGGGGATGGTGGTGCCGGGATGTCGGGGCCTGGCCAGGCCCAGGGTTGGGGTCGAGCTGAGGCCACGCGGCCGCGTGGTGCAGTGTCCAAGATGGCGGCTGGGCCGGGCAATGGTGCTGACGGTGGCCCGGGCCCGTGACACAGAGATATCCGGGAGCAGGCGTCCCATAGGGGACGGGTTGCGGGTTGGTTCTGTGGGTAGCACCCGGAGAGCCGGTGTCTGGGCCCTGTCATGCGGGGAGGGAGCGAGCCCTTCATGGGGCCTGTCCAACAGTGTGTGTGTGCGCGCGCAGGGTGAACATTGTGTGTGTGTGTGTGTGTGTGTGTGTGTGTGTGTGTGTGTGTGTGTGTGCAGGGTGAACATTGTGTGTGTGTGTGTGTGTGTGTGTGTGTGCGCAGGGTGAACATTGTGTGTGTGCAGGGTGAACATTGTGTGTGTGTGGGCAGGGTGAACATTGTGTGTGTGTGCAGGGTGAACATTGTGTGTGTGCAGGGTGAACATTGTGTGTGTGCAGGGTGAACATTGTGTGTGTGCGCAGGGTGAACATTGTGTGTGTGCGCAGGGTGAACATTGTGTGTGTGCGCAGGGTGAACATTGTGTGTGTGTGTGTGCGCAGGGTGAACATTGTGTGTGTGCAGGGTGAACATTGTGTGTGTGTGTGTGTGTGTGCAGGGTGAACATTGTGTGTGTGTGTGTGCAGGGTGAACATTGTGTGTGTGTGCAGGGTGAACATTGTGTGTGTGTGCAGGGTGAACATTGTGTGTGTGTGCAGGGTGAACATTGTGTGTGTGTGCAGGGTGAACATTGTGTGAGTGTGTAGGGTGAGCAGTGTGTGTAGGGGCAGTGTGTGAGTGTGCAGGGTACGAAAACTCGAACTAAGTCCACCACACGCACACGCACGCACACACACCCACACCCACACCCAGTGCAGGGTGAACATTGTGGGAGTGCAGGGTGAACATTGTGGGAGTGCAGGGTGAACATTGTGGGAGTGCAGGGTGAACATTGTGGGAGTGCAGGGTGAACATTGTGGGAGTGCAGGGTGAACATTGTGGGAGTGCAGGGTGAACATTGTGGGAGTGCAGGGTGAACATTGTGGGAGTGCAGGGTGAACATTGTGGGAGTGCAGGGTGAACATTGTGGGAGTGCAGGGTGAACATTGTGGGAGTGCAGGGTGAACATTGTGGGAGTGCAGGGTGAACATTGTGGGAGTGCAGGGTGAACATTGTGGGAGTGCAGGGTGAACATTGTGGGAGTGCAGGGTGAACATTGTGGGAGTGCAGGGTGAACATTGTGGGAGTGCAGGGTGAACATTGTGGGAGTGCAGGGTGAACATTGTGGGAGTGCAGGGTGAACATTGTGGGAGTGCGTGCAGGGTGAACAGTGTGGGAGTGCGTGCAGGGTGAACAGTGTGGGAGTGCGTGCAGGGTGAACAGTGTGGGAGTGCGTGCAGGGTGAACAGTGTGGGAGTGCGTGCAGGGTGAACAGTGTGGGAGTGCGTGCAGGGTGAACAGTGTGTGTGTGCGTGCAGGGTGAGCAGTGTGTGTGTGTGCGTGCAGGGTGAGCAGTGTGTGTGTGCGTGCAGGGTGAGCAGTGTGTGTGTGCGCGTGCAGGGTGAGCAGTGTGTGTGTGCGCGTGCAGGGTGAACAGTGTGTGTGTGTGTGTGTGCAGGGTGAACAGTGTGTGTGTGTGTGTGTGCAGGGTGAACAGTGTGTGTGTGTGTGTGTGCAGGGTGAACAGTGTGTGTGTGTGTGTGCAGGGTGAACAGTGTGTGTGTGTGCGTGCAGGGTGAGCAGTGTGTGTGTGTGTGTGTGCGTGCAGGGTGAGCAGTGTGTGTGTGTGTGTGTGCAGGGTGAACAGTGTGTGTGTGTGTGTGTAGGGTGAACATTGTGTGTGTGTGTAGGGTGAACATTGTGTGTGTGTGTGTAGGGTGAACATTGTGTGTGTGTGTGTGTAGGGTGAACATTGTGTGTGTGTGTGTGTAGGGTGAACATTGTGTGTGTGTGTGTAGGGTGAACATTGTGTGTGTGTGCTTGTGTGTAGGGTGAACATTGTGTGTGTGTGCTTGTGTGTAGGGTGAACAGTGTGTGTGTGTGTGCAGGGTGAACAGTGTGTGTGTGTGCAGGGTGAACAGTGTGTGTGTGTGTGTGCAGGGTGAACAGTGTGTGTGTGTGTGTGCAGGGTGAACAGTGTGTGTGTGTGTGCAGGGTGAACAGTGTGTGTGTGTGTGCAGGGTGAACAGTGTGTGTGTGTGTGCAGGGTGAACAGTGTGTGTGTGTGTGCAGGGTGAACAGTGTGTGTGTGTGTGTGCAGGGTGAACAGTGTGTGTGTGTGTGTGTGTGTGCAGGGTGAACAGTGTGTGTGTGTGTGTGCAGGGTGAACAGTGTGTGTGTGTGTGTGTGTGTGTAGGGTGAACATTGTGTGTGTGTGTGCAGGGTGAACAGTGTGTGTGTGCAGGGTGAACAGTGTGTGTGTGCAGGGTGAACAGTGTGTGTGTGTGTGTGTGTGCAGGGTGAACAGTGTGTGTGTGTGCAGGGTGAACAGTGTGTGTGTGTGCAGGGTGAACAGTGTGTGTGTGTGCAGGGTGAACAGTGTGTGTGTGTGTGTGTGTGTGTGCAGGGTGAACAGTGTGTGTGTGTGTGTGTGTGTGTGCAGGGTGAACAGTGTGTGTGTGTGCAGGGTGAAGTGTGTGTGTGCAGGGTGAACAGTGTGTGTGTGTGTGTGTGTGCAGGGTGAACAGTGTGTGTGTGTGTGTGTGTGCAGGGTGAACAGTGTGTGTGTGTGTGTGTGTGTGTGTGTGTGCAGGGTGAACAGTGTGTGTGTGCAGGGTGAGCAGTGTGTGAGTTTATGCAGGGTGAGCAGTGTGTGTGTGCGTGCAGGGTGAACAGTGTGTGTGTGTGTGTGTGTGCAGGGTGAGCAGTGTGTGTGTGTGTGTGTGCAGGGTGAGCAGTGTGTGTGTGTGTGTGTGTGTGCAGGGTGAGCAGTGTGTGTGCAGGATGAGCAGTGTGTGTGCAGGGTGAACAGTGTGTGCGTGTGTGTGTGTGTGTGCAGGGTGAACAGTGTGTGTGCGCGTGCAGGGTGAACAGTGTGTGAGTTTATGCAGGGTGAGCAGTGTGTGTGCGTGCAGGGTGAACAGTTTGTGTGCGCGCGCAGGGTGAGCAGTGTGTGTGTGTGCGCGCAGGGTGAGCAGTGTGTGTGTGTGCGCAGGGTGAGCAGTGTGTGTGTGCGTGCAGGGTGAACAGTGTGTGTGTGCAGGGTGAGCAGTGTGTGTGTGTGTGTGTGTGCAGGGTGAGCAGTGCGTGTGTGTGTGCAGGGTGAACAGTGCGTGTGTGTGTGCAGGGTGAGCAGTGTGTGTGTGTGTGTGTGCAGGGTGAACAGTGTGTGTGTGTGCAGGGTGAACAGTGTGTGTGTGTGTGTGCAGGGTGAACAGTGTGTGTGTGTGTGTGTGCAGGGTGAGCTGTGTGTGTGCGCGCGGAGGGTGAGCAGTGTGTGTGTGTGCGCGCGCGCGCAGGGTGAGCAGTGTGTGTGTGTGCGCGCGTGCAGGGTGAGCAGTGTGTGTGTGTGTGTGTGTGTGTGTGTGTGCAGGGTGAGCAGTGTGTGTGTGTGTGTGTGTGTGTGTGCAGGGTGAGCAGTGTGTGTGTGTGTGTGCAGGGTGAGCAGTGTGTGTGTGCGTGCAGGGTGAACAGTGTGTGAGTTTATGCAGGGTGAGCAGTGTGTGCGGGCAGGGTGAACAGTGTGTGAGTTTATGCAGGGTGAGCAGTGTGTGTGCGTGCAGGGTGAACAGTTTGTGTGTGTGTGCAGGGTGAGCTGTGTGTGTGCGCGCGGAGGGTGAGCAGTGTGTGTGTGTGTGTGTGTGTGTGCGTGTGTGTGTGTGTGTGTGTGTGTGTGTGTGTGTGCGCAGGGTGAGCTGTGTGTGCGCGCGCGCGCGC
This sequence comes from Lissotriton helveticus, assembly GCF_964261635.1. NCBI lineage: Eukaryota > Metazoa > Chordata > Amphibia > Caudata > Salamandridae > Lissotriton > Lissotriton helveticus. Next base: position 757,588,029 of record NC_136065.1, read on the forward strand.
GTAGGGTGAGCAGTGTGTGCGTGCAGGGTGAGCAGTGTGTGCGTGCAGGGTGAGCAGTGTGTGTGTGTGCGTGCAGGGTGAACAGTTTGTGTGTGTGTGCAGGGTGAGCAGTGTGTGTGCAGGGTGAGCAGTGTGTGTGTGTGTGTGCAGGGTGAGCAGTGTGTGTGTGTGTGTAGGGTGAACAGTGTGTGAGTGTGTGCAGGGTGAACAGTGTGTGAGTTTATGCAGGGTGAGCAGTGTGTGCGTGCAGGGTGAACAGTTTGTGTGTGTGTGCAGGGTGAGCAGTGTGTGAGTTTATGCAGGGTGAGCAGTGTGTGTGCGTGCAGGGTGAACAGTTTGTGTGTGCGTGCAGGGTGAGCAGTGTGTGTGTGTGTGCGCGTGCAGGGTGAGCAGTGTGTGTGTGTGCGCAGGGTGAGCAGTGTGTGCGCGCACGCGCAGGGTGAGCAGTGTGTGTGCGTGCAGGGTGAACAGTGTCTGAGTTTATGCAGGGTGAGCAGTGTGCGTGCAGGGTGAACAGTTTGTGTGTGCGTGCAGGGTGAGCAGTGTGTGTATGTGTGTGCGCGCGCAGGGTGAGCAGTGTGTGTGTGTGTGCGCAGGGTGAGCAGTGGGTGTGTGTGTGCGCGCAGGGTGAACATTGTGTGTGTGTGCAGGGTGAACATTGTGCGAGTGTGTGTAGGGTGAACATTGTGCGAGTGTGTGTAGGGTGAACATTGTGCGAGTGTGTGTAGGGTGAACATTGTGCGAGTGTGTGTAGGGTGAACATTGTGCGAGTGTGTGTAGGGTGAACATTGTGCGAGTGTGTAGGGTGAACATTGTGCGAGTGTGTGTAGGGTGAACATTGTGCGAGTGTGTGTAGGGTGAACATTGTGCGAGTGTGTGTAGGGTGAACATTGTGCGAGTGTGTGTAGGGTGAACATTGTGTGTGTGTGTAGGGTGAACAGTGTGTGAGTTTATGCAGGGTGAGCAGTGTGTGTGCGTGCAGGGTGAACAGTTTGTGTGTGTGTGCAGGGTGAACAGTTTGTGTGTGCGTGCAGGGTGAACAGTTTGTGTGTGTGTGTGCAGGGTGAGCAGTGTGTGTGTGTGCTCAGGGTGAGCAGTGTGTGTGTGTGTGTGCGCGCGCGCAGGGTGACCATTGTGTGTGTGTGTGTGTGCGCGCAGGGTGAACATTGTGTGTGTGTGTGTGTGTGTGTGTGTGTGTGTGTGTGCAGGGTGAACATTGTGTGTGTGTGTGCAGGGTGAACATTGTGTGTGTATGTGCAGGGTGAACATTGTGTGTGTGTGCAGGGTGAACATTGTGTGTGTGCAGGGTGAACATTGTGTGTGTGTGTGTGCAGGGTGAACTTTGTGTGTGTGTGCAGGGTGAACTTTGTGTGTGTGCAGGGTGAACATTGTGTGTGTGTGCAGGGTGAACATTGTGTGTGTGTGCAGGGTGAACATTGTGTGTGTGCAGGGTGAACATTGTGTGTGTGCAGGGTGAACATTGTGTGTGTGCAGGGTGAACATTGTGTGAGTGTGTAGGGTGAGCAGTGTGTGTGTGTAGGGGCAGTGTGTGAGTGTGCAGGGTACGAAAACTCGAACTAAGTCCACCACACACACACACACACACACACACACACACACACACCCACACACACAAGACCACACACACACAAGACCACACACACACAAGACCACACACACACAAGACCACACACACACAAGACCACACACACACAAGACCACACACACACAAGACCACACACACACAAGACCACACACACACAAGACCACACACACACAAGACCACACACACACAAGACCACACACACACAAGACCACACACACACAAGACCACACACACACACAAGACCACACACACACAAGACCACACACACACGACCACACACGACCACTCTCACCACCAGCCGGCTGTGCACGCTTTCACCAGGCACACACACCACCAGCCGCCTGTGCACGCTTTTACCAGGCACACACACACACACACACACACACACCACCAGCCGCCTGTGCACGCTTTTACCAGGCACACACACCACCAGCTGCCTGTGCACGCTTTTACCAGGCACACACACCACCAGCCGCCTGTGCACGCTTTTACCAGGCACACACACCACCAGCCGCCTGTGCACGCTTTTACCAGGCACACACACCACCAGCCGCCTGTGCACGCTTTTACCAGGCACACACACACACCACTAGCTGCCTGTGCACGCTTTTAGCAGGCACACACACACACACACACACACACACCACCAGCCGTCTGTGCACGCTTTTACCAGGCACACACACCATCAGCTGTCTGTGCACGCTTTTACCAGGCACACACACCACATCAATTGTTAATGCATCCACAATTAACTATTGTAGCAATCACAGTATGGTGCAAGCCGGGCCGAAGAAGGCTGTGATGCCAGAAACCGGTCCCCGGAAGCTTGTTTCCTTCCCAGTATAAGAATTGGCTTGGTAGTTTGGTTTGCCCTGTTCCCATCATGCACTGAGACAGGAACAGACTAATTTGCATATAGCCAGGTTCTGAGCTGGGATGGTGCAGTGAGCTAAAAAACGGTGATGGATTAAAACCATGATCTCTTGACTTGGTAAGAGTATTCTGCATCATTCAGAAACTCTGTCCATCACCACCCCCCTTTTCCAAAATCGGTTTAACCCACACTATGTGTGGGAGGGTATACTCAGACGTGAGTCCCTTGCTCATTGCACCATCAGGATTCAAGCAAGCCGGGCCAAAGAAGGCTGTGATGCCAGAAACAGGGCCCCCGGAAGCTTGTTTCCTTCCCAGTATAAGAATTGGCTTGGTAGTTTGGTTTGCCCTGTTCCCATCATGCACTGGGACAGGAACAGACTAATTTGCATATAGCCAGGTTCTGAGCTGGGATGGTGCAGTGATGTTGGACAGACCGCATGGTCGGGCTGTCCCCCCTCCACACAACGGGGCCCGGACCCTGGCTCTCCCTGAATCTGGTGGTGTGGAGTGCAAAAAAACGATGGATTTGGGCCCAGATCTTTTGACTGGGGGAGTGTGTGACATTGATCCACATTCAGTCCATCACTTGTTGTTTTTTGCAATTGCCGCCCTAAGTGCGCTGGGGATGCCCAGACGTGGGTCCCAGGCACTCCACACCACTTGGAGTCAAGCTAGCCGGGCTGAAGAGAGGTGTTACCTCGAAACCGGTCCGGTCCTCGGATGCTTGATTCCGGTCTGGGAAAGATATGGCTGTTGTAGTTCGGACTGGACTGTTCCCATGGGGCAACAGGGTCAGAGCTGATTTGCATAAAGCCATTATCTGACCCAGGGTGGTGTGGAGTGCAAAAAAACGATGGATTTGGGCCCAGATCTTTTGACTGGGGGAGCGTGTGACATTGATCCACATTCAGTCCATCACTTGTTGTTTTTTGCAATTGCCGCCCTAAGTGCGCTGGGGATGCCCAGACGTGGGTCCCAGGCACTCCACACCACTTGGAGTCAAGCTAGCCGGGCTGAAGAGAGGTGTTACCTCGAAACCGGTCCGGTCCTCGGATGCTTGATTCCGGTCTGGGAAAGATATGGCTGTTGTAGTTCGGACTGGACTGTTCCCATGGGGCAACAGGGTCAGAGCTGATTTGCATAAAGCCATTATCTGACCCAGGGTGGTGTGGAGTGCAAAAAAACGATGGATTTGGGCCCAGATCTTTTGACTGGGGGAGTGTGTGACATTGATCCACATTCAGTCCATCACTTGTTGTTTTTTGCAATTGCCGCCCTAAGTGCGCTGGGGATGCCCAGACGTGGGTCCCAGGCACTCCACACCACTTGGAGTCAAGCTAGCCGGGCTGAAGAGAGGTGTTACCTCGAAACCGGTCCGGTCCTCGGATGCTTGATTCCGGTCTGGGAAAGATATGGCTGTTGTAGTTCGGACTGGACTGTTCCCATGGGGCAACAGGGTCAGAGCTGATTTGCATAAAGCCATTATCTGACCCAGGGTGGTGTGGAGTGCAAAAAAACGATGGATTTGGGCCCAGATCTTTTGACTGGGGGAGTGTGTGACATTGATCCACATTCAGTCCATCACTTGTTGTTTTTTGCCACTCCCTGAATCCCCAGCAAGAGCCTCCCCGGCGACCCCCGAAGTAATCCACAACGAGACTCCAGCTCCTGAACCCTCCCGTACCGGCTGGCCCTGGTCCCCATCCGCACCATGGCCCCGGCCCAGCCGCCATCTTTGGATACTACAGCACGAGGCCGCGTGGCCTCAACTCGACCCTAACCCTGGGCCTGGCCAGGCCCTGACATCGAGGCACCAACCTCCACCCAGGAGGTAGAGAGACCACTTGGCAGGTCAATGGGAGAAGGAGTCGTCAACGGCTCTCCTCCGCCAGGTGTCGATCACCCCCGGCCGCCCTGGGCGCTGGCTCCACCCCCCTGCTGGGTGTCTGGACTCCCTCATCCCGGACCTCCCGACCCCCAGGCGCGAGGGTCCGGACATCAAAGGGGACCAGACCTATAACTGGGGCAGCGCCAGACCAGGAAAGCAGTTGTATCCTGGAGTCGAGAGACACCGAGAAGAACTCATCCTTGACGGACTGCTGGCGCTGCCGTAGCCCTGCCCTGTGAACCATCATCTTGGCCTGCCGGCGCTGCCGCGGCCCTCTGCCTCGTGGAACCATCATCTTGGCCTGCTGGCGCTGCCGCGGCCCTCTGCCTCGTGAAACCATCATCTTGGCCTGCTGGCGCTGCCGCGGCCCTCTGCCTCGTGAACCCATCATCTTGGCCTGCTGGCGCTGCCGCGGCCCTCTGCCTCGTGAAACCATCATCTTGGCCTGCTGGCGCTGCCGCGGTCTTCTGCAGCTTGAACCATCGTCTTGGCCTGCTGCCGCGGCCCCTTCGTTGTAGACTTCATCCTAGCCAGCTGGCGCTGCCGCGGCCCGACCTTGCAGACTCTTCAGCTCGAGGATTGTGAGCTCCCCTCCTGCCACCTCCTGTACCGACCCGGTACCAAGACTGTCCCACTACCCCCCTTTTCCTACAGAGACTAGAATTGAGAGGACCCTCGAGTCCGGCATCTCCTGTATCGCTGATAACCCTGCCGCAAGAACCCTATATAAAGTGTTGATGTCATCCTTGTGTGGTGTCTATCTGTGGGGAGGGAAGTGACCTGTCTGTACGATCGCCGGAGACGGCCCTCATCGGAGGCCTCTCCCCCCGTATTCGGCCGACCCTCTGGGTCCCCGTCTAACATTGAGCTAAAAAACGGTGATGGATTAAAACCATGATCTCTTGACTTGGTAAGAGTATTCTGCATCATTCAGAAACTCTGTCCATCACCACCCCCCTTTTCCAAAAGCACTTTACTTTTAAACATATTAATTTTTTTCAAAGCATATTTTTTTGGGTTTTTGTACAGTTCTCGCACATATACATACGAACTAATAGTCACTATAACATCTTAATTCCGGCAATAATCCCCCATCCCATTGTTCGTTACATGTAATGGCATACAATTAGTGCATTGCAATTACTCAACCATAATAAACAGTGCCCGTCTATTTGCATACCCTCAACTTCCCTCAACGTTTACTGCTCCCCCTCCCCGCTCCCCATCCCTCGTCACCGACGTGCACTGCAGTATCAATCCCTTCTGTCATGTGTATGCAGGAGTCACTGTATTTTAGTCTCTTGATGTACCTGTTATGGCTCGGGCACCCCCTTTGGCATATCCATGTCTACTCCTTCATCCTGTGTCTCGCACTCTTGTAATGCCTGCACTAACGTCTCCCATGCCATTGCTGCCTCCAACGCTTTGTCATTGTTCCTCCGTCTCGCCTGCTGGTATCTGTGTGCTCTCACTGCTTGCCCACTTTATGAACTCACCCCTCCATCTCCTGCTGCTAGGTCCTACTGTGGCCTTCCAATGTTTCGTGATTTCTCGCTTCGCCAGTATTAGTCCCATATCTACATATCTACTTGTTACTTTGTTTTTTGATGTATGTGGAAACCAGTGTAGTACACTAGTGGCCATATCAAATGTCAGTTGTCTTTCCGTAACCATGTTTAGGACGTCTCCCAACTCCTCCCAGTAGGAATCCATCACCGGGCAAGACCATAGCATGTGTTCTAATTCTACCCCGGCTCGTGCACATCTGGGGCACGCCGCCTCTTCCTCCATAAAATATTTCCGGATCCTTCCTGGCGTCAAGTAAGCTCTATGGAGTATATAGAAATGCACTAGTTGGAACCTCGCGTTTCTTGTGCTCTTCCAGGCTCTGTGCACTATCTGTGGCCAGGTGGCGTCAGGGATGGGTTTCCCTATGTCCGCTTCCCATTTTTCTTTTAGTTTTTCCAGAGGCGCTAATCCTTCATTGAGCATTCTGGAATAAAGACACGTGACCGCCTTAAAAGTCCCGGCTGCTACCATGGTGTATTGGCATGCCATTGTCGTCTTAGGTTCCGTCAGCCCTTCGCGCCAGTGTGCCTGGAGTGCCCTCGTCAGCGCTGCATGTAATAGGAAACCCCCTCTCGAAAGGTCATACCTCTCTTGTAATGCCAGATAGGGCAGCATTACTCCATCTTTAAACAGGTCTCCAATCATTTGGATTCCTGCGCTTTCCCATTCCTGCATTTGCGACCAGTCCCTGCCGTGTGGCAACGCCGTTGCCATTCCCAACGGGATTTCGGGTGCATATGGATGCAAGACTCCCACCCTACGTTGGGAACGATTCCAACAGAGTCTGAGCGTTTTTTCTTCCGTTAGGAGATCCCTAAGGTCCAACTTTTGTTGCAGTACTATAAATGACAGGATGTGGCGTGGTACTCCCCTACCTCTCTGCTGTTCCGGACCTCTAAATTCTTTTGCTATGGCTTGTGTGCAGAACTGAAGTTGAGCCGCTAAATAATACAGCTCAAAGTCCGGGACCGCTAGCCCTCCCTCTGCTTTGAGTCCATAAGTGTCACCTGTGCGACCCTGCGACTACCCGCTCCCCACAAGAAATTCACTATGAGTGATTTCAACAATTTGAACGTTGAGCACGGTATCCATATTGGCAATGTTCTAAAAAAGTATAAAAAACGAGGAAGCGCTATCATTTTCAAAAGAGCTATTCGACCAGCCACCGACAACGGGAGGGTGGTCCAAAAGGCCATGCTACTCTTCAGAGCCCGCACGCCACGTCCCACGTTCCCCTCTAGCATGTCAGTGGCAGCGTGATAGACATGCACTCCCAGGTATTTCAAACAGGTGGGCTTCCATCTCACTTCCCTATCTGTATCGGGCTGGGTCTCCTCCTGCCACACCGGGAACAGGCATGTCTTTGACCAATTGATTCTCAGGCCCGAGATGTCTCCAAATTCTGAGAGAAGGTTCCCCGCTCCCACCAGCGCTCTGTCAGCATCCTCAAGAAATAGGAGTAGATCGTCTGCATACAGCGATATATATTGCTGGCCTTCTCTGCTCCGCAAACCCTCATAGCAGGTCCCCAATCGTACCCTTGTCGCCAGTGGTTCTACCGCCAAGGCGAACAGCAAAGGGGAAAGTGAACATCCCTGCCTCGTTCCCCGAGCTACCGGGTATTGTGACGATATCAGCGTTTCAACTCGCACCCTGGCTACAGCTGACGTGTACAGTACCTTTGTCCATTGAATAAAGTCCGCTCCCAAGCTGAAGCGCCCCATTGTTTTATATAAATATCTCCATTCTAAACTGTCAAACGCCTTCTCGATATCTCCCGACAATACCATTGGCTGCCGCTCCTCTGGATGATCGTGCTTCAGCAGGCGCACCAATCGCCGGATATTCGTGGTCGTATTCCTCGTCGGTATGAAACCAGCTTGATCTTCATGAATTAACATGGTGCTATAGTTCAAAAGGCGGGTCGCTAAGATACTGCTCAATATTTTGTAATCTCTGGTTAGCATCGATAACGGGCGGTAGGAGGCCGTATTCATTCCCTCACGACCCAGCTTCGAAAGCGGGATTACTAGTGCTTCCCGCATGGAATTAGGCAACTGTCCCAGCTCTTTTGCTTCTCTATATACCTCCAGGAGTCTCGGCGCCAGCAAATCTATATATTTTTCATAGAACTCTATTGGCAATCCGTCGATTCCCGGGGTTTTATTTCTGGCCATGTTCTTAATAGCACTCCGAATCTCTCCCAGTTCTATGTCCTGACCCAAGCCCTTTGCCTGCTCCTCCTCCAGCCCAGGCAGTGGCAGCTCTTCCAGAAAAGCGTCGATGGCAGGGTCCCCGGCCATCAGTGAGCTCTTATAGATCTCCTCATAATAGTGCAAAAAACTCGGCAGGATCTCATTTTGGGTGTGAACTATCTCCCCACCATCCGTCTCTATCGCCAGTATAGGGGAGCCTCTCTTTGTCGGATTGGCCAACCAAGCCAGCAAGGGTCCTGCCTTGTCTCCCTCTGCATGAACCCTCGTCGTATAAGCCTTATGATCAAAGCAGTGCAACCTTTCTACCTCTGCTGCCACTGCCTCTTTCGATGCTTTAACCTCCTCCTGTAGTTCCGGGTGGCCAGGCCTGGTCAATTCTGCCGTCCATAGTCTATCCTCAGCTCGGTTCAGGTCGCATAAAAGCACCCTTCGCACTCCCGCATGCTTCCCTATGCAAATTCCCCTGAGAACCACCTTAAAGGCATCCCATTCTATAGCCCTCGTGGCGGTTGAGCCAGCGTTTTCCTCAAAATAATGGGTGATCCCCTCCCTCACTGCACTTTGGAAATCCGGGTCTTCCAGCGTTTCAGGTCGTAGTCTACAGATTGGGATGCTTGAGATCCCGGTCATCCAGTGCATGGTGAATAGCAACGGATTATGATCGGAGATCGTCCTAGTTAAATATTCAGACTTCACAACCGCGGGCATCACCGTGCGGGAGCACAACACCGTGTCCAGCCTGCCATGCAGTTCATGCATCCCAGAGAAATAGGAATAGTCCCGGTCCAGCGGATGTTGTGTACGCCACGCATCTACTAGACCCCACCTGGTCTGCCATTCTAGTCTACATTTGGTCAGCCTATATATCGGGGAATCGGCCAGTGGGGGATAAGACCTATCCAGCGATATATCTGTTATGGAATTGAAGTCTCCACCCATCACCAAAGGGCTCGCGAGATAGTGCGCCAAAGAACCAGACAGCTTCGCCAGGAAACCCAACTGATCGGCGTTAGGCGCATAAATGCTACAAAGTGCTATATCCCAGCCTCTGAGCCTACCTTTTATGACCACAAACCTGCCTTCAGGGTCTATCGTCTGTCGAACCACTTGAAAAGGGACCCCTGCTCTAATCCAGATCAGAGCGCCTCTTGCAAACGCTGAGTATGTGGTGTGATACACCTGGCCCCTCCATCTACGCTGCAGTGCCACGCCCTCGGCCTTAGTTAAGTGAGATTCCTGGAGTAGTGCTATGTGTACCTCCCTGCGGACTAAGTAGGCATGTATCTTATGTCGTTGTGCTATAGTATGTAACCCTCTCACATTCCAGGTAATGCATCGTAAATCGGCGGTATCACCCATTCTCAAATAGTACCCATTGCAGTTTAAATCGCGGTTCTGCGTCCCCATCGGTGAATATCCCTCCCCACCTCCCCTCCAAACACCCCCAACTACCCCCCCCCCCTCCCCAGGACAGGACCTAGTAACAACCATCTAGTTCCCATCCAAACCAATACAAACTCTAGCACACTTCTAAGCCCAACAGCAGACACCGAGGGCACGCCTTAAGGGCGACGAGGGGGGACTGTGTGTCGACGAGCCGCCGCCCCACTCCTACACTCCTCATAGTTCAACCGAGCCCCAGATAAGTGGACACCTCAGCTGCCACCCTTCCCTCAGCATCAATCAACCCCCAAGCCTGTATCATAGGAGTCCGCTGTAGTCCCGTGTTCACAACCCATCCAGCTCTCCAGGCGTGACTACCCTTCATCCAACATCCCCTCTGCTGTTGCTTGGCGGGACCTTCGGCAGGCGCACACTGTCCGTCTCTGAGTGTTCCGTGTCAGACCGAGTGTTGTCCTTCTCCAATTCTGTTCCAGCCATCGATAGTGAGTCCTGTGTTCCTGACAATGCAGATACCACTTCCAATACTTCTCGCCGTTCTGCTTCCGTCTGCGACGAAGAGGGTCTCCTCAGGCCCTGCTGTCTGTTACGAATCCTTCGCGATTTCCCTGGAGGTAGCCCTTCTGTGGAGATTCGTGCCCTTAGTTCGTAGTCGTCCTTCCCAGCTCGGTACCATTCCAGCCAAGCACAGGCGTCATCTGGGGTATCAAAAAAACACGTTTTGCCATCCACAATGATCCTCAGCTTAGCTGGGAAAAGGAGGGAGTATTGAAGCGCTTCATTTCTCAATTCCCTCTTGACGGCCAGAAAGGAGGTTCGCTGACGCTGGGTTTCATATGTGTAGTCCGGAAATATATTAACCCTGCTATTCCCCACTTGGTAGGGGCAGTCCACTCGTGCTTTCTGGAGCAGCAGGTCTCTGTCCCGGAAGTGCAGCAGCCCGGCCACCACCGGCCGTGGGGGCCGCCCCTGCTGAGGTGGCCTAGCCGGCACCCTGTGTGCTGGCTCCAAGGTATAGAAGGTAGATAGGTCTTCCGGAGCCACCACTGTTTTGAGCCAATTTTCAAGATATTGTACCATGTCCTGCCCTTCCGTTTTTTCCGGCAAACACACTATACGGATGTTCCTGCGATTGCGTCCTTCGGCAACTTCTGCTCTCCTTTCCAATGCATCAATACACTCCAATACATTAGTCATGGTGGCTTTGAGGCCCTTCTGCAATGGTTCGATGGTTTGAAGTGCTCCCTCCACTGATTTGACTCTGTCGGCCAATTTACCATGGTCGGCCCTCAGCAAGCCCAATCCCGTGGCCACCTGTGCTATGTCCTGTTGAAGCGCCGAGCGGGAGTCCGCTATACCACTCCGGATTCTATCTAGCTGATGCTGAAAACAGGCGTCCCGTAATTGCTCAGGATCTGCTTGCTCCCCTTTATCAGGCAGTTCGCTTTCCGACGGTGGCTGAGCTCCGCTCTTGTTCCCTTTCGGTTTCACCCTGTTCAGGCCCAGCGGTGGAGATCGTCACTTGCCCTGTCCTCGTACTTAGTGTTTAAAATGTTTTTTTTTCCTTCTTTTTTTCTCCACTCACGTGTTTGTAGTGTAGCTCCAGGGGCCCCCACTGCTACAGCCCCCAAGGGCCGCGGCTCCTCACTCCGCCCGATCCGCAATCTGGCCGATCCGGCTCCAGGCTAGAGATTTTATCAATGGGTGGGGTACTACCTTAGCCAGCGTCTGTCTAGGTCTTGAACGTCCAGGTGCCAGCGCCAGTAACGATGATTAATGCTGACAGCTTCCCCTCTTCATCCTCTTCTGGGATCCTCAGGTATCCCCTTACACGCAGTTGCGTTGGCCGCCATCTTCCCCTGTGTATACCCAGGACGGGCCTCTCACGCACTTAATTCCTAGTATTGTTCTCCCACTGGTCTCAGTTTGCGTTTCCGAATATGCGGTGTAGCTCCAACTGCCAGCAGGGCCGCCCTCCACCTCCAGCCATACACTCTACAGAGCCGCTATTCCAGGGCACATACCATGCGCCCTCCCCCGGTGCCAAGCCCCCAATGCTGTTCTATGGATCGGTGAAAGCGGGTTCCGCGCCACGCACTCCAGCGGCTATTCAGGACCCTAGCTGCAGCCTCTCACCGTCTCTTGTCGGCCGGCCCGTGCCAGAGTACGGATATCCCCGCTCCACCACCGGCGGGCCCGCTCACTCGACCCCCCGGGACAGGGAGCGTCCCAGTTTCCAAGTTAGCAGCTCCCAGCCGCTCTCCACTGCGCTCCCCAGCGCCGGGGCAGCCGCTTCCGTGGCCGTCTGCGCTCACAGGGATATTCCGAAGTCTCCTGGTGCGTCTCCACGCAGGTCCCAGCCGCTCCGTAGCCGTCGTCTGGTACGACCTTGCTTCCCGCTCACCGCTCACTCGGTGTCCGAGAGATCTCCGGGTGTCACCACTGCTCGCCGCACTGTGGGTCGGAAGTCGCAGCCGCCCTCAGCCTTCCTCACAACCGCGGCCGCTCGGAGTTTCGTTTTTCCTCCGCGGTCGCCAACTTGGGCTTCACTTCTGGCACCGCATCGGCCAGTCCGCGAAAGAGCCTCTTCGGGTCCACGGGCCAGGCTCCAGCTGTAGATCGCTGACCCATGGGGGCTACACCTTCCCCCTCCTTCCAGCGGGCGTCGGGGGTCTCGAGATCTGTTTAATCAGGATCTTTGGGGGCTCTGTTGCGGAGCCCACCGCTTAGGCGGCCACCATAATCGGCACCAAGCCACGCCCCCTTTACTTTTAAACATATTCTTCTAAAGCGCAGCATGCCACCATTGCTACAATTCCAATCCAACCCACATAATTCCACTACACACCACATGCATACTCTCCATAACACATGGCTAAAAGACATTGCCATTTAAAATGCCATTAGCTCTAACTCAAATAAATCCGAGACCTATTGCATTTCCAATGCTTGTTGTGATAGCTGTGCGTCCTGTCAACGATAACAGCAGTTGTTTCCACCTCTGTAGTTTACTTTCTATCCAGTCAATCACTTTTCCGTAGTTGGCCAACCATATTTTCTGTATAGTCCTGCTTATCCATATTCCCAGGTATCGTGTTTCATTTATGGCCCATTGTATAGGGAACTCCGTATCGAAAGGAGTTGTGGCATCTGTGAGCGGCAGCATCATAGATTTCGGCCAGTTTATCTGTATCCCCGTTAGCCCACCATATCTTATGAATTCTCTCATTACTGTATCAAAGTTGTCTTTAGGGTTAACTAAATAAACGGTCATGTCATCCGCATACATTGATACCGAGAGGCCTCTATACGTAAAACCAATAATCCTTTGCGTGTGATGTTGCCGAAGTCTGGCTGCCATTGGTTCTGTGGCTATTGCAAATAATAGTGGCCACTGTGGGCAGCCCTGCCTTGTGCCTCGAGTAATTACGAATGAGTCCGATATTTGTCCGTTGACCTTGATTCTCGCCGTTGGGTTAGTGTATAGTATTTGAATTTGTCTAATAAATATGGCACTGAGTCCCATTCGGGTTAGTAAGGGGAAAAGGAATTTCCATTCCAAAGAGTTGAACGCTAGAATGTCTAGAAGTGCCGCCACAGCTTGTACCTGTGATGCCAGGTATTAAAGAAGGCCGAATATCGTTCTTAAATTATGCGCAGTTGAGCGGCCTGGTATAAACCCTGATTGGTCAGGCACTGCTCTCTGTGGGATCATGGGTTGCAGCCTGTTTGCTATTAATTTAGCATAGATCTTTGCGTCCAAGTTGATCAAAGATAGCGGACGATACGAATCCGGTTTAGTCTGATCCTTTACAGGTTTCAGCAGAGTGATTATGATGGCCTCACGCAGTGTCGGGGGGAGAACCTTTTCCATTGTCTCTAAGTATACCTGTAATAATCGGGGGGCAAGGAGATCTGTGTATTCTTTATAGAAGGTTGCAGTTAAGCCATCTGCTCCCTGGGCCTTACACGCCGGCATGCTACTTATTACCACCGGTATTGGTAACTCCATGTATTCACAGACGCCTCTGTTAAACCAAGCCAGCGCTACAGTGTCTAGGTATTCAATGATGTCTGTCTGTGATGGGTTTGTTTGCGTGGTATATAGTTGTTTAGAAAAGTGGTACATTGTGTGCAGTATTTAAGATGGCATTCTGGCTAGCTCAATATAGACTGCCGTTTACAGGAAAAAGTGTATTACGGGAATGTCTGCACCTCTAAGCCTTATTTTTTTCACAACAATTTTTTTTTTTTAATGTTGTTGAAGGATTACAAAGTGGGCACTGCTCTCCGCGAACCAGAGGAGCAGTGTGCAAATAGATTATCATCACTTTCAAGCAGTACAATCAACATTCGATATAAATGACCCTCCCCGAACTCCCTACCCCCCCAACTCCCTCCCCTTTGTCCCCCCGCCCGGGACCCACCCCCATCCCCGCACAGTGTCTACGTGGTCCAAAAATAAAAGCATAACAAAAACACATTCAGTGTGTGTACAGTTTCACCCAAAGGTCAACAAGCAATTGTCCTGCATCCGTATCTTGTTGCGCTAGCGGCTCCAGCCACAGTCCTCTATAGTCCGCCCATCTCTTCCATATTTTAAAATGTTTTCGGGGGCAGCCCCTGACCTCGAACACCGGGTGCTCCAGCCCCATACAAAAATCCAAACCCCTCTTCCATACCCCTACCAAGGGGGCCCTGGGGTCCTTCCAGGTCCGGGCTATATCTCTTTTGGCCACTGTGAGGCCCAGAAGCAGCAGATGTCGTTTGTAGATATTTCCTCCCACCTGTTCCATAACATGAAGGAGGCCCAGCTTCGGCGAGCGGGGGAGGTCCCATCCCAACACCTCAGACAGGCAATCCCACACACCGGTCCAAAATCTCATCAATTTATCACACGCCCACACCGTATGTATGAAAGTGCCCACCGCGCGACAACACCGCAGGCAATCAGGGGAGGCAATCAGACCAGCTCTCCACAGTCGGTCCCTAGTATAGTAGGCTCTATGTGTTGGACCTGGCCCTCTTGGCAGGGTCATCCCTAAACTTTTTGCCTTCCTCCAATACTCTCTCTGACCTGTTTTTTTTGGTTTAATGACTCTGGGCACTTTTACCACTGCTGACCAGTGCTAAAGTGCATATGCTCTCCCTACTGTAAAGTGTATCTGTGATTGATGTCCATGATTGGTTCATTGGATTTACTGTCAGTCCCTAGTAAAGTGCACCAGGAGTGCCAGGGCTTGTGAATGCCAATACTGCTAGTGGGCCTGCAGCGCTGATTGCGCCACCCACAGAAGCAGCCTTAAAATGTGTCTAGGGTCTGCCATTGCAGAACCTGCGTGCAGTCTGGTACTGTCACCCTGGCTGGGCAAGTGCACACACTTGCCAGCCCCTAAACCTTCCCTTAACTTCATATTAGTCACCCCTATGGTAGGCCTGAGGGCAGGGTGCATTGTAAGTGTAAGGTAGAACATGCCCTGATGTGTGTGGCATGTTCTAATAGTGAATTACTGCCAAATTCGTTTTTCACTATTGTAAGGCTACCAGTTCCCTTCTAGGCCAGATGGGCTGCTGGAATTATTACACTCTATAATCCCAGCAGGCTCAGGGAACATGGTAGAAATTCATGTTTAGTATGCCTGAACTCAGAATAATAAAATACTTCTTTTAGTAAAGTTTATTTTAATATCCTGTGTTTGCAAATGCTACTTTTAGAAAGTTAGCATTTGCTTGCCTAACCATTTCAGCCCGCCTCTGCTTGGATGTGGATCTGACTGTCTGGTGTGTGTGAGTGACAGGGCTGGGAGATGACAGGTAGTGATTAGCAGGAGGACCCCTTAATGGGTGGTGGGAGTTTCCCCTGAATGATGCATCAGGCTGTGCTCTGCCTCCACAATGCTGGCTCCGCCCTCCTGGGGAGCGACTGATGACTCAGCCTGCACCTGGCCCAGGAAGGACCGAAGCTTGTCAACAAAGTACTCAGGCCACTCCTGCCCTCTCAATGCCGGCTCCGCCCCCCTGGGGAGCGGCTGATGTGCCTGCCCTCACACTGAATACAGAAGTCATAAGTACCCACAACAAGTACTCAGAGACTGAAGCAGTTATGCAGAGGCCCCCCTGGCCAGTGAGAACAAAAGAAACTGTGTATAAAAGTAGGAGCCCTGCTCCTTGTAAATTAGAATCCTGTTTCACCACGAAGGACCTCTGCCCGACTAGAAGGAGAAGAGACGCTGGGAGAACTGGCCTGCTGCTTGCCTTGCTGAGAAAGGAGAGGAAAAGACTTGATGAGAAAAGACTTTGCTGCTTTGTGCTTAAACATTCTCCAAGGGCTTGACTGAGCTTGCCCCCTGACCTGAGCCACAGGACCATCTGGCTCAACCTGCCTCTGCTCGTCTGCCGGTAATTAACCGGGATATCTACTACTGCCGGAGCTGTGACTTTGGTGCCCCCCAGCCCCTCTCTGAGGCCGTGACCGACTGTGTCTCCTCGTCCCCGCCGAGGAAGAGCTCCGCTCCGTTGAGCCGCTCTCCCCCCGCTGAGGAGATCGCTGTGTTGACCGCCTGGAAGGCTCACGGCTGTGGTGCCCCCCAGCCCCTCCCTGAGGCCGTGACCGACTGTGTCTCCTCGTCCCCGCCGAGGAAGAGCTCCGCTCCGTTGAGCCGCTCTCCCCCCGCTGAGGAGATCGCTGTGTTGACCGCCTAAGAGGGCCCGCTGCTGTGCCTCACCCTCCCGCCAGAAATCCCCACCGGACGCAAACAGACCCAGGGGACAGACCTCCGACCTGGACGGACGCCTCGGGTGCCAGCCCCGCTCTGCCTGAGCCGCTGGGCACCTCGCCTTTGTCCCCGGAGGAAAGCCGCCACCGAGACCGTCAACGGGCTCGGGGCCCGCAACGTTTGTTTCTACCCTTGATTTTAGGGTTGCCAGCCTGCCTGCAAGGGCCCAGGAATTGTGACTATCACCCGCGGTGCGAGCCGCCCCTGTCCGCTGACTCGCGCCGCTCTGTGTGCCTGCCTGCAGCTCCGCGCTGAGAAGAGCGCTCCAGCCCCTCCCGCTGGAATCCTTTAGCTGTCGGGGAGACGAGGCTGCAACCAGAGCCCCTGACCGAGTGACTGGGGCTGCGCTGGGTCCGTGGGCCTCCCCTCCACCTGGACAGCTCTGAGGTCGGTGTTTCCCCCCCGAGGGGGTCCCGCAGACCAGGGGGGGCCATAAGCTGTCAGAGACCCGGCCGGGCCGATCGCGTCTCACGCGGGAAGCGTGAGACTTGGCAGGGCGTCGGGATTTCACCCGTCAAAAGCGCAACCGAGTGCCGAAACGAACAAAGAATCAAGAGAACATTGTGGAATACAACTTAAGAGAAGAACAGTGCATTTTTGAACTATAACTAAAAGAGAGCTTGCCTATTTACAACCTGTGGGCATACAGAACCGTTATTTGATCTTGTGATAAGTCTGACCTAAGAGATATATATATTTTACATAAAGAAGCGTATTTTTATATACTCACAGCCTGGTGTCCATTTGTGGGGGGATTGGTACATTTTACTGTGTGTGTGTCTACAAATGCTTAACTGACTAACGCCTGGAGAATCGCCTTGGCTGCTCACGCCACGCACCTAGAGGGTGAGCAAGGGTAATTCTGAAGGGTCATCCTTTGCCCTGACTTAGAGGAGAGGGTCCCTGCTTGTCACAAGTACCTACTTGCGCCAACCAGAGACCCCCAATTCTAACACTATGTAAGTACTTGAATTGAATAAAGCGCCGGCGCACTGCAATTGCCGCCCCCCTCGGGGCCTCCAGGGCTTCTCTCCAGTCTTCCTCCTCCAAGTCACCTATGTCTCCCTCCCATGCGGATCGCAACTTATCTAGGGAAGTGGAACAGTGTGTAACTAGTGTCTGATATATATTAGATATTTTCTTAGTTTCTAATTCCCCCATGAACACCTTAGCTTCCAGGGGGCTAAATTCGGGCAAGGAGTCCAGGCTGACCAAGTAGGGAGACAAAGCGTGTCGGAGCTGCAGGTATCTGAAAAACTGAGTTCGGGGCATATCATATTCCTCTCGTAATGCCTGGAACGATTTAAGGGTCGTGCCCTTCATGACGTGACCCAACGCCGATATTCCAATCACGTCCCAGCCGCGAAAGCCCTGTAGCGACACCAGTGCCGGAAGCCGCCCATTTTGCCACACTGGGGTCTCCCTCGTCAATGTGTTCCATCACCCCATACGGCGTAGAGCTCCACGCCACACCCGGAAAACCACCTGGGTAACCACTGGGAGCCTCTTTCTTATGGCCGCCGAGTACAAAATGGTGTGCAGCGAGTCCGGGCCCATCATGTATCTTTCAAGGGCATAGGCCGGGTCACCCTGGTCCCCATACCACCATTCGTTTAGTATCAAGAGATGAGACGCCTGATAATAGGACAAAATGTCCGATGTGGCTAAGCCCCCACAATAAGTGGAGAGGAAGCAAGTGTGGAGCGCCACTCTCGCCACCCCACCTGCCCAAAGGAACTGGCTCAATGCCGAGTTCACCTGCCTGAACCACTGTGGTGAGATAGGATAGGGATGATTTTGCAGCTGGTAGAGGAGACGCGGGAGAGCCACCATCTTGAATATGGCCGAGCGGCCATAGACGTTCAGGGGCATTCTGGACCATGTTTTCATGTCTGAACGTACGCGATCCCACACAGGTAACACATTGCGTGCCCAAGAGACCCCAGGAACATCCGTCAGGAATACTCCGAGGTATTTAACGCCTCCAGCCGCTTCTTGCAATGCTGACGCCCAGGATCCTAGGCCCCCGCGCTCTCCCAGCACCCACAGCGTAGATTTCCGTAAGTTTAAGTGAAGGCCAGACACCTCACCGAATATCCGCATTATTTCGAGGACCCTGGGCCCTGATCTATTCAGGTCTGTGAGGAAGAAAAGGACGTCATCGGCATAGAGCGCGATTCTATTGGACGGTCCCTCTACCCATTCAACGCCTCCCATCTGCGCGTCCATTCGCACCCACTCAGCCAGCGGCTCCATTGCCAGGGCGAATAAATAGGGTGAAAGGGGGCAGCCCTGCCGGGTGCCCCGACCTATAGGGAAAGGGCTGGACACCGCTCCCGCGACTCTCTCAGATGCCGTCAGATCCGTGTACAGCAGCTGCAGGTTTGAAAGGAAATGAGGTCCAAGGTTCAGGCGAGACAGGAGCGCACGGAGATAGACCCAACTCAGAGAGTCGAATGCTCTGTCAATGTCTGCCAGGAGGAGTGCCGCCGGAATCTTGGCAGCCCGAGCCGCCTCCACCACCAGCTGCGCACGTCTGATATTGTGTCTCGTCGCCCTGTGGGGCATGAACCCGGCCTGATCCGGATGGACCAAGTCAGTAATGTATGGAAGAAGACGATTGGCCAGGGCCTTCGCCAGTATTTTCGCTTCAACATTTAGGAGCGATATCGGCCTATACGATCCATGCTGTTCAGGAGGCCTCCCAGGTTTACAAAAGACCACGATTTCCACGTGTCGCCAGTCCGCCGGAAGGCAACCACATTTCCTGGCCTCCTCCAGCGCCAGTCTATAATGCGCCCCTAACTGGAGATGAAATGTCTTCATAAATTCACAAGGGAAGCCATTGGGCCCGGGGGCCTTACCAGTGTTTAGTTCTCAGAGTGCCGCATCCAGTTCCTCGGCCGATAGCGGGAGCTCAAGCCGAGCACGCCCCTCACCCGAAAGCGCTCGCGGTGGGAGGTCCGCAAGGAATTTGTCTATATCTTCCTCTGGAAGAGACTCCTGAGGGGCATATTGGGCCGCATAGTATTGCGCAAAGCTAGCAGCCAGAGCCGCTGGGGCCGTCACCGGATCCCCTACCTCATCACAAAGTCCCGGCAGGGATTGCGCCTGGAAGATACCCTGACAAAGCCGATGGAGCATTGTGCTGGATTTATCTCCCCATTGCTAGATTCTACTTTGTGTAGCTAACCACAACTGGCGAGCCTCATCCAGCAGCAAAGAAGTATATGACTGCTGCAGCAGCTGTCCTACGGCATCTGCATCTCCCCCTCTGCTGCTCTCCTCCTCCAGGTCCCGGACCTGATTCGCTGCCTCCTCTATACCCCTCCTACGGGTCACACGGGCTGCAGCATACCAGGTAATATCCACACCGCGGAGCACGGGCTTTAGAGCTTCCCAAAGGGTCATATCCTTGGTTTCAGGCCTATTATTGTTGTCCCAATACTGAGCTATGGCCTCACTCATATGTGACTGATAATTGTCTTGTTGCAGATGCCACGTAAATAGGCGACACCTGAAAGGCTGCCTTCTCCTATCCAGACGTAAGTCCATCGTTATTGGGGAATGATCCGACAGGCCGCGGGGGAGCATGGACGTGGAGTCCACCCTCCCTATCCAGGTTTGGGGAATAAACAGGTAGTCAATTCTAGAAAAGGACCTATGAACCGCAGAGACATAGGTGTATTCGCGGCTATGTGTATGTTGGTATCGTCATGCATCTACCCAGCCCATCCCCTGCACCATGCTGCTCAATTTAGTGGGGGTATCCGCTATTAGATCCCCTCCAGGCCTACAACGATCCATACGCCCATTCATTACATCATTCCAGTCACCGCCCACTATCGCCATCACATTCGGGATTTCTGCCCACACATCAAACAATCTTTCTATGAGGGCCTCTTGCAGCGGGGGCGGGGCATTCACACTACCAAAGACCATGGGTTAATCTCCCACCATTCCCTTAATGAATACATATCTGCCGTGGGTATCAACCCATTGTGTCTCATGTACATAGGTCAGCCTGCGATGGATTAGGACTGCGACCCCCCGTGACCCCTTCACAAAGCCAGCATGAAAAACCTGCTGGTAACCATACCGTTGCAAGCTAAGGGTCTTGGTTCCTATGAGGTGCGTCTCCTGTAAAAGTAGCACGTCCGCCCTTTCCCTCTTCCCTAGCCGCAAGACTGCGCCCCTCTTTACTTTATCAAGCATCCCCCGCACATTCCAACTCACAACTCGCAGTGACGCCCGTGGAAGGCCTGTCTCGGGGGCGTCAACCGCCTTCGATGGGCAGATAAGTCAGGGCCCTAGGTGGCGGGGACCACACACACACATAACATTCTAACCGGACTCGAATGGACACTGTGCCGATACAAACTGCTCCAAACCCCCCTCCACCCCCCTCCCCCCCCTCGCCTCCGCCCCCAACAGCCCCCTCACCCGTCCCTCGCCCCAAACCATGCCCACAACTTCCCCCCCACCCCATACCTCAGCAACATTGAAGTACCTGTCGCGGTGTAGTGTAACTCCAGCCCCCAACGGGAGGCTAAAGATCTACCACTCCAATGGATCCCCACCAACTACCCCCCAAATCCTAACCTACCCCTTACCCAACTAACTTCGCTGACCTCGGGGGTTACGTCCTCCCTCCCTCAGGCATCCCCCGACCCATGTCCACACTCTGTACATTTACTATTAAGCAAAGGTTCCGGTGGTGAGTCTCAAGAAGAATCTTCGTCCCTGGCGCAATCGCAGTCCATCAGCAGCTGCCCGGGGCTTTGCGCCATAGAGTCTCAGAGTAGCACGGGGCCTCAGGGCTCCAGAGTTTGAGTGTCAGCAGCATTGGTGTCCCCCGTCGCCACATTGCGGGGAGGTGGGCGCTTCTGAGAACGCGATCTCCAGTTGCTCCTGCTTCGCGACCTCCGGGGAGTTCTCGGGGGTCCCGCCGTGGAGGATGAATCGGAATCGCGACCCAGAGGGGTATTTACCCTGATTCGGACTGTCTCGTCTGTCCAAGCAAAAACCTCCTCCGGGGAGTTAAAGAACTGTGTCCGGGACTGAAATATCACTCGTAGACGGGCCGGATACAGCAGGGCATAATGGATTTTAAGATCTCGCAGCCGCGCCTTAGCTGCAGTAAAGGATTGTCGTTGTTGCTGTACCAGCTTAGTATAGTCCGGGAATATCAGGATTTTGTGGTTCTCATACATTAGGGGCTCCTTTGCGCGAGCTTGGCTCAGGATAGTGTCTCGGTCATGATAATTGAGTAGTTTGGCTATCACTGGTCGAGGGCGAGCACCCACCGGTGGCTTTGGGAGAAGTGCTCGGTGCGCTCGCTCAATTACAAAGCAGCGCGAGAGGGACTCCGGAGGGAGCCACCCTTCCAGCCATTGGGTCAGGAATACCTCCATGTTGCCTTTCTCACTGTCCTCCGTAAATCCCACAAACGCAGGTTGTTTCTCTGGGCCCGCCCTTCCGCCTCTTCGGCCCGGAGCGCAAGGCCCTTCTGAATCCCTTCCATGGCGGCCACTTTCTTCTTGAGGATCGCAACATCATCCTCCACCCCTGTGATTCTGTTTTCAGTTTCAGTGATACGGGTAACAGCATTACGCAAATCCTGTCGGAGCAAGGTGACATCAGCCCCAACGGCCCCAATTTTTGCTTCTAGCATGTCTCTAGATTGCGTTATCGCTGCCATAAGGGCCGCATTATCCTGACCCGGTCCCTGTTGACCTCCAGAGGTCCCCGCTCTACCACTCGGCCCTGTGAATTTGTCGATTGGGCCTTATTTCGTAGTGCCGCCACTGTTTCCGCCCCTCGTCATGATGAACCACTGGCGCGAATATAGAGTCCAGGTAGCCAGTGGGGGCGCTGGGTAGTCGCTCTTTCCGCTCCGGGTGGGGGCCTCAGGTAGGATCTCTCCCGCTCTCTCAGATTCAGTGGGGGACGTGCCCTAGCTTCCCAGGAGGCTTGTGTGCCTATTCACAGTGTTACACCTTCACACTCCACCTCGGCGACCCCCCCAGGTGTTGGCTCCTTTTGCAATATTATGTCCCCCAGCGCCAGCCTCCGTCCAAGAGCCGATGGCTGTTCCACAGGATTGCGCGTCCCCCGTTGTGGGCCTGCACCACAGAGTTGCGGAGGCACACGCGCCCAACCAGCCCCACACGTCATTGTCCAGATGTCGTTTACCAAGTCTTCACAGTCCCCCGGGGGGGGGGGGGGGGGGGGTCCCGCTCCGCGGCTCGATCCAGCCGCCGAATGAGGGGAACCCGTATGTGTAGTGCAGCGGTTCACAGCCCGGACCGGGCTCACACTAAGCCGCCACCTCCAGCAGCAACACACCTCTTCCCGGCGCCCAAGCGGGGGTGGTGGGGGTTTTGTCGGGGGGAAAGAAGACAGGAGCCCCCAATACTCCCGGGCTACCGGGCTCCCCCGTCCCGACTCGACCGCCGAATAGAAGCGGCCCGTTCTGAGGGAGTGACTCTTTCCCCCCCCTTAAAGCCGCTCGCCTCACAATGGCAGCTTACCCCACATCTGCTGGTGTCCCAACTCCAGGACGGCGCCGGGACCCTTCCGCAGCCCTTTGTTGTGCGTCGTTCCCCCACCGGGGTCTGCGGCCCTGGATCTCCTGTGGCCGAGAATGGTAGCGGGCACACCTCTTTCCACCGACCCCAGCGCTGCCGCCCTTCCGGCCGGACCTCACCAAACTCGAGGTCCCGGCTTCCGCGTCCGGCGCAGGCCTCACCGTCGCAGGACTCCGATCTCCAGAATTTGCACTCCGAGGTCGCCCAAATCGCCACCGTGGCTCCTCCTCCGCCTCCAACAGTCAGCCACCCAGCCTGGGCTTCTGTGGGTCAGGGCGATGTAGGATAGTTATGAGGATATTGCGCCGGCGGGACCGAGCTCGCTTAGATTGCGTCCGCCATGCTTGCCGCCTTGGCCACGCCCCCCCCACCTCTAAGGTTTTTTAATAAAACCCTCACACACCAACCTGGTTGGTGTCATGCTTCTTCATCGGGTCCCAGCTGAGTAGCCGAATGCTACTCAGCTGTGCTGCGATACCTGATTACAGTGGAGCAGGTTTTTTGAGGTGTACATGAGTATGCTGAATTTAAATGTGAATATTAAAAATACCTCCAGATTCTACCTGTTTAATTTATTCATGGTGATCTTGGGTATAATTACAATGAGAATATGGATGAACAGTACTATGTGTTACTGTATTTTATAATCCAATAATGGTCAACATGTTTCAGCCCTCTCTTTTGTTTTCGAATTCTGGCTAGCTCCCCATTGTCTGTTTGTAGTTCGGTGGTCTATGCCGACCCTCTAGGTGTGTGAAGCAGTCCCGCTAATGTTTTCCCTGGCTGCTCACCCTCTCCATAGCGCCTTGCTTGTGCATATTTATGCATATAATTTGTTTCGCTCTCCGCTTCCTCCTGGAATTCCGTAAGTTTGGACCTGATTTGTGCTGTGGTGTCAAGGGATGGGCTTACAAGTTGCAATTGTTCTTGTTCCCTAATTTCACGCTCCAGTCTATGTAATGTGTTGCGGATATCTTTAAGGACTCCCGTTTTAAGTGCTATGCAGTTACCCCTCGTGGCCACCTTAAACGCTTCCCACAGTGTTCCCGGTGAGTCTACTGTGCCCTCATTGAGCGTAAAATAGTCTACAATTTTATCTTGCAGCTCTTCTCTGAATACTTGGTCTAATAGTGCAGTGGACGGAAATCGCCAGGTGAATGACTGGATGTATGGTTGAGGTATGCTCATTCTTATCTGAGTGGGCGCATGGTCTGAAAAGGTACGCGGATGGTGAGTGGCGTCCATTATCCAGGTATGTAGGCCCCTAGATAATAGCCAGTAATCCAGTCTCGACTCCTCATTCCGATGAGGAGTTACACAGGTACCTTCCCTAGCTGTAGGGTGCAAAGCCCTCCAGGAATCTATTAATTGGAGATCTTCTATAATGTCGGTAGGCATTGCTGCTGCTTTTGGGTGGTGCTCTCGGGACGCTCCCTGTCTAACATTGTCGACAGTACTACGTTAAAATCCCCCCCCCCTCCACAGAACTGCTGTGTGTCCCATTGTTTGTATTTTTTGCCAAATTTGTTGGAAGAATGCCGGACTATCCTCATTCGGGCCGTAAATGTTGGCTATCACTAAAGGGGTATTGAACAACTCTCCTTACAGCATGATGTATCTCCCTTCTCTATTGTCATGCGGTGTGTCTTTCATTGGAGTCCTTTGCTTATTAGTATCGCAACTCCCCTAGAGTAATTTGAGTATCCTGCCTCTACCGCCTCACCCCATCTATTATTTCTGAGCATGTTCGTTGATGCATTTGTCAAATGTGTTTCTTGTAGTAGGCATATGTCGTGTGCCTCGCTAAATAAGAGTGGATCAGTCTTGTCTTCCTGCGGTCATTTAGACCTCTGACATTCCATGTGAGACACGTCAGGTAGTTCATGTTAGTGTGTTGTGCCATAACAACTTATACCAAGTGGATCTATTACTGTCCTGTGTGTGGGAGGTGAGTCTCTGTAACATGTCGGTGTAGGAAATTAGTATAGTGCATAACTTCGAATGCACAAAGAAGTGCAGCCCTCGGCAGCCCTAAAACGCTAAACAAGTCCCCCACCCACACCTACCCCCAATCAGGTAGTGTTGCTCCCACCCCCACTCCCTTGAACTGTAAACAAACCACCCATATTAGGAAACATATCAGAATCATCCCTTGGGGCACGTGGGGCCGCCGGCAAGACACCCCTGCTCGTACGGCAGGGTGGCCGAGCACGCAATATTTCTCCTGTACTCAAGACAGCATACAATATGGACTATCTACCTACGATGCCCGGGCGGGCAGTCAGCCTACATACAAACTAGGTGTCCTCGTATGCTAGTCTAGAGCAACATACGTAACCTTAGTTAACAGTCTCTTGGCACAGCCCTACGTTGAGTGTGCTACTTATCTGTGTGTCCAGCGGTGCAATCTATCCTCTTCAATCATTGTCTCTTAGATTGGTTTCAGTTTGCATTTCATTTGTCGTCTATTGTTTTTCTTCCCATGCCATTTGTTTAGCATACGCCAAAGCTGCTTTTGCGTCCGTGAAAAATGTGGGCTTTCCATGCCCCTGAAGTCGCAGCTTGGCAGGGTAGATAAGTGCGATTTTCTTTGCGGGAATAAATTCCCTACTGGTCGCTTGAACTTGTAGTGTGAAGTCCGAATACAATGCAGTGTCATTAGTGATATTGTATGGGTCCCTTCTCCCTGGCTTTCCTCAGTATTGTGTCCTGGTCTTTATAGTTGAGCACTCTCGCTGTTATCGGTCTTGCCGGGGCGCCGCCTGGGGCCCAGAGATCGGTGTGCTCTTTCTATGAGAAACATGTTGGATAAGTCTTGTCCGAAAAGGTCCTTCATCATGGTTTCCACATATTGCTCTATGTTTTGGATGTCTGTCGATTCGCAATTCCCATTATCCGTATGTTATTTCTCCTTGACCTTGCTTCCAAATCTTCGTTCTTTTGTTTGATATTAGCCAGCACCAAGCATATTCCTCACAATTCCTTGTCCCTATCTGTCTGGCCTTCTTCCTTCTCCGATACTCTCGTTTCCAATATGGTTAAGCGCCCTTCCTGCTTTTTCACCCGTTGTGTTATCCTGTCCATTATCTACGCAAACGTGTCCATTTTTGAATCTATACATTGGAGACTTATTTTGAACTCCCTGAACATCGTTTGACTGTCCTCTTCTGGAATTTGACTTGTGGTGGCATCTTCAGCGCAATCCTGGAGACCGGCATTGCCCTCTGCCGATTTGGTGTTATTTTTATCAGTTGATCCGGGGCCGTTGTGTATCTGGCTTTCCCATTTTTCCGGATTTGATGATGGTCACGAAGCCTGTGCACCAGTTGGCTATATCCTTCTCATGCAGCTCCCGATTCGAGCGCCTCGTTTATTCTGCCTCTACCCTGCTGGCTATCCTCTGCGGGCTTGGCTCGATCAACAGTACTAGCCACCACTGCTGTTTCATGTCAAGTATTGGTTTTCTCTGGGTGCGGATTGCACTTCCAGCCGCCGTCTCTTTATATGTGACTGCCTCTAAAGATGAGAATGTTTCCCTGCTTTACTCCTTTGTACCGGACTTGCAGATTGTGTCGCGTGTACTTTCCTCCGGGCTTGGATATCGATGCGACTGAGTCTGCCACCTCAAGCTGTTGGAAATTAAATGACGGGAACACCTTCGGATTTTACGTATGTTACCTATAAGGCGGGTGGTCCACCACTTAACACCCCCGAGCTTAGCAGGTCCTGTCCGAGTGTGCCGGGCTGGCAGCATCTGAATTAGTAGCAGCGTGTTGTAGGCAGCCGCGGGCTCCAGCAATTCTACAAGCCCGCTCACCGCTATTTTGCAGTTTGCTGGTCCGTTGCCGCCCCCTGTGCCGCGAATGTGGATAGGTTCTTTCCTCTTGTTGTAAAGGCCCAACTTTCTCCTTACACTTCAAAATATTCACAGGGCCTTACTACACCGCCATCAAATCTGGGTATCCGCGAAGTGCGTATGTCCCAAAGTCACATCTCTCTCTGTGCTTCTCACCCCGCGCCTTCGTTTTGCAATATCCTATCTTGTTGCAGCAATTAAAAAGCCTCAGTCGTATACCCTCTTGCGCGGGTCCGTTCCTTGATTTCTTGCACCCACAGGTATTTGCTTAGTTAGGTCCGCTCTTGCTGTTCCCTCTATCCACGGCAACACCCAACAAAATGGCGGTTCCACACTCGCCGGATTCGGGGCGACTGTTACAGCTTCCTGCTGCCCGCGTCTGCAGTTAAATTTAAGCAGTCCCCTTTCAATGAGTTCGGGATTGATGGCGGCCCTTCGGAGACCAGCATGAGGTCTAACCGCCGTCGAGGCGTCTAGTGGCAACCGCCAAGTATTCCGAATCTCGTACACCACCTGCCTTGAGCAGTTCATTTTTCGCCGAACAAAGGCTTGCGGTGCCTTCCTGCCTTCAATACAGCACAGCGTTTCGCTCGTTAGAAAATGTACCGACCAACCTCGCGTCTCTCGAACTTGAGCAGATGGTCCCTCCGTCTCCTCCCGACCTTCCACGCTGCTCACTCCGGGGTGGTGTGCACTTGAGGTTCCGGCTTTGTTTTACGGCCTCGTGGGCAGACATCTCTCTAGCGGTGGTCGGATGTCAACTTGCGGTACGGTCTCTGTCTGGAATCTCGCCTCCAAACTTCCGCAGATTGCTCCGGACTCGATTACTGCAAATTATGTTGTGTGGTACCTGGGCAGGGTATAATAACCGGATATTTTACGGATTATTGGGCTCGGCCGGCGGAGCCGCGTTAGTGTGCGGCCATCTCGCTGCACGGCGAAGCCACGCCCCCAAGCATACTCTCCTGCCACTTGAACGCTTTTGTTTGTTCAGCTTGAGGGCAGCCGTTGGAGTAAAGAGTGTGACAAAAATTCACTTGTGCATTTCATCCCATTTAAAATAGTGCTTTTCAGAGCACCTTAATTTTGATACTTGCTTTAAACAACAGACTACATTTTAGGTAAAACATCTCTGTTCTCCGACAAGAGTAAGTTCAACACTTCTAATTGCTGACAAGAACATCTCTTTAATAATCTCTGCAGTTGGCTTATTGTGTTGTAGGAGTCCTGCTTTATGTGAAACCTCACTCTGCGTGCAGAATTTCACCGTGGCTGACTTCTAGTTCTGCCAGGGATTAGCTACACATGCCCAAGAAGACCAGACTTTAACGCGTTAATAATACAGAAAGCCAAACTGCAACCTACAGCATGTCAAGGGAGACTAGAATTTTTTGAAAAACGTAAAACCAGACAGCCAGTGATACAAGCATTAGGAAAGCCATTAGGTCTCACTTAAGCAAAAGCTATTGGCTTTGCCACTGTTTTATTTAGCTATGTTGTACAGAAGCGCAGCTGCTTTGAAGCATGGCTGAAAGTAAAGGAAAAGAAAGCTCAATAACGCAGCAAGCACTGATCTCATCATAGCACTTTTTAGGTTGAGCCCGAGTCGGCACGTATGCGCTGCTCTGCAAGACTACTTGTAGTGGAGTATGAAATAGAAGCTCTGTCCATATTTCTCATTGGCTTGTGTCATTGTCCTTCATAAATGCTGGATTCTGATTCCTTAGTACCTTCTTAGTACCACCTTGTAATCCCCAATGGCGACTGGCCCCTTGACTTTTGTTGTTACACGGTGTGTCTTCTTTAGTCTGCGGTCATTACTTTAATGAATTTCTCTTACCGAAGGCAGTACATAGGCACCCGCTTTCGATAACAACACGGGCGCCCGTTTCCCTTAAAGCTGGTACCCAGCATTATCTCACCACCCACCCCCTTTACTACCTGTTATTGTATTTCTGCCAGAGGGAAAGAAGCCTGCAAAGGTTGCTGAGAGCAGCGCTTTCCCATGTCTCGGACCCTCTGTCTCAGCTCTCCAGGGCATTCCTGGGCTGCCAGCTCTCGGAAAATGTTTTGACAGCCTTGAACAAATAACACACCTTAGCCGAGAAAAACAGCAGAGACGTTTATTACCCCTGCCTCCTCGCCCTGGGGGCACAGTACGGTGTGTGCCTGCCCGTGCTTTCCCGTGTGTGGCTTCAGGGGTTGAGTTTAATTCTGTAATAGCCCTCCGCTGCGAATGAAAGGAAACACAGAAAACTACAGGTTTTATTTTCCTGCGATTTTTCTCCACCTCCGTTCTGTTCCTCCCTCACTTTTCGCCCCTTCCCTCTTTTCGCCACCTTCCCTCTTTTCGCCCTCTTCCCTCTTTTCGCCCTCTTCCCTCCCTCCTTTTCATAGTGTCACCATTCTCTCTCTCGCTCCGTCTATTCCTCCCACCCCTTCCCTTCCCCCCCCACCAAACGTCCTGTGCTGGGGGTCGCCCAGCACGTTGCTGCCGCTGCCTTGACTCGCAGCCACTGGCAGACACATTCTGATCTGTTGTAGCAGCTGCTGCAGGGGTGCTAGCCCTCTACCCAGTGCAGAGAAAGGTGAACTAATGCTGTAATGAACAGCTGTCAACGTTTGGCGCTGCCCTGCTTGCTTTAAAACTTGTATATATAGGAATAACAGGAGAAAACCCATAGACCTCGTTGGGATGGGTGTATCGTGTAGGCAAAAACAATTCCCAACAGGTATTATGTGGAGACAATTTCAAAGGTGTATGCCACAAGCATTACGAAAGTAACAGAAACAAGGAGTCAAATGATTTAAGAAGAGGTAGTATTATTTACCAAGAAACAGAAAGGGAAGAATATTTCATATGCAATTACAGTTTAAACAGCACTGTAAAGACCGGATCTTATGACAACCCAGTGACACTTGGTGCAAGGTGCTATATACAGTTAGTGAGGTGAAAGTGCAAGTGCTTAAAAACAGCATTGGCGACGCATTAAACAAAGTATGTACATCAGTTAGAGGCTCCAAAAAAACAAGTTACAGTCACTTGGAAAACAATTATTTCTACAGGAGCACTGAACGTGATATGCGTCGTATAATTCAAGCTGTACAGTCGACGGCGTTTCAATCCCCTTTAGTCGGGATCGTCATCAGGACAGAGTTGTCGATAGATACAGTGAGTATAGCCAGGCAGGAAGGCGAGGCTAGAGGGACTCCGAAGAGACAATTAATGGTCGGATGCTGATCGCAGCTTAATTTGGATCAGCAGGCGGGGTTTGCAGCGCCTGAATGGAACAGGGCATCAGACGGCAATTTGGGGCTCATCTGGCGTGGAGACTACCGGCAGTGAATGCGGGTCCCGCAAGTCAAACAGTGCTAAAACATTAAGAGAAATGGGTTTCTTAGAGCGCAGAAGAATTCGGATAATTTGTCACAACCCTCGCCATGTGGGGTTGAAAGATCGGACAAGAAATTAGACTACAAGAGCAATGAAAAGGAATTGGAATAGAGAAAAACAAAGTTATAAATGTGCTAGGTGAATCATTAGTTTAGATTGGAAAGGAACTAGGGCGATAGAGCACTCACTGGTGGTAATGGAAGAATCATGAGAGGATTTTAGAGCACAAACTGGTGGTAATGGAAGAATCATGAGAGGATTTTAGAGCACAAACTGGTGGTAATGGAAGAATCATGAGAGGATTTTCCAGGAAGGGATGAAAATCAGAATCTTTGAACTTACAAGATCCAAAGCATCCAGCCTTGATCTTCGAGGACCACAGCTTTGCCATGTGTCAAGCTAATTAGTTATGTAAAACATTCCCATTTAGATTCAATGCATGTCATTTATCCCATGTGTTTATCCATAAAGTTGAGAGTATCAGAAGGTTCGAGTCAGTGGATCAAATATGGACTCCTCTACAATAAATGTTTATCCGATTGCACTTCTGCTCTCTGCAAGACCACTAAAATGCACTGTTCTTCAAGAACGACTCTGCATTACCCATAATACTAAGCTTCTTCATATTCCACCAACTTTCATTTCCCAATTCTTTAAGAATATTAGAATATACGTGTGCCTGTGTGTGTGTGTGTGTGTGTGTGTGTGTTTGTGTGAATTTGTTACAACCCTACCTCTTACTCTTCCTTCACTCTATTTCCTAGTCTTCTATGCTCCTTAAATGTTTTTGTCTGTTACTTGTGACCGTGGAGACCTAGTTTTCAGACGACGGCCGGTGGAGCTACCTGGTAGCTAAAGAGGAGATGGGCTGTGGACATTCCACCTTGGCCGTCACCTACCCAGCTGGATGTTGGGCAGATTTTCCTGCGTCTCTTTGTCATATGCTCCCTCCTACTCCTTTACCCTACCCCATTACCCCTCTAAGCTCCATTTATTTTGTCCTCTATGTTCTTTAAATGTTTTCCCATTGAGACCTAGCTATTTGGCCACTGCCTGGTGGAGCTACCTGATTGCTATAGAGGAGATGGATTTTGGGACTCCCCCCTCGACTGTCACCTACCCAGCCGGACTTTGGGCAGACTGTCCTTTGTCTCTCTGCCATATCTCCCTCCTACCCCTTTACCCTTGCCCCCTTCCCCTCTACACTTTCACTTATCTCGTCTTCCATGCTCTTGTAATGTTTGTCTAGCAACTGATGTAAATTGTAACTGATGTAATTTTGTGGAACCTCATGTAAAGCGCTCTGATACCTCCGGGTCTAGTCAGCGCTATATAAAACTCTTAAAATAAATAAAAATCCTGAATGTACCCGTCGTTCAAAAACGGCAGAAGTTTGCATCTAATTTCCCCATTAAAATCCCTCTTAAGGCAAATACAATTACTCCAGTTATTGCTGTGTTTTTGCAGCGGATTGTGTTACAAATGTATGTTTTAACATAATTGTCACTGTCTCATTACCGTGTTTTCGGTGTGCTTAAGTGTGACATTTTAAGTAGAGAAAAATCTGATTACCTTGCTTGGTCTGGTTTGACCTCTTAGCCTCTGTGCGACACGAGAAAATCGTTTTTTCAAGCCAACAGCGCTCTGCATTCTGGGGCATGTAGTTTTGTTTGCCCATTAAAGACGGGCTTGCTGTGAGCTTAAGTGTGACCATGTGATGCACGCTTCTAGTTCGACCAGGTTATATGTTTACCCCAAACTCTTAACCTCAATAATAAAGGCTTACTTTAACTGTTCGTCAGAAATGTTGCAAAATTACAAGTAATTTTACGTTGTAAAGTGCACACACTGACAAAACCTATTAATCCAGTTTATTACACATGCCCAGTATGAGCTGCCCTGCTGAGTCCACGCGCAATACTGCCATTTACGCCATTTTGTCCACATAACGTAGCGTACTTTGACAAATTGTTGCATGTTTTCCAGCAAAATGCCAAACAGCAATCACTATAGCCTCATGCCTAGTACTTATGACATATTATGAGTAGATCACTACTAGTATGACTAACTTGGAATGAGGGTACCTAATCAAGCAATTATAAAGAGAAATATGCGCCAGGTAAGGTTATAGAGAGGTAACTATCTTTTGTTAATAACTCTGACAAGCTACCATTTCACAGAGTGTGGCTAAGTGCTGACCAGACTGGCCCTTCGCCCACTCTAGCACAAATTAGCTACTGGTAACACATTTGAACTAGCATTGGCATAGCCAATAGGTCTCGCCTTTTGGACCTTATAAGTGTTTAGCCATACAACAGTTGATATTGTTGCACCAAGGATATTGTGCTGCCTAACTAAATACTTATAAGGTCCCAAAAGCGAGACCTATTGGCTATGCCACTGCTGGACTTGTATTTGCAACATGTAAATTGATAAATATTTTTTTTTTTAAAAAGGAGCAGTTCACATTCCTTACCAAAAAACGATAGCCGTAACGGTTTATGCCATGCAATGTATTGTAAATAACCCTTTTTCAGATTGATTCTAAGTTTAGACAGTTCTCAGACCCTAGGCCTGTAACTGTTCTCGCGGCTACAATGTTTAATTAAACAAACTGTTCCTGTTTTGCCAATGCCTCTTGCCTCTTGTTTTTTTCAAGGTATTTCATGTTCAAGCAACAAGTTAAATAAAATATTCTATCATTTTTTTTGTTTGATGGATAGCGTCTCTTTTTTTGCATATTTTTGGCCGGGAACCCGGATTTCAATAATGTTTTAATGGGGGGACCCAGATTATAGTAATGATCAAGTCTATGGAAGTCAAAAAGTTAAGATCCACTGTCCTAGACCAAGCACATTTTCCTGCGTTCATAAAACACTAAATCAAAACTTGTATTGGTATTTGTATGATAACTGAATAAAATGATGTCTCCCCCCGACTCTCTCCCACCCTTGACCAACATGGCTATTTCACTTTGTCCATGAAAACCTGGGTGGGAGAAGGACTCTGTACCGACACTGTGAACTGCAGCAGCTATGTTGGATTTCCAGATTTGATATTTTTGCTTTCCAGTCATTTGGGACCCGTCTCACTTGCCAAGCGCGAGGCTGGACGAAGCGCGCCCTTAGGACCCGGCCCCTGGGCCCCGCCCCCAGTCACGTGTTCAGTGGCGGCCGGCTTGCCCAATGGGCGACCGGCCGCCAATTACTTCCGGGTCAAGTAGGTCCATTGACGTATGTCCGGAGGGGCAGAGGGCGGAGACCTTTGGCCTATTTAGGGTCAAGTCCCCGTGGCCTCGGTCTCTTTCCCCCCTGCCACTCCAGTCAGCTGATCTCGCGCCGGCGCTCTCACCCCCTTTCTCGTAAGAAGTCCAGATTTGACTGGGCTCCTCAACCTCCCGTTGGATTGTCGAGGGAGTGCTTCGTGTCGAGCGGGAACTGCTCAACTCCCGTTGGATTGTCGAGGGAGAGCAGATTTCGAGGTCGGGGTCCAGAGCGCGGCGACGAGACTCCGAGGCTTTCGGGAGAGGAGACTGCAAAGACGAGCGCGGCCTAGGACGGAGAGACGCCCATCGAGCCAGGTAAGGAGTAGAGTGCCTGGGGGGCCCGCTTGCAGCTGTTGATTGCGGGAGGGGGTCGGAAGGGGTGTAAAGTGTCCGAGGTCTGTCCCGGTAGTCTGGGGCTGCCGGCGGGGCTCCGAGGGTGCGGGCTCCTTCACGGGCAACGTGGGCGGCTCTTCTTGGGGACCGGGGGCGGGGAAGCGTGTCCACGTGGCGGAGTGAGCACCACAGGGAGGCACGGGAAACAGCGTGATTGTGAAACGCTTCTCTTAAGGGGGATTCAGCGCGCCAGAGACTGTGCCGCAAAAAAGGAGTATTTACGGTGGTTGCTAGGCGACCGGTTAGGCACGAGGAAGCGCGCGTTTACTAGCGCAACAAAGGGCAGGGCACGCGGCTGTGATAAGCGAACGAACAAAACTACCCGCATATTACGCTAGAGCGGGGGTGATAACTAAAGAATGGCCACTAAGAAAGCAAGCCATAAACGGAAGGAAAAGGATCCCGAACTCGCCCAATTGTTGAAGTTAGTGCTGGCGAAATTAGGCAAAGACAACGAGGAGAGCAGCGACGAGAGTGTATCCTCGCAGGAGGAACAGGCGCAGGGAAGCTTAGGCGAGCGCCCTCGTAGAGAGGGGGTGCCACCCAGGGCTGCCTTCCCCCCATTGGTTAAGAAGCCCAGAGCGCAGCGGAAAGGAAAAGGGGGGCAAAGCACAAGAGAAGTAGAGTGCAAGAGTTAGCGGAGGAGGACGAGGGATCAGTAGGTCCCGTTCTCCCTTCAGTTGAGGATGCAGTAGCCTCCCCACCCACGCCGGCATTGCCACAGGCAGGCGCGCAAGGCGTAGATCCTCCTCTAGGAGCGGGAGTAGTGGACCCAGTGGGTTCAGTACTGGCAGAGATCAGGGAAGCATTGAAGGCGTTGGCACCAGCAAATGGGCCTACAGCGATACTTGACCCCCCCCAGCCCCCTGCCGCAACCGGTGGTTCCAGCAGGGGGTGAGCTGGACCCTATGACTGGCCTGCTGGCATCAGTGACCTCCCTAGTGGGGCAATTGGCGTCCCCGGTCACCACCAGTAAACCCAGTTCCTTAGCGGTGCCCCCTTGGGTTCCCACGCAGACTGCAGAGCAGGGTGCGCTAAACGATATTCAGAAGCAGTTGGCTCTTTGTGGCAGCGCGGACTGCGAATCCTAGCATGGCAGCAGGAGCGAATCCCCCCGCGCCAACAGCAGCAGCAATACCTACAGGAGGTAAGGCCTGCGAGGCAGCATCCAAGGGCGTGGAGATGGGTGTGGTATCAGGGGGAGCGCACGGGAATGTGTTGTCCCAGCCAGGAATGCTAGCTACGCATGTTACCTTGGAGGTGAAGGAAAAAATTTGGAAGAGTGCTTATGTGGACATATTTGCGCTCATCAGACCAAAGAGGAGGGACGTTGAATACAAGGAGAAGGAAGGGAAAGAGGGTTCCTTCAGGGACAGGAAGCCGAGAGTAGAGGAAACTTTGACTAATTGGCTGTATGGTTTTCATGTGTATTCAAATGTATTGTTGGAAAAGAAACCTGAGTTGGCAATATCCTTGGTGTTCTACACGAATAAGATTGTGAAGGCTCATGCGACACATGGGGGGACAGCTTGGTTAGACTATGATAGGGATTTCCGGTGGCGAAGGAAGAGAACCCTAACATTGGGTGGGACCAAGTGGAAATAAATGTGTGGTTGGAGAATGTTAATGGCAGGGAGCATCACTCTAAAGGATCATGCTGGGCATTTAATAAAAAGGCGTGCACCTGGCCCGCAGGGCAGTGCAGATTTAGACATGCATGCTCATTCTGTGGCCTCTCCTCCCATCCCGAGTTCAAATGTAATAAGAAAACCAAAGAGCGTGGGGGACCAGGAGGCAGGGATATCAAACCCGCACAGCCATAAGCTGCCCACGCCAGTGGATATTGGGAGACAGATTTTTTGGCTCAATCAGTATCCTGACAGGGTGGCGGCCAAGGTACTATTTGAAGGCTTTTCTGTTGGTTTTCGCATTCCCGCCCTAGACGTCCCCCCCCCCATGGATAAGTGCAACTACCTCCTGTCAGCTAGAGCGCACCCTTCTGTTGTAGCAATGAAGATAGAGAAGGAGCGGGCGTTGGGCCGGGTTGCGGGCCCCTTCCCGGCACCCCCGATGGTGGGCTATGTTTGTTTCCCTTTAGGTGTGGTACCTAAGAAAGAACCGGGGCAGTTCAGAATGATCCATAACCTCTCAGCCCCGAAGGGATCTTCAGTTAACGATTCCATTGATCCCGCACTGTGTTCTGTGACTTACTCTTCTTTTTATGCCGCGGTGCAAAAAGTGAGGGACCTTGGGCGCGGAGCAATGCTAGCCAAAACGGATATTGAGTCAGCCTTTCGTTTGTTACCTGTGCATCCTGATGATTACCACCTGTTGGGCCTTCAGCTGCGTCACCAATTCTACTACGATAAGTGTATGCCTATGGGGTGCACAGTATCCTGCAAATATTTTGAGACCTTTAGTTCCATGCTACAGTGGGTTTTTTCACACAGGACTGGATATAAAGAGGTGGTGCACTATTTAGATGACTTAATGGTGATGGGGACTGCGGCTTCTGAGGCGTGCGCCCGGGCCCTCAGCAACCTTGTGGCAATGTTTCAGGAGTTTGGGGTGCCTCTGGCACCAGGCAAGACAGTGGGCCCGGACACATGCATGTCGTTTTTGGGCATTGAAATTGACACAGTAGCAGGGGAGTGTAGGCTACCGCAGGACAAGGTGCGGGCGTTCTCCCAAGCAATTGACGCAACCCTTGCGGGGCCTAAGGTTACCTTGCACCAGTTACAGGTGCTGGTGGGTCAGCTCAACTTTGCCCTCAGAATCATTCCCATGGGGCGTCCGTTTTCAAGGTCTATAGCCAGGGCAATGGTGAGCTTAGCCCACAAGCACCACCGCGTGAGTCTGAGGGCGGAAGTGAAAGACGACCTTAGGGTATGGTGCAGCTTCCTCAGCGATTTTAATGGAAGGGTGGTGTGGCCAGCACTGCCAGTGACCAGCAATGAACTGGGCCTGTTCACTGACTCGGCGGGCAGCATAGGTTTTGGCGCAATTTTGGGTCCGTCCTGGTGCGGGGCAGAATGGCCAGTAGAATGGCACGAGTCAGGCCTGACTAAGAACATAGCTTTCCTGGAACTCTTTCCCATTGTAGTGGCAGTCACAGTTTGGGCTGATCGCTTCAAGGACAGGGCGGTAGTCTTTTGGTCTGACAACATGGCGGTGGTGGAGGCAATTAACAGACAAGGGGCTACTTGCAGGCATGTGTTGAGGTTGTTGAAACATTTGGTGCTGGCATGCTTAAGACTAAACTTAACGTTTAAGGCGGCACATATCCCAGGGGTTGATAACCACGCTGCTGATGCTTTGTCTCGTTCCAAGTTGCAGGAGTTCCGGAGGTTACACCCGCAGGCGGAGGAGCAGATGACAGTGTTTCCTACATCACTGTGGATAATTGGAGCCCCGCGCTAGCGGGGCTGGTAGGTGCCTCTCTGAGCGATCGCACCAGGAGATCGTACCAACAGCATTTTAATTCCTTCAGGTCCTTTGTGGAGAAGGCTGGGATAGCTCAGCGGTTTTCACCTGAGGCTATATATGGTTTCTTGCAGGCTTTAAGGGATCAGGGCAGGGCAGTTTCCTATGCTAGGGCACACTTGTCAGCAATAGGCTTCTTCGCAAAGCTGGCAGGCGAACGGGACCCGGGGTCCTCCTTTGTGGTCAGAAAGGCACTGACGGGGTGGGCCAGATTAGAGGGTCCTAGGCGGGACCACCGGAGGCCTTTAGACATTCCTACCCTGGTTAACATTGTGGAGTCTTAGCCAACGGTTTGCAGTTCTCCTTTTGAGGGTGCTTTGCTGGGAGCGGCGTTTACACTAGCCTTTTACGGGGCCTTCCGACTGGGTGAGGTGGTAGGGGCATCCAGATCTGACCACGAGGGTGGCATTCAATTCCGTGACACTCTCTTGTCCCCGGGAGGCCTGGAAGTAATTTTGAGGAGATCCAAGACTGATCAGGACGGGAAAGGGGCCACCATTCACTTACGTCCTGCGCACGGGGTGGCGGCCTGCCCAGTAACCCGGATGTGAGCGTACCTTGCCCTGCGCCCAGCTTGGGGGGGGGGGGGGGGGCCCTGTTCAACCACGAGAATGGCGATTGTCTGTCACAATTCCAGTTTAAAGCAGTCTTTGGGATGGCACTAACGGGTCTGGGGTTAGGGGCGGTAGGGTATTCTTCCCATTCATTTAGAATTGGCGCGGCCACTCTGGCGGCTGGAGTCAGCCTTAAAAGCAGCGCTGTAAAAAGAGTTGGGCGCTGGTCCTCAGACTGTTACAAGAGATACGTGAGGCCAGAATTGTTATGACCAAATGTTGATAACCAGTGGTGGATTGTGCTTGACTTTTCCATTTCTCTCCTCTTAACTAGTATGCCCGCGAAGGTGGTGTGGGTATTGGGGCACTCGTTCGTGCGTCGGGCTACTGTGCGTTTACAGCAACGGCGAGTGGTGAAACCGGCAGGCTTGAGCGGGACGGAATTCTTGTGGCGAGGCGTGGGGGCATGAGAATCCGGCACCTGAGGCGGCTCGTGGAGGAGGTAAAGGAACAGGAGGGGCACAAGTCTCCGGATTGGATTATCCTTCACTTGGGAGGCAACGACATGGTGGCCCTTGGTCGCCTGGCAGTCAAAGAAGCTTTGCTTACATAATTCGCGTGGTTAGGGCGAGTCTTTCCATTGGCCAGGATTGCGTGGTCGGCCATGATATCGCGCAGGACATGGGGTACTGGAGTTAGGGCGAGGTCCTTGAATGTATCTGTGAGGTGACTTAATGGGGAGTTGGCAAAGTTGTGCTCAGTGAAGGGCCGCCTGTGTCCTATCCCGCACAAGATGATTTCAGGAGACGCCATGTATCACCAGAATGGGAGTGCATTTGTCGTACTTGGGCAAAGACACTTGGATCAAGGGACTTTGGTCTTTTGTGCAGAACGCAGGTGGGGAGGGTGTCAGACCTGAGGTCCTTGGCCACCCTTGTGGCGGTAAAGAGACCTGCGAACAGTGACATTGACTAACACAATGGACCCGAGTCCGCCTTGCGTACTCCCTAGGCCAGCACTGAGGGGGGAGACGGTAAGCTCTCCGCTGGGAAAATGTGACCACCGGCTGGGGAGGCTAGGGGGACAGATTACGAGCCTCCTGGGTCCCTGGGCAGCCTGGTGGTCGGGGGGTGGGCCCTGGAAATGGCGGACAAGGATCAGAGGTTGGGGCCCACCACTCTTGGGCGCAGGTGCGCGGCACCTTGCGTGGGAGGCTCAGTTTGCGAGACGCGAGCCAGAGGGCCCCCTTGGTGCGGGGGGCGATGATGATAACCTGACAAATTTATAGGTCAATATTAAAAGTGTGTTTGTGGTTATTAAATATGCATGTTATTTGCTTTGTCATGTTTATGGAATGTTGTGATTAAACATGGCCGTTTTAAACCCACTCTAATCTCTTGGTGATTTAAATGTGGGGTTGCATGTCAAACTAGGGCGAGGCGGGGACCATGCTGGGGGATCGGGTCCTATGCCAAGCGCGAGGCTGAACGAAGCGCGTCCTTAGGACCCGGCCCCCAGGCCCCGCCCCCAGTCACGTGTTCAGTGGCAGCCAGCTTGCCCAATGGGCGACCGGCCGCCAATTACTTACGGGTCAAGTAGGTCCATTGACGTATGTCCGGAGTGGCAGAGGGCGGAGACCTTTAGCCTATTTAGGGTCAAGTCCCCGTGGCCTCGGTCTCTTTTCCCTCGGCCACTCCAGTCAGCCGATCTCGCGCCGGCGCTCTCACCCCCTTTCTCGTAAGAAGTCCGGATTTGACTCCCACCCACCCGTCCCTATGCCTAGTGGTTTGAGGGGGTGTGTTGCGGTAAAGAGACCTGCGTACATTGACATTGACTAACACAATGGACGGGAGTCCGCCTTGCGTACTCCCTGGCCAGCACTGAGGGGGGAGATGGTAAGCTCTCCGCTGGGAAAATGTGACCACCGGCTGAGGAGGCTAGGGCGACCGATTACGAGCCTCCTGGGTCCCTGGGCAGCCTGGTGGTTGGGGGGGTGGGCCCTGGAAATGGCAGACAAGGATCAGAGGTTGGGGCCCCCCACTCTTGGGCGCTGGTGCGCGGCACCTTGCGTGGGAGGCTCAGTTTGCGAGACGCGAGCCAGAGGGCCCCCTTGGTGCTGGGGGCGATGATGATAACCTGACAAGTTTATAGGTCAATATTAAAAGTGGGGTTGCATGTCAAACTAGGGGGAGGCGGGCACCATGCTGGGGGATCCGGGTCCTATTGAGGCTAGACAGTTAAATTATTCCTGTATCCATCATTAGTTTGCCTTCTCTTTGCCTTCACTAACTTCCTTTGTTAGTGTAATATACAATGCAACAACCTCTAGAAAAACCACTGCAGATACTCTAAAATTGGTGAAGGACAAGGACAGCTTTGTGTCTGTACTGTGTATTTAGTAAATCAGGTTTGAATATTGATTACATCAATGGTACCATGTATTTTTCTTTTTTTGTGTGTACATGTTTGTTTCTAGATTAACTTGGATTTCGAGTAATATAGGCAGGAATTGGGGGCATGATGAAATCCAAGAGATTACCCACCTAGTTCAGAAGGGTATGTTGCCAATGGTTAATATTATGCTTAAACCTGGCGCGCTGTCTAAAAAAAACTAAACGTTAGAGCCCTGCGTACTAGTCTTGTGGGTGTCACTGCCTAAACTAGTTTTGCAAAAAAGCCTCAAAGTTGTCTTTACAGCATTTGAAGAAGTGATTATGTGATGAGAAAGGGGAGCCTTTTGCACTTTCACTGTGCTTTGTATATCTTACAGTTGATTCCGGCAGACTCCCAGCAGAGCTTTGTATACTAATGTGCGTTCGGGTCATTCATTACACCCAGTGCTTTCTTAAGAGGCCACTGCTGCTTGTAGCACCCATTGCCCCTGCAATCGCTACTAATGATGGTACCAACACAACTACTAAGCCATTGCCCTTCTACAAGTTTGACAATTCAAGCTGCCCTGAGATAAAAGAATGGCAAGGGCAGCATGTACTATTCCTTTTTAATGTATATTTAATTATTAAACACTGTTACTGTTGGTATTAAGAACTGAGTGTGGGCACAGAATACCAGGAACCACTGGCTCAAATTAAGCATTGATTTATACCCAAGAACACTTTCAGTGGGCGAGTGAAGGTGGGCGGGGTAATGGGGGATTTAAGGGTAAATCTGAGCATGAAGGTGATGGAGCAGGGTTTTGAGAAAATAAAATCTGCTCGGATTGAACCCTCAGTAACTTGTATTCACAGTGTGCTGTGGCAAATCTTAACAAGCATTTACAATGCAACGGTCTCGGCATTGCAAAAGTTAGAGCTATTAGCATTGTACATGACATGATTAATTTAACACGTGAATGTCGAAACATTTTTAGGCAATGAGCTGTCCTTAGCCCCAGGTGTATGGTATGTGGGAGAATGCACTGAACTGCCCGCAACACATATCATTTGTTTGTTTTTGTATTTTGTTCCTCGTGTATCACTATTGGTCCTTTTGTGAAGCGCTATAAAATTGCATAAATAAATAACGAAGACGGAAATGTACGCACCCACCGGAAGTCAGGCAATGTCGCCTGTGACGGGGGCGGGGCCGCGTCGGGACCGGAAGAGGAGGCATGCGTATCGCGGCACGGGGCTCCTGTGAGCAGTGGAGAACCCCGGGCCCGCCAGCAGGAGGTTAGGCGACTGTTGCGGGGCTCCCTTGACCAAGAGGGAGCCCCGTGAAAGGAGCTGGCAAGAGCTGCAGCGGCGGAGTCCCCCGAGATTGCCCCGGTAAGTTAGAAAGGGCTGGGGTGCGCGAAGGGGGCAGCACTCGTGTGTCTGTGTGCGTGTGTATGTGTGTGGGGGAGGCTGTATGTGCGTGCGTGCATGCATGGGCGCTTCTGTGTGTGTGTGTGTGTGTGAGAGAATGCAGCGAGCGTTCGCGTGCGCGTGCTCGTTTGAAATCGCCTCCAAGGCGATGCGCGCGGCCAGGAGTGTCTCCTGGAAAGGAGACACGGCCACAATAGGTTGTCGGCGGACACGCGCTTCCGCGCGTTCAGCCGAGACCTAATAAAAACATTAAAGTAAGGGGTAATGCTTTGGCGCATGCGTGAAACTAATGCGTGACCTTATGCATGTACTAATGCATGAAAAACTAGACTCCAGATGCTTTTGGCTAAAAAGAAAAATAAGACTAATGCTGATTCAATGCATGTTAATAATAATTTTTAGGAATAACATGGATTGTGCATGGGTTATTGCAATGATGGGATGGTGCGCAATTGAAAATTACTTTTCATGAAAAATACATGTTTGTGTTTTATACTCTGTAGAAAAACAAGCATGGGCCTACACGTCTGCATGCCAGTTTGGGGTTAATATTTGCAAAAGAAATAACAAGAATTAAAATGGGTTCTGAATGTGAAGAGAGAACGCAAAAGCATGACAAACGACCTTCAATGGTGTGCTGACTGACTGCCAAGCTTCGGAGAGTAAAATTTGATAAACAAGTGGAAGCGATGCAACTTCCTCTCAAGATGGCAGAGGCAAACAAAAAGCGTGAAAGACTTGATACATCAAAATGCACTCTAGGAAATAAATGCAGTGATTGTGTTTTCAAAATTGTTTCCTGGTTAGAATCTGTTGTAATACCGAATGTTCGAGACAATGGGACTTTTAATGAACTGGTAATGATGAGTGGTTTGACAGCACACCCCTGTTTTTAGCCAATGAGAGATTACATTTGTGCTCATAATAAAACAAATGTGGGTTGCACATTTAGGTTTTAGGGTTTAACTGTGGTGCCCCGGTGGGTGTGGTTTGTAGGTTCTGCTGCTGTTAGCTAGTGGGAGATTGTCGCTGTCGTCGGTTTACTGTTTCCAGATAGAGGCCTACCTGTTTTCCTGATTCCTGACTTCATTTTTGCCACTCGACGATTCTCGAGGGCCTTGCTGCCCTTTTTGGTCTGAGGGTAGATGTCCCCTATTCTTACTTGGGTTAGAATAGATATTATTCCAAATTTACATAATCATTTGCAAATGTATTTTGTCTCTTATACTTCACTCTCTTCGCCTATCTACTCCTTCAATGCATTGTGCATCTGATAGGAGTGTTTCTTTCTATTGCAAATATATGTTCTCAGTGACAATTCATGTGACTGTACTTGATGAGCATTCATTTCATAAATTTTACGATAAACATTATTCATACTGAGTCTGTTATCATTTTAGTAGTATAGATGAGTGCATAATTATTACCATCAACTTCTCAACTACATATTTCATCACCACAATTGGGAGAAAT
Organism: Lissotriton helveticus; assembly: GCF_964261635.1. Taxonomy (NCBI): domain Eukaryota; kingdom Metazoa; phylum Chordata; class Amphibia; order Caudata; family Salamandridae; genus Lissotriton; species Lissotriton helveticus. Next base: position 757,631,175 of record NC_136065.1, read on the forward strand.
GCAGGTTCAAATGCGTAATTGGTAAGTTGGGTATAAACTTGCATCACACTGAACCCCAGCGTGAAGGAATTAGTTGGGTAGTGTAAATGGGCCTATGTAATGAAAATGTATCCATCCCTGATCGCTGGATCAAAGGGCAACCGCATTTTTTTGTTTTTACCATTTGCGTTGGTTGTGGGAGTTTAAAATGTGGACGGGCCTGCCATGGAAAACAAACTGCATTGCACAATTTAAAACCTTACAGCCGTTTTTGTGCTCTCTTATGTTCTACTCATTTCTCGGTTGTCTTATGTCTTATCAGCTTACTTTGCTGCTTCAGGGTTTCACAGGAAATGGCTTGCCTGAATCCTTTACTTCCGAAACTTCTCCTTCTGCTATTTTCAGTTACACAGTAACTGAGAAAACAGTTACACTGTATATAAACATTTATTTGGACTATAGATATGTACCTATATATATATATATATTACTTTGCATAAACATGTATAATAATTGTTAAGATATAAATATTTATTAGTGCTGCTTAACAAATGTACATATTATTGATTTTTACAATATTTTCTATATGTTAACATGTATATAAGTAACTGCATAAATAAGTAAATCTTTCAAATTATCTATTTATCTACAATTGCTTCACTATTGAATTACAAGAAAAAAAATACATTTTATGTACAGCAACACTTGAAAGCCAGAGTTTATTAAACGCATCTTTAATCTACATATACTACCTTCCTTATGCATTTATATCTTCCATGTACTTTTGTATCTATATATTTATTACTGTTTTCTAATTTGGCATATCCAAAGCACTACCCTATTTCTCACTCTATACTGCTGTCAATATATCCTCCACCTCAACTCTGACTCATCTCAAACGTCATTCTACTGCTCTTTCCTATGCACTACCCTTTTTACCACCCCATACTTCTATCAATATATCCTCTACCATCACTCTATCATTCATCCCATACCACTACTATGATCCCCAAAATAACCCTTTATAGACTCTTTCCTCCTCTACCCCTCCTTGCATGATCTCGTACCTCTTTTACTATTCAGATCGCCCAAAACAAGCCTTTCTAAACCCTTACCTCTGACTTTTTCCCCCTCTACCTCCCTTTTACTCATCCCAAACCCCCTCCTACTGCTATGTACTCAACAAAACAAAATTCTAGACCCTTCCCTCTCCTATCTTTCCTTTTTCTATCCCTCCACCATTTCTTTTCAATCCGAAAAACAGAATAGCATGTCCACCACTTAAATTAATGTCAAATGTCCCTATACTAACTCCTCTCCACCTCCCCTTTACTCACACCAAACCCTCTCCTAGGGCTATAACCGCCCAAAAAAACAACAATAATTTCTAGACACTTCCTTCCCAATCCAAATAACTGACTAACATATCCACCATTCAAAATATTTTCCTATTTCACTATACTACTTCACTACTAATCCTTTATGGGTTCCGAAGTAGCGTGCTACTTGCCGAAAGAGCTTCAACACCCCATCAGGGGTAGCAAGCGCTATATAAATCCAAACCCTTTTTGCGCTTTAATCCCTTAACTAGCCTTCTAAAGCTAAATAACTGACTAACCATATCCACCACTAAAGTGTGGAAAAGTGAATTTTGCCTTGTTATATGTGCCTACGTGTTCCCCATCCTATGTTATATGTGCATGATCGATATGCATATATCCCCCTGTGATCGATTAAAGACGCAATTATAGTTGTGTCCAACTCTAGTATGCCAGTTTCCAGTTCTCGTGAAAGCAACGAGTATTAGGCTTATGTTGCCACGTTTTCCAGTGTGCACGTTAATTCATTGAATTGTCCCCGTTTCTAGGCCTCAAAGGGCCCGGACACCAGATTCAAGCTCCAGTCTCCTGAACCCACTCCGAGGAGCGATGCAGCCCCCACCTGCATCCCTGACCCTTCACTTACTTCCTGCCAAGCAGCGCGGTGCCCGGCTTGGCTCTGCCTGCCTGTCTGCCAAGAGTATGTTATGCTTCTAGTTATCAGTCCAGCTTTCCTTCTTCGCATTCCTAAGCTACTGAACCGCATAAACAGTTTCAGCTATAGTCTAGTCTTTCTGTCTCCATGCAAGAGAAATACTGTATTAATATTCATAGAAGATTCATAGCACACGCAATACATGTAGAATATATGCATGCACCAGCCTTAGTGTCAAGTAGCCTTTGCCCTGATAACTTTTAGATTCTATCGACATGTACTCCAAATACCAGATACCAGATATGCTATAGGTACATGTCGTCCTGACACCGCAGACTTTAGTCTCCTCTTCTAGTGTAGAAGTCATAGCCCCCAGTTCTCCCCGGTAACACGTCATTGCCCGTTTGCGCGCACCACTAGGTTAAAGGTCCCAGCTGCTCAGGTAGCCCCCTCCATGTTTCCACCCATTCATGACACTTCTGTGACGTTCCCATCACATGTCTACGTGCACGCCCTGTGCACGCCTTCTTTTCACGCCCATGTGTTCTTATCTTACGCTTGTCACTAGTTACGCCTACTGTATGCAATGTAATTGAAATGTCTTACTATATATATATATGTATTTTGTATTGTTGATTGTGTGAGCGCTGCAGCTGCCTCTCCATTTTATTTCAGGCTGTCCCGTTCCAGTCCCTTCCCTTTTGCCTGAATAAAGCCCTTCCGACTCGGATACATCGGATCCTGCCTCTTATTTATTGAGCTATCTGTTATTGTTAATGCATTCAAAAATAGTACCGGTATTTAATTATTTATTTACCACATAATGGCGCCCGAACAGGGACGAGCCCCTTCCTCACGCGCTGGCGATGCAACGCCGGTCCCCTGACCCTCTGCAGCCGTGACGGAACAATACCGTGCACGTGCAGATATTTCTGCTTCAAGTCTCCCTCAGGCCCACGGAGGAGACGGAGACTGCGGTCCGACATCCAGACGAAGCGGTGTGGAATGCGGTTCGTCCCGACCAGAGCCCAAGCCGAGAGAACAAGGTCCGAGGTATCCAGAGGCCCACCTGTTTCTGGAGTCCGAAGTTCGTAGTCCGACGTCGTAGCAGTCCAGTCCAGTCAGAGGCCTTCCAGTTTCTGCTTCCCGGTGAGTACCGTTGCGGGGGAAGTATCTAGACAGGATCATTAGTTTGTTCCTGGTCCGTTGGGTTTGGGTACGCAGATCCAGTCCGAAGTATTCACCTAGGTGGGTACGGTATGACGTGTCTCTTTATGGGACCGGTATGTTCTGTACTGTTTTAGCAGTGCATCCAGTAATTCTAGTAAGTCCGTTCTCGAGAAATTCATGTGTTCTGTTTTCAGTGTATCAGGTAATATTCTGTTCGAACTGTTATTTATGTATTTTTATGTCGTGGTATGAGTGTTTTGTTTGCCATTTTATTACTGTGATTATTGTGTATTGTGTTCGCAAGTAAGTTTCCGAAAATGCCTCTGTTCTCGAAATTACGTCAGTTAAAGACCAGAAAAGGGTTACTCGAAGAAGCAGTTCCTGTCCCCCCTAGGGACAGTCCTGGACATTTTATGTATCATAAGCATGGCTTAGATGCCATATTATATCTAGACTTATGGGTGGACTATACTACAGGTCTTGAAGAGAAATATAGATGGCCTGTATCAGGTACATGGGATGCCGAGTGCATCATGCGAGTAGAAGAAGCATTATGGAAAAAGAAAGCCAGACAGTCCCAGAAAGATGCCATCGAGTTATGGCGCAAAGAATCTCATAAAAGAACCGAAAAAGAATTCAGAAGAACAGAATTAAGTAGGGAATCCTCAGAAAGAGCCCAAGAAAAGGAATTAATCGAAGAAGGTGAACGAGTTAGAGCAGAACAGTCAGACAGACAGAGAAATGCCCTTATTAAAGGTATGTATCCTCTTCTTGCCGAGGGCTTGCCAAGAGCAACCCCGGAAGCACCCTGTAATTTACCGCCACCATTGGTCCCGATTAAGCTACGTCACAAACCGACCGCAGCTGAAATTTTTCTTTCGTCCTACATGGACGACACAGTCCCAGAATATGCAAATCCCATTCCGCCGGCTCACCCACAACCTCCCGTTAATAATGTAATTCCTGTTCCTCCAGCCACTGGTCCCGGGAGCCAGGTTAATGTGCCAGCACCCCCGGACCAGCCCACAGTAAATGTACCCGCTTTGCCAGTCACTTTACCAGCACGTCCAGTATTCACCGACGATTCTAGTTTAGGAGCAGCGGGGGGAAGTGCTCCCAGCACCCCGCCCCAAGCAAAACGACTGACGCTGCATGACGTAGCGTTACAGCGTACGCCAAAAGTGGCTACCTACACAGATCTCAAGCGACTTCTTACCGACTGTATATATGATCCAGTCCCAGGCGAAGATCACATGATCTTATATTCAGTACGTTTAAGACGGGTTTCCAGCTTTTTGGACACCCTGCCCGACATGAAGGAACATCTAAACAGAATATATCGTTTTATCCGTACAGGAGAGAATCCAGGAAGTATTCACGAAGCTATGTCACAGAGGAAAGCCGAGGTTCAACTTATGATTTTAAAGTTCTTGATTAATTGTTTAATAAGAGAGCAAGATTATCCAGATAAAGATCAAGACGAGATGAAAGCCCTGACAAGGTGGAGTGACAATATAGCCGAGGGAAAACACAAGACACAAGGTAGTGTAGAGAGTATGTACAAGAAAATTCGTAAGGAAATAATACGTATACACCAGAAGGAGGAAGAAAAACGAGCAACCGAGAAAGAGTATGACTCTTCTAGTGAAGAGGTAGACAGCGAGAATCCCTCCAGAATAGCGTATGTAGGTAGAACTAGACTTTCCGACCGACATTCACGCCTAGATTACAAGAAAGTTTTTCCTTCTCCAGCACCAGAACAGTGTTCTCTTGAGCAAGTATTCCAGGCCACCGATCAAATCCTGAAATCACGAATAGGTTATAGCGAGCTTAGTACCATGCATGAACAAGAACTAGCCCGATCAGCAGTCCGATGGACTAGTGATTCGACCACGTTTCCAGATGAAATAGTGGCTCAAACGTTTCTGAAACTGCCCCCAGCCAAGCAACGTCTGGTGGGTACGTATATGATCCAGCACCTCATTACACTGTATGAGGAACAGCATTCTGATCCAGGTCCTCTACATGATGTATTGAACGAGTTACTCCAAAACAGATGGAAAGGTCTAGGTACCGATTTAATTAGTGTCATATTAGAACAGCGCCACAAGTACAGAAAGTTTCTGAATCCACATTATGTTCCCGTCTCATCCACAGAAAGAAAATCATTCTACATAGACAGACAGAATCCGTTACGAGAAGTGCATCCAGTTAAAGGGGAAGATGGTAGTCTAGAACGAGTATTTGTTTACACCCCTATCACGAAAATAGAACTCTTGGAAATGAAAAAGTTAATTCCCTGTCACGATAAAGATCCAGCAGGGTTCCACCGTGAATTAAAGGACATGCTCCGTATGGGAGAATACACGTATCCTGATATCATTAAAATGTTAAAGGTCCTGTTGCCTGCGGGCATATATGAAAAACTCAAAGAAAAAGAATGGGAGGTGGGAGAGAAAAAGATAGATTGGACAGCATTAGAAACTGAAGATAATACACGAGTACCAGGTACCGGTCTTGGGGATAAAGCTAAAGCTTTGCCCGAATTATTAATACAAGTTTTGCCAAGATTACTAGCCACGAAAAAGGAAGATTGGGATGCCATCTCAGCCTGTAAACAGAAACAAGACGAGGATACTAGTGATTTTTATTCTAGATTTGAGAAATGTTTCATTATTAATAGTGGTCTGAAAACAAGTAGTGAGTCGTATCCCCATCTTTTTGTTACCAAACTAGTCGAGAATTCAAGTCCACAAGTTAAAAATCGAGTACTGAAAGTCGAAAGTACCTGGCAAGCTAATACTCCGTCACAGATGCTTCAGATGCTCCAATATCACCAGAACAGAATCAGGGAAGAGCAGGAACACGAAAGGAGACGTATGAAAGACACGAAAATGAAAGTACTAGTTGCACAGTCTGTTCCACAAGACAGTCAGAAGAGGGGTACGAATCAAGCCAGTCATCCTGCAGCTCCCGTTAAAGGGACATGCAATTACTGTAAACAGCCAGGTCATTATATAAACGAATGTGCAGTTCTGAAACACAACATAGCTACTGGTAAAACAAAAGAAAGACCACGTCCGCCTAGACAAGAACAAGTTTCACAGAATTCCCAGACACCACAGAATGCACAACAGACAGTTACAGTACCGCAGCCTATAGCTGCAACACAACACGTTACACAGCAGATGTACCAGTACGCACAGTCAGAATATCCAGATTATCAGCCGTATTCATGAAACAGCCTAGAGAGGGAGGTAGGCTTGCCTCTCATCGAGATTCCTGTAGATCAAGAGGGTCCCTATGTACACAGTCAAGTATTAGGGAAAGACAGAAAGTTTCTGATTGATACAGGGGCAAGTAGGACTACCATCAGTCATGACGAGGTTCCAGGGGCTCCACTCTCAGGCTCTAGAAATGTTTCCCTTGGATTTTCAGGAAAGCCTATTGTTAATGAAATATCGAAACCAGTTACTCTAGAAGTTGGTCCATTGTCTCGAACTACAGATTTGTTACTCACGAAATCTTGTCCAGAAAATTTATTAGGCATTAAAACTCTGAAAGAATTAGGAGCCGTCATATGTTGCTCCCCAGAAGGGGTACGACTGTTCCTGCGAGATTTCAAAGGTCATTATGTATTACGTGATTTTGATCCAAGATTATTGAATGTACCACAGCATTTATGGGCGCAAGGTCCAACTGATGTAGGTTGTATGCATATCACACCCCATCGTGTCACTCTGAAGCAAGGTGTTGTATTACCACGAATCCGACAGTACAAATTGCCACCTGAGGCTGTAGCAGCCTTATCCAAGATTATTGATGAGCTTATTGTTCAAGGAGTGGTTGTAGAAACTGACTCCAATGTATGTAATTCTCCTATCATTCCGATTCTGAAACGTACTGATCCAAATGCACCTCCAGTTTATCGATTAGTGATTGACCTTCGAGAACTTAATAAATGTATCATTGCTCAGTACCCAGTGGTTCCAGATATTTCTTCCCTATTGACAGCCATTGATTCTGAAGCTACGTTCTTTACAGTTATCGATCTCAAGAATGCATTTTTTAGTGTCCCCATTCATCCAGATAGCCAGTTCCTTTTCGGATTCTGTTTAAATGGAAGAAGCTATAAATTCACACGAGCACCTCAAGGTTTCACAGAAAGTCCTAGCATTTACAGTCAAGCACTTAAAAGACAACTAGACAATATTCACATGCCAACTGACACTGCCCTGCTCCAGTATGTCGATGATCTATTGATTACTGCCCGTTCTGAACGTGACTGCGAGCGTGCGTCACTTACAGTCCTGTATTTCCTGGCCGAGATGGGGCACAAGGTGTCCCCTTCCAAATTACAATTCTGTGTCCAGCAAGTGGTCTACTTAGGACACTTACTGTCCAAGAGGGGTAGGCAGTTGACACCTGACCGTATCCAGTTAATAGCACGTCTTCCACAGCCCAAGACTCAGAAGGAGGTACGAGCTTTTATCGGCCTCACTTCTTACTGCAGACAATGGATTCCTCAGTACGCATTTCTAGCCAAGCCACTGATACAGTTAACGACACAGGAGGCAGCCGTATCGACTGTCCTCCCTTGGACCCAGGAACATACACTTGTTTTCAATGAGTTAAAGAAAGCTTTATGCCAAGCACCTGTTCTAGTAACACCGAACTACAGTAAGCCTTTCACACTTTTTGTTACTGAACGTGATGGTACTGCATTATCTGTTCTCACACAAGATCAAGCAGGACAATATAAGCCCTGTGCTTATTTTTCTAGCACATTAGATCCAGTGGCCCAGGCTCTGCCTGCGTGCCTCAAGTCAGTTGCAGCCACAGCTCTAGCTATCAGACAAAGTGATTCCATAGTGTTAGGACACTCCCTGACAGTACAAGTTCCACACTCCGTGGAAGTTCTTTTAAACCGAACACAGACTCAGAACTTGACAATTGCACGTTTAACAGGTTATGAACTGACACTGTTCCAGCCACACATAGAAATCAGACGCTGCAACATTTTAAATCCAGCTACACTGTTACCGTCAGTTACCTCAAATCCTGCCACACATGACTGTGTGGAAGTTGTTAACACCATGACAAAGCCAAGACAAGACTTGACAGACATTGCATTACCTGATCCCGACCTGACACTTTACGTGGATGGTTCATGTATGAGAACAAGTACAGGAGAACTAGTAGCCGCGTATGCAGTGACTACTGAAACTGAAGTTATAGAAACACATTGTATTGACACCCTGTCTGCTCAAGCAGCAGAGCTTGTCGCTCTGACCCAAGCCTGCATACGTGCCAAGAACCTGAAAGTTAACATATACACAGATTCACGTTATGCATTCGGAGTCGTACACGACTTTGGAGTGCTCTGGCAAGAAAGAGGTTTTATGACTTCTCATGGAACCAAGATTCAGCATGGCCCCCTCATTCAAGCTCTGTTAGATGCAATACATTTACCGACAGCTATCGCTATCATGAAGTGCAAGGCACATACGAAAGTCACTGATATCATTTCCCAGGGTAACGATCTAGCAGATCGAACAGCCAAGCTCACAGCTCAGACTTCAGACATTCCAGTTAACCCGACACAGACACACTTTCCAGATCAGATTACTTGTATGACAGTAAGGACCCTACACAAGATGTAATAGATATACAGTTACATGCTACTCCCGATGAAATAAAGAAATGGTCTGAACAAGGAGGGGTCCAGACAGATCAAGGATGGTTGACAAAGGGAAAAGCCACATGGTTTCTCCCCGACTCTATGGTTCAAGTCATTATTAACACCGCACATAGTCCAGCACACTTAGGAGAAAAAGCCATGTTAGACAGTATTCAGAACCTCTGGTTCAACAAGCATTTACAAGCAGCCGCCAAGCAGAAAGTGCGTACCTGCATGATCTGTTGTCAGTTCAATCCAGGTAAAGGTGTTCCGGTGGAACAAGGTGGATTCCATCCTCCTGACCACCCTTTTGAAGTCCTCCAGATGGATTATATCCAGATGGAGCGATGTCGAGGTTTCAAGTATGTCCTCGTAGTTGTATGCGCTTTATCCAGGTGGACAGAAGCATTTCCAGTTCCAGATTACACAGCCGCGACCACTGCCAGGCAGTTGGTTCGTGAGTATTTTCCCCGCTATGGATTACCTAGGGTCGTGTATTCAGATAACGGCCAGCCATTCTCATCCGAGCTCATGAAACAAGTATCCCTTCTGTTAGGGTACCAGTGGAAGTTCCATTGTGTACGCCATCCTGAAGCAGCCGGTCTCGTAGAGAGACATAACCAGACCCTGAAAATCCGAATCGCAAAAGTATGCGCAGAGAAAGGCGTAGATTGGATGGTAGCACTGCCAGTCGCCCTTTTTTATATGAGAATGGTTGCTCATTCCCGTTCAGGTCTATCCCCGTATGAGATAGTGTTTGGTCGTCCCCCAAATATGTGGGGTACACCTAGACCCCGTACCATTACCGATGTTGACAGTAATATGCTGACAGATTACCTTGCCTCCTTGATGTCTGCACTACAATCTTGTCGTTCACAGGTTGCCGCCGCTTTTCCAGACAACACCGAAGTGAAACCGCATGAAGTCGTTCCAGGAGATTTTGTGTTGGTTCGCAATTTTGATCGTTCAAGTCCGCTGGAGCCCCGCTGGAAGGAGCCCCGCCTCGTTCTCCTCACCACCCGGACAGCAGTGAAAGTGGAAAACCGAAAAGGCTGGCTACACTCCAGCCATGTGAAGAAGTTTCATGGACTCAAATCAAAGACTTTTCTTAAAGACTGCCCCGTTCTCAAGGACTGCCCAGACTCTGAATCTAAACTTCCCTTGTTAGAAAAAACTCCGCAGCAGGAGTATAAACAGAAATTGAGGTCTAGTAAGTCAGCCAGTTTAATTGTCTAAGTCCCTCTCGGGTGAAACGTTAGACAGGTTCCTGACATGTATGAGATAGACCCACACAGTGAGAGAGTTAGTCAAAACTCTAAGAGATGTATCATTACTCTGTTCTTTCTATTGTTCCTGAGTCTTATGGTTACTTGCATAAGTTATGCTTTACATTTATGTTTTCCTATTTCACATGTACATATGTTTTCTAATGTTACAGTAGAGCACACTTTTAGTGACCTGCCTCCTCACGAGTTATCCTATCGTCTTGCTATGCGTAATAATACTTTTATCCGAATGCTGCACTATTCACATCAGACCAGCAATGCCACTAATTGTTGGGTGTGTGGTCGACTCCCCCCTTTCCAGACACCGAAGGGAGTTCTGCCACTCTTTCCCTATCCGTTTTCACATAATGGTTCGTGTGGAGCATGGTCCACGTTAACGTCATCCTCAACTGATATGTCCCTTCTGAATAGAACATGTTTCCCAGACAAGGAAGGACTTTCCCATAGAACAGGGTTAGATCTAGAAAATGAAGTATATGATCTAGGTAATTATTCCTCGAATTTCATGGTTTTGAATGTTCAGTCCGAGACTACTCCAGACTTGCCTGCTATTTCAGTTCTACCAGTCAAAGGCAAATTATGTGTCAGAAAGAATGGTTCCGCACATGTAGGACATAGTGATTGTACTACTGTGGTCGAGTATAGTGACAGTGGGAAATCTATTTTCAAAGCCTTACGTCATTCTTATTTTGTTTGTGGCCAGACCGCATATGTTCGTCTGCCCCTCGATTGGGATGGAACATGTTATATTGCCTTCCTACTGCCACCAGTTTTCCTAGCCCCATCCGATTATCACAGAAACACACATCTAGTACACGTTAGACATAGAAGGGAGACTGAGTCCCCAATTGTCGATCAAACTGAAACTGCTCTAGAACAGTATCAAGACTTCAATAAAGGTTTCTTCTTCTTTATAGGTCCTGTCCAGAATAGTAAGTTAATACGTAGGCTAACCAGAACCCTTGAAGCAGTCGTGAATGAGACAACTTCCGCTCTAGGTAATTTAACTGAAGAGCAATCTGCTATGAGATTTGTTGTGCTCCAAAATCGTCTCGTCCTTGACGTCATACTGGCCGATAGAGGAGGAGCTTGTAGAGTCATCGGATCTAGTTGCTGCATTTTCATTCCTAATAACGCTCCGTCTGTTTATTCAGCTATAACCAGACTTCATAAAATTGCCCATCAGTTACACCAGAATCCAGGCACCTGGACATGGTCCGGTTGGCTCTGGAGTATCATATCTGCCTGGGGATGGAAGGTATTGTCATTCCTAGGTATAGCAGTAATGATTATATTCAGTTGCTGCCTCTGTTTACAATGTGGCCCTGCGATTTGCGGCATGTGTGCTACCTCTTGTATTCCTAGTCCTAAGTCCCGTTCTAAGACAATTCGAGACGAGCAAATGATGCTATATGAACAGATAGATGGTATCATGAATATTGATGTTTCCTGATGTAAACGTAGGGCACAAGGAGGGAATGTGGAAAAGTGAATTTTGCCTTGTTATATGTGCCTACGTGTTCCCCATCCTATGTTATATGTGCATGATCGATATGCATATATCCCCCTGTGATCGATTAAAGACGCAATTATAGTTGTGTCCAACTCTAGTATGCCAGTTTCCAGTTCTCGTGAAAGCAACGAGTATTAGGCTTATGTTGCCACATTTTCCAGTGTGCACGTTAATTCATTGAATTGTCCCCGTTTCTAGGCCTCAAAGGGCCCGGACACCAGATTCAAGCTCCAGTCTCCTGAACCCACTCCGAGGAGCGATGCAGCCCCCACCTGCATCCCTGACCCTTCACTTACTTCCTGCCAAGCAGCGCGGTGCCCGGCTTGGCTCTGCCTGCCTGTCTGCCAAGAGTATGTTATGCTTCTAGTTATCAGTCCAGCTTTCCTTCTTCGCATTCCTAAGCTACTGAACCGCATAAACAGTTTCAGCTATAGTCTAGTCTTTCTGTCTCCATGCAAGAGAAATACTGTATTAATATTCATAGAAGATTCATAGCACACGCAATACATGTAGAATATATGCATGCACCAGCCTTAGTGTCAAGTAGCCTTTGCCCTGATAACTTCTAGACTCTATCAACATGTACTCCAAACACCAGATACCAGATATGATATAGGTACATGTCGTCCTGACACCGCAGACTTTAGTCTCCTCTTCTAGTGTAGAAGTCATAGCCCCCAGTTCTCCCCGGTAACACGTCATTGCCTGTTTGCGCGCACCACTAGGTTAAAGGTCCCAGCTGCTCAGGTAGCCCCCTCCATGTTTCCACCCATTCATGACACTTCTGTGACGTTCCCATCACATGTCTACGTGCACGCCCTGTGCACGCCTTCTTTTCACGCCCATGTGTTCTTATCTTACGCTTGTCACTAGTTACGCCTACTGTATGCAATGTAATTGAAATGTCTTACTATATATATATATGTATTTTGTATTGTTGATTGTGTGAGCGCTGCAGCTGCCTCTCCATTTTATTTCAGGCTGTCCCGTTCCAGTCCCTTCCCTTTTGCCTGAATAAAGCCCTTCCGACTCGGATACATCGGATCCTGCCTCTTATTTATTGAGCTATCTGTTATTGTTAATGCATTCAAAAATAGTACCGGTATTTAATTATTTATTTACCACAAAAGTTACTTTCATATTTGACTATACTAATTCATCACTAATCCTTAATTGGTTCCGCAGTAGCGTGCTTCTCGCCAAAAAAGCACTTTGACGCCTCGTCATGGGTCGTAAGCGCTACATAAAAGCATTTACAATACAGTACATAGTTCACACGTTTTCTGATTCCGAGTGACTTACAGGGTATATGAACGCCTAAAACGTCCTTGTAGTATCTTCTCTTGGCACTGCAATATTGTTCTGGCGGTGGGCATTTGTTCAGGTATTTGCTGAAACCAGATATTCCACCTTTAATGCTGGTACGTAAGTCTGGTTCCCCCATATTGATCATAGCCATTCATGCTTTGCACCCTGTTTTAAAGCTGATATAATGGCAGTTTGACCAGAGGGAAAGACTACTCCATTAGTTGGGCCTTGTCCTAGAAGACAAATGCTAAGGATAGGTTTTGAGGAGATTGGAGACTCCTATTCATCTGCTATTTGCATGCAGATCTTATTTAGAAGTATTGAATCTACAAAATGTAGATAAATCGGTGTTTTATTGTAGTATAAATGTTACTAGCTGCACCAGCCTCGTTTAGGAGATTGGGAAACGGATGCAGCAGATGCTTGTTTTAACTGAATATTTAAAGTTCAATTGTTTCACCCATTCACAAGTACATAGATGCCAAGTCTCTCTCATGTTATGTGTAACCCGTTTACACTGACCGAACTTTTTATTCCAAAGCTCTGTGCTGCTGTATGTTTTAAGTGCATGCATAAAATGTTGAAAGTTGAACCTGCTAGCCCCCAAGTAAAAGCCAGCACTGGCCGAATGCGTCACCCAAGATGTGGTAGAACTTGGCAACCTTGGAAATATTTCTGTTCCTTTTCAAATATGAACACTGCCTTGTCACTGGGTTGCAGGTCTGTTCTGGTGCAGTTTTGATTTCGTACGGTTTGACTAGTCACCAAGTCCACAAGAATGTCCAATTGAAAGCCATGGTGTGTACCCTGATCCTGGTTGGTAGCCTAATATTTGGTTACTTTTATTTCCATGTGTATTTTCTGTTGATTGTGGGAAATATTGGACTTGTATCCTTATTCCTTATGGCAGAATAACTCACACTAATTTGTTTATTTTGATGATATTCTCTCAAAATCTTCAGGTTCATCGAGAGCTCACCCTTCTTCAGGAGATCCATCCACCACCGCAACTGCTGGGTCTGAAGGACAGGCAGTATATAGTCAGAATTTACATGGGGATCTCCAAAATGGAACTTCGGCTGGTCAAAGGCGGAGGTAAGGCTTTCAGGAAAGGGAGCCCCTAGTCGGTACAAAAATATTGTGCTTTCTTTTTTAGAAGACTTATTTTTTTTTAAACCTTTCTTTTGGCAAAAATAGTTATTAAATAATGAGAAAGTAGTCTACTACAAACATTGTATTTTTAAACTGTCTTAAGTGTGAGCTTCCACCAATTCAATGGTATGTGTTTTTCTGGCACCTTCCCCTCCATGCTGTAGAAATCCTCTTTAAATATTTGCCAGCTTGTGCAATCTCCTTGAGTTTGAGAACTGGTTAGTGAGTCAATCATAAAACATTCTTGATTATAATTAGAAATCTTGTTCTGTTGCACCTGCCACAACCTAATTCTGAAAATGACTTTTTTTTCAAGACTATTAGGAAACTAAATTCCTCTTTGATCTGCTATTAGCAGTCTCCTACACTTTGAGCAAACTAAGAATTCTGTAGTCTGTCCTGTTCTAAAAATTCACTTAGTGACTATTTTGACCAGCCCACTGAAAGAACATAAAACTCTATTCTAGTCAGATGAAATACTTTGTTAGGCCAGAAGTAGAATCGTGTGTATGTTATCTATAGGGGTAACATTTGTTTGTCGAAATCTGAATAAAATTAGGCAATCGTAAATTGTAGAAGTTTTCTCACATGCCAAGTTTGGCAGTGGGTTATATGCGAAAGACAAGTTCTGGGCACTAGTAAAGGTTTTTTCGACGCTTTATATACTGACCCCTTGGAGTGGTTATATAGAATTCTGTCAAAGCCAGGTAAGATGTAAGGCACTATCCACAAGCCCAGTGGCTAGCCGGATGGTACTAGTGTTGTATGATTTCACCTCGTCATACTCCTTAATTTCAATTTACCACCCCAGGTGTCAGGATTGGAATATAAAGGAGGTGGAGTTTTCTAACAGTTTTAGTGCAGGTTTAAATTTTATTGGAATTTCTCTTGCTTCTCTTTTCTGATGGTGTTCCTACTGTCCAGCATGTAAAGATGTTTATTCTAGTCTTAAAGGATGAGTCTTGCATTCTTGTTTTTTTTAAACCTTTAACTTTTACCATTAATACCATTCATGGATGTACAATGTATAAGCATAGATATATAGTTCTCACAGTTTTCAAATAGAAACAAACATTGCAAACCTCTTGCAACACACGTAGATGGGTCTGTACCTTCCCTTCTTTAATCTGTGTTGTAATTTCTGTAATATAAGACCTGGTTCCCTTACTTTCCTGTTCTTATATGCTCATTCCTTTCCTGGGTTTGTATTAATTGTTGGGCTCTGTGCGGTCCCTCTGACCCTGCGCATGCCTCCCTACTGCATGTGCGCCCTGACTAATTCTGTGTTTAGCCTGGCTGTTAGATGCACTCTGTGTGCCCTGTAGCCGGAGGTACTCTCGGAGTGGTTGCCATATATCTTTGGGCCGCAAAGTGAGGGGTTGTAGCTCTGCATACAATTCACTTATGGTATCGCAAAAGGACAGGCTTTTAAGCCAGCCCTTTACAGTAGGTTTTTGCCTAGTGCCCTAGCGAAGCACTATTTCTCTTTTTGCCAGTAACCTTGCTATCGCTGTGAATCTGCATATCATTTCGGGCAGTCATTCTAAATCGCATTGATGGGCTATCAATGTAGTCACTGGTATGTGTGTCCCCGCCATCTGTTGTACTAAATTGAAGACTTCTTGCCAGAATGTGGTGATTGTGTTGCAAGACCAGGTCATATGAAGGAAGGGAGCTGCTTGCAAATTATATTTGGGGCAATGCGTGAAAGAATTGCTACTAATCCGAACCATTTTCTGCGGTGTAGTATAGGCCCTTCTAAGAATCTTAAAATGTAATAATTTGTGCCTGTGATTGCAGAAGACTAGCTTAGTCTGTTTGCAGCATCCCTTCCAGATTTCATCCATGAGTGGCTGTCCGATGTCAGCCTTCCATGCATCTCTAACTTTAGTATCTTGCTGCGGCACTAGCTCAAGGCAAGTTTGATATAACCTAGAATTGATGTGCTTTCCACCATTGTCTGTTATTATTGTGGTAAGTGGACTGAAATCTGTAGGTTTGAGCCGATAGGTAGGGATCACATCTCGTAATGGGCTTTGTATACAAACCAACGTAAAGAGATCTATGAACGTAGCTGCAGCAAAACGTGGATCTTCAGAGCGGATAAAAACGTGGCCTCCCGGGAACAAATCTCCAATAGTTTCTAGTCTTAACTGAGCTTGTGTGCGTTTGTTCCCAATGTCTGTCGTGGGCGGGATCCACGGGTTTGCCAATAGCGGCAGGGCAGGTTAATACAGTGTGGATCCTCCTGTTCTCATGAGCAATTTTTTCCATGCCCAGCATGTGTTACATTGGTTGAATATCCTGTGGGTCACGTGGGGTTTCTAACGGAAGAACTGCGTTCAGAGGAGTGGGGTATGCCAAGTTTCATTCTGATTATACATAAGGGATGAGTGCATCTGGGTGGTACTGGTGGCATGCATACCCACTTTGTGCTATCAAATAATAAAGGTGCATGTCCAAGTCTTGCATTCTTGTGTTGCTTCAGGCATGGGTGAGAATGGACACAGGACTCCTGATGACTTGAAGAACTTCTGATGCTGGGCAGAATTTTTGCTGCACTGTAGTATGGTGGACAGAGTGAATTCCTGTGAAATGTTTTGTATATTTTTAAAGCGTGCTATCACCCAAGAGGATATCCTGGCATTGAGCCGCTGTGTGCTCGCCTAGCCCTATCTATGTTATATTGGTTAATTGAAGAGCCAGGACTCTAGCTTCCTACGGAGTTTAAGGAGAGGAGGGGGCTCTAATGTGGAGATGGAAGTCATTCCACGCTTTAGGAGTGATGTAAGAGAAGGCTTGTCTTCCTGATCTGCTTCTGTGGGATGTGGTCAAGTAGGAGTCATGCGGAGGAATTTGTTGAATCTGATCTGAGCAGCTTTTGGGTTTACATATTGCAGGGCATGATTTGCTTGATGAGGTGCTTGATATGGTGATTGCCATGCAAAGCTGCTAAGTACAGGTAACTGGGGTTCTCAAGTGGTGAAATCCAAGTAATCTGGATCCTCATGGACCTTCACTGTCTGAAAGTATAGACTTTTCTATTCAAATTGAAAATTTCGGCTGTCATTGTATGGCAGTGGTTTTCAGCATATATATTTTATTAAATAAAACAGCCATCCCCGATTCCTGCTCGATTCCGTTGCTGAAGGGGTTGGCTGACAGTTCCCTGCTGCAGCACTTATAATAAATAGGTCAATGGGACCTCAACTCAGTGTTGGTTCAGTTTATGGCTCTAGACTCTGAGACAGTACAAAGTTGTGATTTAAAGGCCCTGAGGTTGAATCGGGATCATACCCTGTATGAATTGGTGCATTCTATGTTCTTATGTTCTGTAATGATTAGGTCACCATTAATTTATTTTTTTGTAATCTTTATTTAAAGATGAGATAACCAGAGTAACTCCTATTATTATGCAGGCCTAGAAACAAATCGGTAAAATGTTACCAGACCTGCAGGTCTAGTGACTTGAATAATCTACTCAACATAACTGTAATGCGTTTGACCCATAAGCTGATCTTAAATTGTGTGATCCTAAGCAAATATCTAATTTCACTGATTTGCTTTTTTTCTTCTTTATAACGTATGAGAGCACCCTCAAAGTTCTGAGTTAATCAAAGCTATTTTGTTTAATCTATAATACTAAACATTTTGATCTATGTATAAGAATCTAGTCCATATACGGGGTACACATGACCCATAACTTGCTTCTTGGGTCACTGGGTCATTGTCATCAGAGAGGAAGCCGAAATGTTTCTAAGTTCATGTTAACAATCAATCACTTTTATTAAATGTATTACTAAAGCATGGTGTGATATCATATTGCCAATTAGAGACAGCATATTTTCCATTGACGTGGGAACACACTTTCCCACTGACATGCTGTTTTAATGATAAAGCTATGTAGCATACAAATGATATGTGGAAATCAAGTTTCGGCAAATATTTATTATTTGCACGTCCAGTGTTCTGTTTTTCTTATCCTATTTAAATCTGTTTCCGTCTCACTTCAGAATTTAAAAAAAAGGGCTTTCCCAAGTGCTGATATATTTAAAAATTATGTGCAGGTAATTTAAAAGCTATCTCAATGCTGTTATATAAAAAACTGAATTCCTACAGCCTTTCCTTTGACTGTCACTGTACCCAAGCATGATTGTCAGATAGTTCACTTTAGCAAATCCTCTACCTTTGCAGTCAAAGAAAGAAAAGTAAACACCAATCTTAGGGATAGTGTAAGCAGCAGTTTGTAAGCAGATATTAGCTGACATTTAATTTTTCTTCATCCACACAGCAAATGCGACACGATAAATACAAGATTTCCCTTTTTGCTTGCTCTATTTCTTAATGAACAGTACACCTGTTCTTTGTCAGTGCAAGATCTCTTGCCAGAACGGGCAGGAGCCACTAAAAAAAATAACTCTACCGGAGAAAATCTGACTCGCTGTGTCAAAAAGATTTCTTTAGGCCACCGCTCCGTCCCTGCGGCCCCGCCCTCCTGCTCACTCATTCGCCACCCCGCTCCCCCCTCCCAGCTGCTCCTCCCTCCCAACTCCCCTCATATGGAGGCCGCGCAGCTGGCGCGCCAAAGTCAAGCCCGTCTGCGCCTGGACTGCACCCAGCACCAGAACCCCTTGCCCCCACGTACGCCACAACACCCGACTCCGCTACGATGCCAGCACCCTCCACACACTAAACACCAGACGATACCGCACCTGCTGCCTGGCCACCCGGAAGCGCACCCAAGGACCCTTCACCTGCCGGAACTGCAGCTTCACCAGCATCTGGCCCGCCAACCCTCCTACCAAAGAACCCAACCCCCTCAGATGCATCCTCCTCAACACCCGCTCCGCATGCAAACATGCCGTCGAACTCTGGGATCTACTCGACTCAAACACCCCAGACGTCTCCTTGCTGAACCCCTCCTCGGCCCCCGACTTCGCCATAGCCATCCCGGAAGGCTGTAAGATCACCCACTAAGAACACAACAATGTAGTAGGAGGAGGAATCACCATCGTCCACAGGAACACTCTCAAAGTCTCGACCAACACCGACGACACCCTCCGCACCGTCGAACACCTGCCCTTCCGATCCATGGCCACCCCAACACCACCCTCAGAGGAACCCTCTTCTACATGCCCCCCGGACCCTGAACACAGTTCAGCGACTCCATTGCCGACTTAGTCAGCACACACGCCCTCGCCTCCACGGACTACATCCTCCTCGGGGACCTGAACTTCCACCTCGAGAACGACGACGACACCAACTCCACCACCCTGTTCGATAACCTCGTACTCCGACAACTCGTCACAACACACACCCACTGTGCCGGCCACACGCTTGACCCCATCTTCAAGCTCCCATGTCTACTGCACCCACACCACTGAGCTCCACTGGACCGACCACCACTGCATCCACTTCACCTTTCGGAAACCCACCAAGCATCACCGCACCCAACAGATGCCACGCCGCTGCTGGAGCAAAATCACCAAAGACCAGCTATCCAACACCCTTGCCCGGAGCCCACCGGCAGACCCGACCGACCTCGCATCCTCAGACAGTGGATCAACGACTGCGCCAACACCCTCGCCCCTCTCAAGAAGCTCTCCAACAGCCACTCCAGCAAGAAAGCCAGCTGGTTCACGAAGACATCCAGGCCTCCAAGCAAACCCGCCGAAAGCTGGAGAAGAACTGGATCCGTGAACAAACACTGTAAAGCTACGCAGCTCACAAGAACGCCACCCGCAGACACCACCACCTCCTCAGATCCGCCAAAAGGGCCTCCATCAAAGTCCGCCTAGACAACAACTCACACAACAGCAAAGAGCTCTTCAACATCGTGAAGGAACTCTCCAACCCCAGCTCCAACACAGACAACATCCCACATTCGCAAGACCTATGCGACTCACTGGCCACCTTCTTCCACCGCAAGACCGCAGACATCCATGACCGCTTCAATGCCGTGAACACCTCGGCAACCACTGAGACCCCTGCCCCCATGACCACCACCCACACCAACCACCTGCTCTCCTGGACCAACATCAACTACGACAACATCATCAAGATCATGAGCACCGTTCACTCCCGATCCCCGTCTGACCCTTGTCCACACCACATCTTCAACAAAGCCAGCACCACCATCACACCCCACCTCCGGAAAGCCTTCAACATCTCCTTTGAGACAGCAACCTTACCAGAGAGAGCTGGAAGCACGCAGAGATCAACGCCTTACTCAAGAAACCCAAGGCAGACCCCAAGGACCTCAAAAACTTCCGACCCATCTCCCTGCTCCCGTTCCCGGCAAAGGTCATTGAGAAGAACGTCAACAAACAACTGACCAGCTTCCTCGAGGAGCACAGCATCCTAGACCCGCACCAGTTCGGGTTCCGCAGCAACTACAGCACCGAAACTGCCCTCATCGCTGCCACCGATGACATCAGGACCCTGCTAGACAACGGAGAAACTGCGACCCTCATCCTCCTTGACCGCCTTCGACGCGGTCTGCCACCACACACTTCGAACACGCCTCCACGACGCCGGAATCTAAGAGAAGGCCCTGGACTGGACCACCTCCTTCCTCTCCGGCAGAACACGGAGCATCCGCCTCCCACCCCTTCTGCTCGGAAGCCACAGAGATCTGTGGCGTACCACAGGGCTCATCCATCAGCCCAACGCTGTTCAACATCTACATGGCACCACTCGCCCACGTCACCCGACTGCACAACCTCAACATCATCTCCTACGCCAATGACACCCAGCTGATCCTCTCCCTCACCAAGGACCCCCACACCGCCAAAACCAACCTCCACAAAGAAATGAAGGCCGTTGCCGATTGGATGAGGAACAGCCGACTGAAGCTTAACTCTGACAAGACGGAGGTCCTCATCTTCGGACCCACCCCCTCAGCCTGGGACGACTCCTGGTGGCCGACTGCACTAGGAACATCCCCAACTCCCACCACCCACACACGTAACCTAGGATCATCCTCGACTCCACCCTCTCCATGACGAAGCAGGTCAACGCCGCCTCTTCCTTCTGCTTCAGCACCCTCCGCATGCTCCGCAGGATCTACAAGTGGATCCCCACCGAAACGAGAAGGACGGTCACCCAGGCCCTCGCCAGCAGCAGATTGAACTACGGAAACGCCCTCTACGCAGGAGCCTCTGCCAAACTCCTGAAACTGCTCTAACGCATCCAGAACGCCTCTGCACGCCTGATCCTTGACATCCTTCGCCGCAGCCACATCACACCCCACCTGAGAGACCTGCACTGGCTCCCCGTCAACAAGAGGATAACCTTCAAGCTCCTCACCCACGCACACAAAGCACTCCACAGCACCTGACCAGCGTACCTCAACAGCCGACTCTGCTTCTACACCCCCACCCGCCAACTCCGCTCCACAGACCGCGCCCTCGCGTCTGTCCCCCGCATCTGAAGAGTGGCCGGCGGCGGCAGATCATTCTCCCACCTCGCCGCCAAGGAATGGAACACCCTCCCCATCCGCCTACGGTAGACCCAAGACCTACTGACCTTCAGAAGACTCCTCAAGACCTGGCTCTTCGAACAGTAGCAGCACTCCCCGCCCCCCTTGAGACCCTCACGGGTAGGTAGTGCGCTTTACAAATGCTATGATTGATTGATTAGCCATGTTATGGCATATCACGTAGCATAGAAATGAATGTGCATACAAAACACAATATCCTGAGAGGCAATTTTAACTCCAGCATGTAGAAGACACTCAAAAGCAGACCCATTACAGCAAGCTTTTATTCCCCTCACACTGATCATTCCTGCTTTCCTAGCATGTCCAGACCAGTCGCAGCTGAACCTCTTGGGTGCACTTCAGTGTTTAACTAGGCCCATTCAATTCAGCTGTCCTCTCGCTGCTGATTATTTTCATATCTACGATAAGCAGGTTAATCAATCCACCCACCATCTAATCTCGTCTAGTGTTTTTAAAAATCATTCCAAACCCTTCTCAGCAGCCTCTCCTCTCCCAATGCCCACTCTGCCAGGTCTTTCAGCCAAGCTTCATTCGAGGGCACAATCACAGAGATCCAATTATTCGCTAAGCGTCTTTTCCCCAACACCAGCCCCAAGCAAGCAAACTTAAATGGCGTCTTTCGCTTCATGGGCTTTTACAGGGGTTTTAAAACACACGGTTTCACAGTAGGTACCAGGCTTACATGCATTGCTCACACAATAAGATGACGGCCGTGGCGCTGAAACTTTTCAGACACTCACCCCCAGTCACTATTAGATCTGGGTTAAAACTTTAATTGTTATTTTGCTCACTACGCCTCCCCAGCCATAACCAAATCAGTGTTGTTGTCCCTGTTCCTCATGGAAACTGTCCAGCTCGAACTGCCAAGCCAGGTCCCTGAACCGGAAACAAGCATCCTGGGAGGGCATGCCCAGACGTGGGTCCCTTGCTCACTTTGCCACTGGATTTCCGCTAGCCTGGTTGATGTGGGGTGATACCCCGCATCGAAGTTGGGTAATTACGATGAAGTACATTAAATTGTGATAATTGGAACCTCTGATTACTGATTGTTTAAACTAGTGCACAGGCAGCAGCTCACTCTTTATTTAAAAGGGGCTCTCCCAGTTCCTATTCCCACTTCGATTGAACATCAAGTGAGGTTTTCACTCTGTCGCCTTCGAGGGCTTTATAAAAGTCTAGATATCACGTGGTATACGCCACCCCTCTCCGGCATAGTCTGTAGCGTAACAGACACTCCGGTGTATTTGGTAACTCTGTCCACACCAGTCATAATTCTTAAGTGCTAACAGAATCTCCGTTGATCTATTCTGATAATTTGTGATCTTTCTTTTCACTGCCATCTTCCTCAAAGCCAGAGGGAAAACTAAATCAGCAGGGACAAAAGAAGGCCTTTTCTCATCTTTTCAGATCTCATGAGTAACATCAAAATGGCAAGATGTTTTTGTAGGCACTGATTTTTTTTTTTTACCTCACATTAGCAAAACACTGTTTCTTAGAGTCCAGTGCCAGGGCCAAAGGATTTTAGGAAGTAGAGGGTAATGTAGCACAGTTTCTGCCTAGTTATGGCGGTCCCTCAACCACATAGTTAGATGTTGGTGAAAATTATGCAATGATGAGGAATCTGCAGGGGAAATAGGATCTTTAAACAAGGAAATTGTGTACCTTCTATAATATTGGGTCTCATGGATAATTCTCCTACAGATTGCTCACCTGAGGATATTCTCCAGGGGACAGACTGGATCAGGCAACTTTCCCCCCTAAATAGCACTCCAGTGCTGTATCGTAGCGCTATGTGGCTTCAGTCAACATTGGGACATACAAAGGTCCAAATCTCATACTGGTGCCAGTTTCTGTTATTGCTGTTCTTTATTGACGTCGGTCCAGAGTTGCTCTCCATCAGACACCAACAAATTCCTCATCTTTCAACTGCAATTTGGTAACATGGCTCCTTCTAAGGTCACATTCCTCTCAACATTTGTATGTGGCATCCCAGATTCAACTCCCAGGCCTGTGACTTCTGTTACTTGAGAACCCAAAGGCCATAAAGGAGTGAGAGGTAAAGTTAGTTTTTAGAACCCTCAGGGACACACCAGAGTTGTCCTTTTCCACTTAGAATAGGTTTTCTGACTGGGAATGACCTTTCAAAGGGTCCTTGACAAAACAGGGCCCTAGAAAGCGGAACTGCTCCACTCCAGGGACCTTTCAGAGATTCTGTGGCATTCCCTGATTCTGATCTTTTCCTGGTTTTTGGAACCCATTCTCATTTCCTAAAAGATGAGGCCAGCTGTCGACCCTGCAGAGGATGATGTTTTATCTAGCCATGCTGGATAATTTCAGGTTGGCCCCTTCAATCTCTGGGATACTTCCAAAGGGTGGGCCTGCTCTGCTGGTTTGGCTATTCTGGCTGCTGTGACTCAAACTCATGACAGTTCCATGTCTTTACTGGTTTCGACCTTAGGTGCTGCTTTTAAATCAGCCAATCCCTTCTAAGGAGCCTTTGGAGCCAAACATGGCATGGCTTACACCTTCAGAGTTAGCAGAAGGTATCCCAGTGGCAAAAGAAAAGGCTTGTGTTTGTTTTCATAACAAACCTTTGTCAGAGCACCTCCCTAGGGCGGAAGGATTTACTTGGATGCAGGAACTTTCCAGATCAGACTTGCATGTTTTTAGCATACCTGACCAAAACTTTGGCAGCACATAGGATGATGGCTCCGAGGCCGACAAACTCCTTCCCTGGTACATTATAGTGGCTGTCCTTTGCCTGGACTGATAAATTGCAAGCAGCCTCTTCGCTTTCCAAAGGCGCAGATCCTTTACTTCCTGGGACACCTTCAGAGTGTCTGTTAATTCACTTGACTGAACTCCTACTGCTTTCGACTCGGAACCTCTGCTGCTGTTCAACAAGGCTCTCTTGAAGTCTGGATTGGTGCTCTAGGAGATGCGTTTCTCTCGCTGGAAGTTGTTCAGATCGGCTGATTTCTGTCAAAGTTTCTAAAGGATTTGATATCAACAGGTTACTTGGTTGTAGCTTCTGCAAAGTTTAATACAGCTTGTTTAACTTTTTTGAAACCTTCAGAAAACGAAAGGTGAAAAATGAATGCTTTTGGGAGGAGCATGTCAGACATTCGCTGAAATTGTAAAATCGGCCAATTCTTCAGCCCTGTAGAACCGCTGTGATTGTTCTCTTTTGGATTCAGTGAACCAATTAATGAAGTATCTCCCAAAATAGAGTTTCTGAAAATTGTTAATAAAAGGCATATTAACTTGAGATCATCTGATCGACTAGCGAGGGATGCTGACATTTGTCATGTAGTTCTTACTGGCGAAAGAGAACGTCATTGACCCCTAAGCTCAACAAAAATGTTGCCATCCATAGTCATCGTTCCTACAACTCAGTAGGATAAAGAAATCCAAGAGATGAAGACCGAGGCTAAAAACCTTGAAGTTTGTGGGGCCAGAGACGAGAGAAGAGTTTCCTCCTATTCAATTTAAGTCTTTTAGCAAAGGTAAACAACATTAAGATGCTTCTTACTGGAGAAGACAACAGCTGGAATAAAATCTGCATTATCAATACATAGAAGGGTAGACCCAAAAGTACTGGGACCTGGGTATTCAATGTTACAGGCAAAACGGTCCCAATAGGTACATTACATAAAACGCAAACAATCATTAAAAGTATTCCAGACGAAAGTAATTACACATTTAGTAAGTGAGAGATGGTATTTATTCACATCCTCCCCAAAGCACAAATATGCAAAAGAACTTCATTGGATATACACAATGTGCCCGAAGAAAAAGGGAAAAAGTGGGGTAGGTAAGTGGTTTTGTGAGGATTAGAGGTGTGTGGACAGTTTCAAAGTTTGTGTGGTCACAAATTAAATAGTTGACATCACAGAGGCATGTTATTAAGCCACACGAAAAGCAGTTGCAGACCTAACCCATATAATACAACATAGTAACAATAATCTGTTGTTCCTGGGTAGGTAAAAGTACAGAAAGTCGACGTTTCAACCCCCGAATAGCGTAGGTTGATTTCCACCTTACTATGGAGTCTACATCAGGACTGGGACTTGTGGCGGGAGTGGGAAGGGGCACCTAGGGTGAATGAAAAAAGAATAAACTAACTGAACTAAGTCTGCTTAAGCAAAAGGCAAAAATGATTGCAAATAATTACCAGATAGCCACCATGGATAGTGGGGCTGAGTCAAGAAAAAGGAGGGGGCCCGTAGGCTCCTAGTAACAGAGAGCGCGCTATCACCTGAAAAATAAGGTACCTGTATGTGTGGCCTATAGATTAGAAGAATGCCAAACACCTAAGGATTTAACCCATTGCCTGCTTGAAAACATGTAGTATAATCATGTTAAGAACTAATCACATGAACTTCAATAGTGGGGAACAAATTGTTTCCTCCACTGATGCCAAAAGGTAATATCTGATCAAATACGTCAATATAAAACAAGGAGGAGACATGGGTACATTGAGGTCGTCAAAAGAAGGCTGCTTAGCACCTCACCTATGGTCAAACTTGCATACGAAACAATGGCGAGCAGGGCACAACTATTGGGCAAAAGGTCTTAAAACCTTAGGCCTGAATAAAGCATGGGACTTACAAGTCAGCCAAAACGAATTTAAAAGGCTAGGAAAAATCAGTGCAAAAAACACTCTTCACTAAAAGATAAGGCAAGTCTCGCAAGAAGAAGCCACGGCTGGATTACTCTTAGATCGTACGACCGGCTGACGCCACAGGGGTATCTAACTTTACTGTTAATTGCTCGCACCAAACTCAACTTCTTAAAATTAAGAATGGGAGTGATCAATTTGTCTTGCCACCTTCCCAAATGGAAAAGAGAACAAGCCCTTTGTGAAAACCATAGGGAAGACCTAACACACATCCCTTGCCTGTGTCCAAGTTTACTGAAGGAAAGAAGGTCCCTTTTACGGAGAGGCTGGAACATTAACAAGGTCAGATCGTGCAGGGCTGCAGTACTAGCCTGCTTTGACCCACGGGAACACCAACCTAAATTGTGCCTTTGTGAGGTTCATGGATTGTGCTGCAAAAGAATTAGGGGAGGGGACTTACCAACAGCAACCTCCTCCTGAAATACAACAGGCAGATCCACCCTGCAGGCCCCCAGGCAAAGGAAAAACAATTTTCAGAGGCACCAACAAGCTGAATGGAGGGGCTCAGCGCATAAGTTGGCATAATACCAGGGCTTAACTTTTAAATTCTGGACAACACCACCAATGCCCCAAGGGTAATTACAAACTGGTCAGCTAAAGGGCAACCACGATACTCTGGGAATGGGGGGCACGGGTATCTGTTATCAGTACTGGTGTTTTATCTTCTTTTAACGTGCAATACTTTTATCTTGTGTAACTTGCAAAGGTTTTTTAAATCTGCAATAAAGTTTTCTACGGGTAAATTAATCAGTAAATGCTAAATATCCAAGCGCAAAGCGCCCGATACACGTCAAACATTGTTGAGCCATGTAGAATAAATACCTGTCCAGAGGTTTGCACATTACTTCATATGAGGGCATGGAATCTAGAGAGAAGGACATAGTGAAAAAGTAAAATTACTCTACCGTCCCATTCATAAATCAAACTCTACTCTTAATAGCATAATTCATGAGAAAAAACTCACCGCTCCTCGTGTATTCGGTGAATTCAATAACAAAGCCCGTGCCTGAATTTGTAACCGTGTAAAACTAAACACATTCACCATTTGGATACACTCGACCGAGCGAGTAAAACCATACTTTGAATAAATACTGACAGAGACTTCGGGCAGCTTACCCCCGGGGATGTCTACGCTCCGGAATAAATCGCAAGGAGTGTCGGCTGGCCAGGGAGAACTACTTAAAAAGATGCAACATTCTCTGATTTTCATACAGCACATCATAGACATTGATAACAAATAAGGGGGTCCTAGCACCAGCTACGGATACCAAGGTGACTGGAATCAACCTCAAGGTACTTTTCCTTTTTTAAGGGAAGGTCAATGGTGACCACCGAGAGGACGAGGGGGCAACTGGCAGAGAGGTGCATCACGAGGACAACACCCATCCAACTCCAACTGGGAGAGGGGACGAGGCAAGACCCAGAAACAAGTCCATTTCCCGCCAGAGAGCCATGGGGAAATAGGCACTCGCAGGAAAGGCTACAGATGTTAGAGAGGCAGTCCAACCCCGTGGTGAACATCTCCTCTTACGTCTTGAAGGAAGGCGAGATAAACATTCTTAGCAAGGGGTTATCTTTTGTGCCGACTGCTCATCCCAATCATTTTGCTATTAAGACGGAACTTATAAATTTCTTTCGCAAGATCAGACTAAGATACTTTTTCAGGAACAGTCCACCATTCTCCACTACATCCAACACAGGACTTGGAGTACCCTCCACCTTTGTCCCATCATCTAACTCAATGACTAATCAGATTCTGGCTTATGAACATACTGTGCTGAAGGATGTGTCCAAAACTAAGGAAATATACAAACACTCCAGGCTCAACATAACCAAAGAAGAAAAGGAAGCCCTGATGACACTGAAGAATAACAAAGATATTGTTATTAAACCCGCGGATAAGGGGGGAGCGATTGTGGTCCAAGATGCTGAAAAGTATAAATTGGAGATCTTCAACCAACTGGGTGATGGTGTAAGCTACCAAAAATTACGAACTGACCCTTCAAAAGATCTGAAGCTTGAGATTCTTACCCTGACTAAGGAAGGCAAAGAGCAGTGTAGTGTATTCCCACACAAAAGAATACGCAAGGTAAAGTGGGTGTCACCAGACCATTTCTACGTTGCCAAGTTCTGAAGGTCCCTGCAGGATGTGAGAGTGATGAGAGGAGAGAAAGTGGCGTCAGCCCATCACATTGTCATAGCCAGGCGAAAGCTGAAGAAAGCATGGATTTTACCGAGAAACCAGTCAACAAAAGAGCTAAGAGCAAAATCGAAAATTCTATTACTGCTCCCTCTTCTCACTATGTGCTATTTATAATTAAAACAAAAAAGGGACAGAGCAAAAAGGGAAAAGGATTATTTTACTTAATACTACCCTCACACACTTTAAAGTGTCATGCTTCATCATAGGGCCGCATCGAACGTCCAGGTGCAGACCAACACTCTGGACGGAGCGCAAAAATCTTTTTTTGAATATATAGTGTGGTGAGTAAAAGGAGGTGTATGAAATTAAGAAAAGAAAATGGAACAATACTCCCTAAAGAAGATATCGTGAAGTGCAGACAAGTGCAAGTAAAATTATCTTAGAGAATACCAAAAGTTACCTTTATTCTCGGTTCCCCTCGATAGGGTTAAAAGATCAAGAATAGGGATATTCAGGGGAAATCAATGCCCCCATATCCCAACTTCAATAACCAACATGTTTCGGCCTATTCCAAAATGCCTCCAAGGGTCATTGCGGCCTTTGTCAGGGTGTGGATCCCTTCGATTATTATAATCTTACACCTCAGTGGGGTCTTCACTTCGCCTTCTACGTATAACATAGAGGCCACCATTTGACGAGTTTACAAGCTGTTCGCCTGTCCCGGGACCATCGTGGGGTTGTGATCTTATCTTCACACTTATGCAAAGACCAACGGGGGCTCCTCTCCCAGTCACGTTTTGGAAGGGGAGTCGGAAGGTTCATTCCCTTGTCTCTTCTGCCGCTGTTTAGCGGAGGAGATTGAGGACTGCGAAAATCTCTCTTTTACAATAGAGTTTACCCCCAATACCAGCTTCACCGGTATTCTCGTCTACCGCCCCCCTGGCCCTATCGGACAATTTAACACCTCTCTTCTATCGGTGGCCTCCCAACTGGTTGTCTCTCCCTCCAATTTTACCTTACTGGGGGATCTCAATATCCATTTTGACAACCTGTTGGACCTGACGGCACTAGAGATGCTGTCAAGCCTGGCTGCCATTCAACTGGAGCAATTAGTCCCCTCTGCCACACATGGAAAGGGCCATCTTTTAGACCCGATCTTTAGTAACAGTGACCAGCTTAAAGTGGGCACCATCAGTAGCCTCCCATGGTCGGACAATTCCTTGATAGCCTTCACCTGGACCACGAGCAAACCTCCCCCATCCTCTTTTACATCTCGGAAAATTCGAAACTGGTCCAAACTCTCTATCGATAACTGGATGAAGGCTCTCAGCACCACTAGACCCACGCTTTCCCATGACCCGATGTCAAATAACACTAAATATGACGAGTGGATAACCACCTCTCTTGACTCGGTTCTCCCTTTATACCCATCCAGGTCAAAAAGGCAAAGTAAATCGGCCCCGTGGTATACAGAAGACCTCAGAAATCAAAAGCGTCTCTGTAAGAGACAAGAGAGGAAATGGCGCATGACCTATATCCCTGCTGAAAAAACCACCTACAGGGAAATGATTAGGAACTATAAACTGGCCATAAAAACTTCACAAGCAGCCTACTATAACCACAAAATAACAACGGCTAAATCTAATCCGAAAGAAATATATCGCATAGTAAACTCCCTGATAAAACCTTCCCTGCCTGCCACAGATAATAGCAGTTCACCGTCCATATGTAATGATTTGGTGGAATTCTTCTTTCAAAAAGTGAAGAAAATCGACCTCTCCTTCCCAAACCCACCCACTGACCCGCCCTCCCAACGCCTGGTCTCAGTTCTTGATAGGGACAATAGGCTGGAGTCTTTTCCTCTGATGACACTGGAAACATTGGAGAATCTAGCTCAACAAATAAAAATCGGCTCTCCGTGTGACCCTGCTCCACCGGGCTCACTGGGGCTGGCCAGCATAACCATTCTCCCCACCCTTCTGGAATTACTGAATTCCTCCATACTGAGTGGGACGGTACCTGCGACCTGGAAACACGCAATGGTGCGGGCCCTACTAAAAAAAAACCTTTCCTCGACCCAGCTAACTCAGGCAACTACCGCCCGATTTCTCTGCTCCCATGGGCATCTAAGATCCTGGAGAAGCACGTCAATACCACTCTGACGAAATTCTTCGAGGAAAACCATCTCCTCGATGCCTCCCAGACGGGCTTTCCCCCAAAACATGGGACAGAGACCGCTCTATTGGCCGTAACTGAGGAGGCAAGACGGATCTTGGATCGAGGGGGGTCAGTGGCAGTAATCCTCCTCGATCTGAGTGCCGCGTTTGACACGGTACATCACAAAATTCTGCTGAACCGTCTTGCCGACCTAGGAGTGTCCGGAGAAGCCCTGGTATGGTTCGAATCTTTTCTATCGGACAGAACCTTCCAGGTCTTTGACGGCACATCCGTATCATCTAGTAGGCCTTTGGGGTGCGGAGTTCCGCAGGGCTCATCTTTGAGCCCGACGCTCTTCAACGCATACATGAGGCCGCTGGCTGGGATTGTTCGTCCGCATGGTGTCAGTATCATCTCCTATGCGGACGACACCCAGCTGGTAGTCTCCCTTGCACAGAAGAGCGGCCTCCAACCTCCGCCTAATCTAGCGGCTTGCCTGGAAGATGTAAAGAGCTGGATGATGAGCTCATGTCTGAAACTTAATGACGACAAAACTGAGCTCATGCTCCTGGGCCCGGCTGCCCCCTCCACCTTGGAGCTGATATGGCCCACAAGCATGGGTATGGCCCCACCCCCCAGAGATAATATCAAAAGTCTGGGAGTATGGCTTGATAAATCATTGAGCCTTAATACACAGGCCACCAAGGTGTCGGCCATTTGTTTCGGCCTCCTTAGGGTGATCAAAAAAATTCTTCCCCTTCTCCCTTTTGAGGCCAGACAAATAATTATACAGGGCCTTGTCCAATCCCGTCTGGATTTTAACAATGCCCTTTATCTTGGAGCACCAGACTACACCTTACGAAAACTTCAGCTCACTCAAAATTGTGCTGCCCGTGCGCTATTGGGAGTCCCACGGAGGACCTCAATAAAAACTGGCCTAAGAACTCTACACTGGTTACCCATTAGGGACAGAGTGAAGTTTAAAGCTCTATGCATTGCCCACCAGACTTTCTGGAAAATGGGCCCAGAAATCAACTGTCCCCTGATCTCTCCATATCTGCCCAACAAGGCACTTCGCTCCTCAACCGCATCATTAGCCAAAATTCCCAGAATCTTTAGAGCCAGAGCAGGAGGACGTTCGTTCTCGTACAATGTGTCTAAACTGTGGAACACCCTCCCTCTGCAGATGCGAGATAATCCCAACCTAACTAGCTTCCGGAAACAGCTCAAAACCCTTCTGTTTAATAAATAGTAACCTTCTGAGGGCATCTTTTGTTTTTTCAGCGCCTGGACGCCTCAGGGCAACTGTAGCGCTTTACAAATCCCATTTTCATTTCATTTCATTTCATTTCTTCCTATTGTGAATTCTACTGAGAAACCAGTAACAGCAATATAACGCTACCCTCCTCATAAATGGACAGGAACGAATACCTAGTCACCCTCAGTAACAAATTTCAAGTGCCAATGGGAGAAAATCAAAGAAACTGAGACCTCAACCTGCCAGGAGTTACTGGGTCCCTAGAAACACCAGCATAAAGACTGGATCTCTACAGTGACTCTGCATAACCCAAGTGAGAAAGGAAGAAAAAGCTGCAGTCAGCATCAGCTGAACAAGAGCAGAAAAAGCGGAAGCTAAAGGTGCATACACCAAAACCGACAAGGAAGCTCATGAAGCAGCAAGCCATGAAAACTCGAAAAAACTCTACAGTATAACAAGGGAACTCTCCAGCAGATACAACAACCAGGAAAAAACTGACCTGTTCAAGACAAAGCTGGGAAGTCAATCATGGGTAACTAAGGCCACCCACTAAGGTGGGTGGAGCACTATGAAGAACTGCTGAACCAGCTCATGCCGCAGTCTCCACCAGACATACAGCCATCTGACAAGGGCTTGCCAGTTGCCTGCAGCGAACCAACCAAGGAAGAATTACAGCACGCCATCAAACATCTGAGAAATTCGAAGGCAGCAGGACCTGTCCACTTTCCTGCAGAGTCACTGAAAGCAGACATTGAAACCTCAGTAGACATGCTCTACCCCATGTTCAGAAGGATCTGGGAAGAGGAAAATGTGCCATTGGGCCGAAAGAAGGGATATTTGATCATGATCCCCAAGAAAGGTCCCCTGAGTAACTTCTCAAACTACAGAGGGGTAACTCATCTTTCCGCGCATGGCAAAGTGTTCAATAGAGTCATCCTGAACACTATGAAGAAACAAGCCGCAGCTCAGTTGCAAGGCCAGAAACCTGGCTTCTGCGAAGATAAATTCCTCACGGACCAGATTGCAACACTGTGTGTCATCATTCAGCAGTCGATGGCCTGGAACTCACCCGCCCCCCTCCCCCCTGTCAACTTCATAGACTATGAGAAGGCATTCAAAAGTGTGGACAGAGACCCTTTGGAAACTCCTCCACCACTACGGTATGCCAGAAAAACTCATAAGAATCATCAGAAACTCTTGCGAGGGAATGACCCTCATGATAGTCCATGAAGGGCAACTAATGGAAGCCTTTGATGTGAGGATCGGAGTATGCCAGGGTTGTTTTCTCTAACCCTTTCTCTTCCTGCTGGCAATAGACCGGATCATGAACACATTCACAGCAAGGAAAAGAAAAGGGATCCAGTGGACACCTTGGATGTAGCTCAGCAACCTGGCCTTTGCAGAAGACCTGGCCCTACTCTCCCAGACCCACCTGCAGATGCAAGAGAAGACCGACAAAGTGGCACCAATTGAGCACAACCAGGCCTCAACATCCACAAAGGAAAAACCAAGCTCCTGAAGGCCAACACGGCAAGCTCAACTGCAGTCACTCTTCCAGGTGATGCACTGGAAGAGATTAAGGCCTTCACCTACCTGGCAGTGTCCTAGATAAGCAGTGAGGCACAGATGTTGACGTCAAAGCAAGAATCGGTATAGCAAGGACTGCCCTCATTCAGCTACAGATGATCTGGAGTTCCAAGGACCTAACGCTGCAAACTAAGATCAGGCTTTTTAACTCCAACATAAAGTTGGACCTTCAATATGGAGCAGTAACTTGGAGGACAACAGTAACCACCACCAACAAAGTCCAGACCATCATCAACACCTGTCTGAGGAAAATCCTCCAAATTTGCTGTCCAAACACCATCCGCAACAACTTCCTGTGGTAGCATACTTTTCGACTCTCGGATCATGAAAAGACGCTGTCTGGAAAGGTTACACCCTCCACAAGCCTGCATCAAACGCCACCAGGCAAGCCCTCACTTCGAACCCTCCAGGGAAAAAGAAAAGAGGTAGGCCCAAAAACTCCTGGCCTCAAGGCTGACTGCAAAGAGATGTTACACCTAGAGTCAGATTGAAAGAAAAGCCCAGGACCGAGATGGCTGGAGAGTCCTGGTTGATTGCCTATACCCAAGGAGGGGTAGTACGCGTAAGTATGTAAACTCTTTCCTGACCACCCTGCCACACAGCCGAAGCACATGAAGGTACTGGAAATGCGTATGTTCTCATCTGCCAGCCTTGCCTTCAGGTTCTTAAATTTAAGTTACCCCTTGGAGCATTATTTGAATGAGTTGTGGGACATTGTGGCCGACATCTTGCCAGCGGTCCGATATGTTTGTGCTAACCTTCAACAAATCATTCAAGAGGGGTAAGACAAAAAAAACAAACGCAATGTTTCAAATCTTAATGTGGGTCTTTGTGAGAGCGGCTCTGACGCTTCCTGGTCTCCCCCATCCTGTTTATAGAGCACACCAGATGTCACATGTGGGTCCTGATGCGGGACCTGAAGGCTCAGTGGGCTCAGCATCAAGGGAACCTCTCAGATTTCATTCAGGTGTCGGAGGAGACTGCGATACATCTGCAGTGGAGGCTGCTGGACCACAATTGGACCGGTGACAGACCCAGTTCCCTACCTCACCCATGCCGTTACGATTTTGACAGATGTATTGTTGCTGGTTTGGAGAGGTTATCTGGGATAAGTTGAGATTAGAGGACTCTAGTCTCCAGCGGACAACCCTCCTCTCCAGGGAGACTACCTTTACATCGCGGTCATCACACTGCGATGCCATTACAATGCGGTAGTTACAATGACCGCGTTTTTACCACGCAAAGCCATTACTATATGTCATTACATCGACTAGCAGTAGATTGTGCGCTAACATTAGGAATAGTATAGTTTACTATTCCAACACCTTCCCTACTTTACGTAGGCTGGAGTTAGAATAGTAAATTATACATTTCAAATGTCAGCGTGCCATCTGCTGCTATTCGAAGTATTGACTTGCGTATTAATGGCATTGCGTGGTAACAACGCGGTGGTTGAAACGCCACGTGATGTAATGACTTGCGTTGTAATGAGTCATATTCCCTCTCCCATCACCCTGTAGGAGTCGTGGGTGATTCGCTTGACACTAAAGGCCTTCCATCCACCCATCACAGCAGAATAGGTACAGGTTCTCAGAGACTGCATTATTGCCAAGTGGTATTGCAACATGCAGGGTGAAGTGGGATCGTCTGTCCTGTACAATCATACTCTGGGCCTTTCCTACATGCACCTGGCAGTATCTTTAGATGCCATGGCGGACAAACTCAGCTGGCATTGCTTAGTGGATCACGTATCACGGCTACATTCTGTTGGTACAGGGCAGCTCTCAAGAATGGGTCAAGCCCTGGCAGGACTTTTTGCCACTGCCAGGAAGGCGCAGTGTCCAGACTTTTGTGCATTGGAATTTCCAAGGCAGTTTTCGCTCAAAAATGGTGTTCAGTTAGACTGGAGCTCATGACTTCTGTATGCCCCTTCTGTCTTAACCTCTTCTACCCAAAGGTCTGAAGAAGATCTTAAACAGTTGGGCCATTGATCTTTACATTCCTGTTTCATGTTCAGTAAATTCAACTGTAATGTATTTGTACTAGGAAGAACTGTCCTATGATGGACAGAAAATGTGGTTGGTTGTTAGAGGTCTGCCTGTTTCTTGTGGTAACCTTTCCCAAGCTCCACTTACTCCCAATGTACCCATTTCATACATTATGTAACTTTCCAATGAACAAACCACATGTCATTTTTTCATTTGCTGACCCACAGGTGCGTGTGTGAAAGTCCACTGCTCATAGATCTAGCCTATGACTTTGGCCTACCAAGTTTGATGCCTTTTTGACTGAGTTGCAAAATTGACTGCACAAAGTATTAATGATTTTATTTTCAAGCTCATTAATAAATATCTATGATTCATAATCTGTTATCTTTTTTAACCTTTGCATTGTTATGTAAAAGTTCAATCCTGATAAGTGAATTGTTGTATTAAATTTTTTTTCAGCAGTCCAGCTGTGCCTCATTTGTACATGCAGACTGTCACATCACAGCCAGCTTCCCCTCTGTCATACGGCCCTCAATCAACCAGTACACATCAACTGACCTCTCAGATGGTGGGAATGCAGATTGGTGATATGAGTACTTCAGCTCCTCCCCCAGCAGGACTGGGGTATGGTGAGTTTAATTTCAAGTTTGGAAGGTGTGAATATGTGTAGTGCATTATATGAGGAGTTAACATGACCTGCTGTTAGAAATCTTAAGTATTTCACCTTAATTGTACATCTCTTCAGTTTAGAATTTAAATCAGGTCTCTGAATGCTTTTGATTTGCCAACTGAGGTAGTGGATGCCATCCTTGCGGCCACTTGCCCTTCCATTAAGTCCATCTTTGCTGTGCTCTGGGAGAAAGTTTTGCCTAGTTTATCGATTAATACACCAACCCTCAGCAGACTAAGCTTTCAGAAATGTTGATGTTCTTTCATTGGTCAAGTAGGTCCTTGCTGTGAGCACAATAAATTGTTGTTTATCAGCCCTTTTGCCCTCTTTGTGTTTACCTGAACCACCTCCTGTAGCCAAGTAACTGAGTATGAAGTGTATTTTAAATGGTCTACTAGCGTATTTTCCCCAGAAGCCATTCGTCATGTATCAATAGGACTTGCATCTAGTCTTGGCACTTCTCATGTGCACTCCTTTTGAGCTGATGCGTAGCTGCTGATTGTGACTCTTGACTCTTAAAACGGCCTTCATTCATGTCCATAAGATCAGTACCCCCTAACCCTGCCTACTTTTATGAAACCAAATACAGTGGTAACCCAATAATGGAACACACAAATTACAATATTGTAGTTAGATCGTCATGTACCTACCACCACTAGGTCCGCTGGCAAACATGGATATAACTGTACTTAAAGGTCTTGCTTGTAGTAATGGCCTTCCAAAACCTCTCCCTTGCACAATCTCAGTATCCTTCACACTCAGTAAAAGGCCTCCCCTGGCTAATAATTGAATTCTTTCATAGTGACTCTCTTTAGGTGGTCATTACCAGTTGGTAATCAGGCAACAGGTCAATACACATTTCGGTGGACAACCGCTCTTAACTCCACATTCCTCAGTACAAAATGGATATCAAAATCAAGTTCCCTAGAAGTTTTTTTACAACTTTGTGTCCAACTTTAGCCTCCGAAACATTAGGTATGTTTCACTGTGACGTGACAAGTGATCTTTCTATTGTAAACAAATACCATATTCCAGATTGTCGTTCAGATTAAATCATGTAAACTTTAATTTAAGAGTTTAGTAAATACTGTGAACTATTGTTTTCCAAATCTTGTCATGTGTTTGGTTTCCCCAAGTTCGATAACATGATTTTCCTTTTGTTTACTCACTGACTTCTCACAGCCCCAGTGGTACTCTGTGTTCTCAAACTTGTTTCTCCTAAGCATCTGTACGTTCTCTTTGGGTGCAGAAAGTAACATTGCCCTCATTGCTGTTACAACAGCTTGCTGTGTGAGTGAACTGCAGGCACTTTCAATGCAGCCCCCATATCACTTTTTTCACATACATGTTTGTGCTGCGTTCATATGTCGTGGACAGGTGAGCTCCAGTATGTACGATGAAAATTTTTCTAGCTATTGGAAAGGGAATTTTTGATTCTGTTAAGGACTCCGAGGCCAGGATTATGCTTACACTTGCTTCCTTTTTTTTTTTTCTTACAGCAGCCATTAAATGCATCTTCAACAAATCACATTTTCCATGAAACACTGGGATTGGTAAAAACAAACAATGGACAGTTCAGTCCAATCAGTCCATAACTGACCAATCCTGAGGCAGCAGCCCCTTCATATACTCAGTCTCTGTCTTAAGTGCCTCTTTCAGCGCACAAATCATGCCATAGCCCTTTTCTCATGAACCCATTTTCCCAATCTCCGTTCCTGGAAGAATAAAAGGAATTACCAAAGGAGTCAACGCAGAATGCCATACAAGAAGATACCATACACATTCAACTGAATCAGTCTTAATTCACCATCAATATGCCAGTAAAGCATAAGTTACTTACTCCTTAAAGGGAGGGACTCCCGGATGAACAATCCATAGGTGGGATAATCCTCCCCTCCGAGGTCTTAATTGAATTGAACCTTTTGTTTACGATAGCTGGGAAATAATTAGCTTACCATCAAATGAGCATATCTAACACTGGCTCAAAAAAAAACTCTTAACTGCGCCGTGTTAATAATATCTTCCAAACGGGCACCCAAACTGAACATCTTCAAGGCCATCGCTCCATGAGTGGAATGTGTACCAAAGAGGCTTAAATCCACTCGACCCTCCTGCATGACCCTACGCACCCAGCAGGCTATGGTTGGGGCGGGTGCCACTGCATGCAGCTTCCTCAGGCTGATTAAAAGTTGCCTCTCACCCAGAGGCCTCAATTCCACCGATATCACTTCATAGGCCTTCGGCATTGAACTATACACAACCTAGAGTCCGGAAAAGCCGGGTAATCTTTGACTCTAATATTGTTTTTTGTATGCCTACTGAACGTAAAACAGTACAAAAGGGGGTGGTGATGGACGGAGCATCTGAATCAATCAAACACTCGCACCCAGTCAAAAGATCTGGGTTTAATCCATCACCGTTCTTTAGCCCACTCTGCCACCCCAGTTCAGGCATGGCTATATGCAAATCAGTCTGACCCTGTGCCTCATGGGAACAGTCCAGCCCGAACTGCCAAGCCACGTCTTCCCTGGACCGGAAACAAGCTTCCGAGGACCGGTTTCTGGCATTCCAGCCGTCTTCAGCCCGGCTTGCTTGAATCCAGATCTTTTGACTGGGTGTGCGTGTTTGATTGGTTCAGATGCTCCGTCCATTACGACCCCCTTTTGTACCGCTTTTGGCCGCCATAAGTGTGGCAGGGTATGCTCAGACGTGAGTCCCTTGCTCACTTTGCCACTGGATTCAAGCAAGCCGGGCTGAAGACGGCTGTAATGCCAGAAACCGGTCCTCGGAAGCTTGTTTCTGGTCCAGGGAAGGCATGGCTTGGCAGTTCGGGCTGGACTGTTCCCATGAGGCACAGGGTCAGACTGATTTGCATATAGCCATGTCTGAACTGGGGTGGCAGAGTGGGCTAAAGAACGGTGATGGATTAAACCCAGATCTTTTGATTGGGTGTGAGTGTTTGATTGGTTCAGATGCTCCGTCCATTACCAGCCCCTTTTGTAACACTACTGAACGTAAAAGACACTCCTGAGGCTAGAAGGTTTTTCTGGTAATATCCAAAGCCCATAAGTCTGAGACCCACCTGCATGACCCCATGCAGAGCAACATTGCTAATTTCACTAGGAGCTCCTTGCTCGAGAAGAAGATATTAGGTTGCCATGCCTGGAAAATGTTGAGTACCTTTGACTTAGAGTACCTTGTTTACGTCCCAAAGAACCGAGTATCTTGGATCTGTCAAAAAGTGGTAATCTGATGTCCCACAGCAGGCGACACACTAACGGATGTTCCCCCACAAGGGACCCTTCTATGGGCCATGCCCCGCTGAGATGGCTGAATGGAAGAAGTTGATTGAGCTATACGCCATACCCTTCTGGACTAGACTAGCCAAAAATTCAGTACCTGAACTACGTATGTGCCTTGGGATCACAACCCCGTCACACACACCAACAGTACCATCTCTTCCAAGCAGACCGGTATCGCTTGATGTTGGCAGCAGACAGGCCTTTGACAAGAAGTTCTATGCCTGCACAACAAGTCCCGGGAGCAACCATCTACCCCTGTAATCTGCCATGCCATCAGTTGGAGGGAGCTCTCCAGCACCATCTAATGCAGATCTGATTGGGTTGGGAAGAATATCTGGAAATAGGGGAGAGGGATTGGGAAATCTCCAAATCTGAGTGACCAACACTCTGAGCAGATGCCCATGTGATCATTGCAAACACAGGAAATACATAACCCATCTTATGCTCCTGATCCTGTAGGAACACATCCTGGTCTCCCACCGGGAGATCCGGCCTTCAGCTGAAGAACCGAGGCAGTTGATGATCCAATCTGGAGGTGAAGAGGTCCACCTAAAACGTGCCCTACTTAGTGTGCAGGCTGGCCAAGACTTCCGGATGAAGCTTCCAAAGGCTGGTGTCACATAAGTGACGAGACTACCAGTCCGCTACCCGGTTCTCCTGACTGGAAAAATACTCTACTCTAACCGAAATCTGATGGTGGAGGCAGGATGGCCAAAAACTGGTCGCTAATTCCAACAGCACTTTGGACCGAGTGCCTCCCAGGTGATTTATATACCTGAGTACCATGATGTTGTCCATTTTTTGCAGGACACACAACTGAATATTGTCTCGATGGGGGTTGAGGGGTGGACTTTGATGAATTTGGCTAGAGAGGCAGCCATTCGGGGGTTCAGCTCAGGAGTCAGGGCAACCTTCCCATCCTGCGACGGGTGAGGACGCAGCTTTGAGGCAATTACAGACTTCCTTCTGATTCTACCTGCATGTCATTTGCCTTCAAGCTAGCCTCAGAAATGCCAGTAAGGCTTTCTTTATCAGCAGATGGCATAGTCGCAATCTGCCTATTATATCCCAAAGTTAAGGATTCCATATTGTATCCCCACAAGGTCTGCTAGTTCATGACTGCTTGCCTTTCCATCTTCTGTAACTCCACATTGGCAACTGCTACAGTTAATTTATTCTCTTCTAAATCCAGAGTAGTTGGATACCTTAGACCAGTGGTTCCCAAACTTTTGACTCCTGAGGACCCCCATTGAGTCACCAGTGGAAGCCGGGGACCCCCAAGCAATTTGTATGAGTTAAATTTCAAATATTAAAACAGTAATTAAAAAAACAAAAACACACGTGTTCATACAAAGCAAATACTCAAAGTACTAAGGATTTTGGGGCCAGATGTACGAGCATTTCATTTAGCACCTCGCAATTGGCGACACAATGTAAGTGGCAAACTGCGAGTCGCTAAATGAAATGTACAACAGTGTGTTTAACACTGTTTGGGTTCCCAATGGGGTCGCAAATTGCGGGGCTCATTAATATTAATGAGCCTCTCGCAATTTGCAAGCCCATTGGAAATGCCCGCCCTCCCAGGGATGGTGGCCTGCTGGGCTCAGCAGGCCACCATGTCTGGGACTGCTTTTAAATAAAGCAGTTTTTAAAAAATGCAGCCCGTTTACCATGCATTTAAAAAAAAAAAAAAAAATGAAACGTTTTAGTTTCATTTTTTAAGGGCAGGCAGATGTCCCTGGGACCTCTGCCTGCCCTTAAAAAATAATTTGCATTACCATCTACTTGAAGTAGGTGGTAATTGCAAGTGTTTTGCGACCGAAAAACATTTGTACATGGTTTTGAGACTCGCTGTATTGGAAGGGAATGACCCTTCCAAATAGCAAGTTGAAAAACCTATTTAGCGAGTCACAAACAAATTGCGACTCGCGAAATAGGCTATGTACATGGCCCAATAGGTTTTTGCATGCGCAAATGGGTTCACGAACCCATTCGCGCATATAAAAACGGATTGTACATCTGGCCCTTAGTATTTTATATTGAAGGAACAGCCCCTCTGTCACATGGATTTCATTTGTTTTATAGCATCTCTCATACCATTGTAGGATGTCAGAGCACTTTACATCACACACATATAGAGACATTGAATCATACATGTAAATCAGTGTGTATATAAAATGTTACATAAGGTAAAGGGGACTACAAGGATTACATGTCATTCATACTGGTAGGCATTTTTAAAGAGTGCTTGGTCTCGAAAAGCACAAACTCAGGATTCAGAACATAACACAGTGGCTAGTAACATTAAAAATGTATTTCCGCCCAAATCTTTTTTGCAGCATCAGGATAATGAATAACTGGGAAAAAACATAAATTACTACCTGGTACCATGCAGTTTGCAAGCAGCTCTTTGATGACAGTTTATAGGCCCCTCTGCTAGATTACGATTTCCACTTATGAAGTGCACAGTAACAAAATAATCTGTGACAAAAGTAGTAACCACAAACCTATGCACATAAAATACTGCTTTTCTAAAATACATGTTACACGTTCTTTGCAGTAGGCACATTAACCCTCTGTGCTACATTAGTTAAGTCAAAGCTGCCACTGAACAAAACTCGCCTCCCTCTCCAGCAGGCACATTAATCACTGGCATTATCTTGACAATTTTATTGTTGCTGGAAAGCTGCTAATTACACAATAAACTTTTCTGTGCTTTTAAAACTGCTGCCCACGGACCCCCTGGGAATGTGTCACGGACCCCTGGGGGTCCGCGGACCACAGTTTGGGAAACACTGCCTTAGACTAATTACATTTGGAATACAGTATAAGATATTTCTGGGGTGCTCCTGCTGTCATCGTAGAATTAGCACAACATTCTGTCATTTGACTATTTCTGTCTTCAATATGTTAAGGAATGTTTACCCAGCACCATTCACTCCTGCATTTCACTAGTGCATCGACCAAATTTTGCAGATCCCATACATTTTTTGCATATAAGTGGAGTATTCATCTCCTGCCTGTCTCTTCATTTGGTGCTTTCACACTGTGCCAAGAAGTATACATCTCTTGCATTTTCTACCCTCTGGCACTCCCTCATCCACATTTGCCATTCTCTGTTTTCTCTGTTCAATCCATTCATCCTCACTGACCAACAGAGACCCATCCAGTAGCTTATATTCTCAATTACTTGTGCATTAACACCCTTATGTGCAAAGAAAAATCTTCTTGTGTTAGCCACTCTCTTCAGCAAGGTACTGCATTTAGCTTCTTTCTAGACCTGTCCATCTGCACCACAGTTACTATTATAATCTGAATCCACTGGCTTTCCTTTATGGCCTTTGACTATTCTCAAACAATTTGCAAGTTTCAATCTCACTGAATGTCTATGGAGTGTGCAAAGAGTTCCACTTTCTTCTATTTGCCCCATTTATTTCCAGATTTACACTTTTGTGTGTGCATCTAGGCTCTTTAGTTGAGCCAGCATTAATACCACATCTCCAATTCCATATCTAGCTGTGTGTTTCTTAGACTGAAGTGTACCATATTATATTGTGTAAATCAAACAAATAGAGACTAAATATCACTTTCTTAGAGTGTTCAAAGACTTAAAAAACTTCTCATAAATGTCTTGTTGACCTCCTTCCATCTGTTCCCAAATGATTATCATCTTCCCATACTTTCTCACTTTCTCTGCTTTTACAGTATGAGTTTATTTTGCAAGGTTTGCTTTTGTTTGCAGTTTGACCCAGCATCTGTGTGTTCACTGTCATCAGCAGCTCAATCTTCTTGTCGCTCTCTTTTTCACAGAGGGATGCTATAGTTCTTTTGATAAGCATAACCAGTTGCTGTTGCAGTATTGATTCTTTTTGCCACATCTATACAACAGCAGTTCGACGCAGCTTAGACACTTTGCCTGTTGGTTTAGTTTCTTTTGTGATTAGTGGGCTTTATTTCTCTTGTACCACATCAGCTACATTTCTCAGGATGACTTGGTCCCACCTCAACAGTATTTTTTTTAAGTAAAAGCAGTACAGGTGTTCCATTTTAGATGGAACGGCAAGATAAGAATTGTCCCTAGTAATACATGAAATCATTTAATCTAACAAGGACATCATCTGCGCCCCTCCTCCCCCAGTTTGTAAAGGTTCTATTGGTCCCTGCCTTCACTGTGCAAATGCCTCTAGAGGCTTGCCAGTCAGACAATATTTTCACGGGCATGTGCTGGCAGCCTCTAGAATCGTAGACTGGCAATTCCAAAAGCATACAATGATCTGGTCCCTTAGCTCATCTTTCCTAAGACTGGCTAACCGCGTGCCAATATCCTACCCCAACAGTAACATCACAGTTTTCTCTCCTCTCTGGACTTTATTAATCTCTGCCACCCTCTGAACATTTCAACAAGCTGACTTGGCCTCATTGGTACTTCCTTCAGCAGCAGTATGCTGCATTTTTATTTCCGAACCATGTAATCTGTTCCAAGGTTAGGTCAGTTGTGCATGACAAAGGGTGAAGCTCACTCACTTCTTGTAGTACCAGCCTTTGAAGTAGGACTATTTCTTGGAAGTTCATTGCCCCACTAGAATTGTTTTGTGGTGCGGACACAATCTTTTTTTTAGAAATATTTGTATATGTATTTTATAAGTACACAACAACACAATCATGTAATCAAGGATGCACACACCCATGGCCCTCTCCACCAGCCCCTGATTCGCATATTTCTGACAAAATTAACCCCAATCCGACCTGACATCAATTTCAGCATTGTATTGTGATCTAATACCATCCTAGTCAAACTCGTCCCGTTTGTGCACTTGTAAGTACGCCGGTCAGCACTGAAGTCTCCACCCTCACAGCCCCCCATCCAATCCATGATAAGAGCGCCACCTGGACCAGACCCTCCGGAACTTCTTCGGGCACCCCCTAGCCTTATAAGTCACTCTCTCAGCGGCCATGTACATGTCCAGTCCTCTCCTCCATTCCTCTAGTTCCGGGGCGGTCGGGGCCCCCCAGTGGTTCGCTATGTCTCTCT
The DNA here is from genome assembly GCF_964261635.1 of Lissotriton helveticus. Lineage (NCBI taxonomy): Eukaryota > Metazoa > Chordata > Amphibia > Caudata > Salamandridae > Lissotriton > Lissotriton helveticus. The sequence continues at coordinate 757,675,556 of NC_136065.1, forward strand.
TCGCCACCACTAGGGCCAACACCAGGAAGATCAGTAGGGGTCTAGACAGGTCCACGTCATTCGTCATCCCCAATAGGGCCAGCCTGGGCTCCGGGTGCAGCGATGTCCCCATAACCTCACTCAATTCCCTAAAGATGGCGGTCCAGTAGCGTTGTATCACATTGCACGTCCACACAAGGTGGTAAATGTCCCCATCCTCCCGGTGGCACCTGAGGCAGCTCTTGTCCATCGCCCTCCCCATCTTATATTTTTTTGTAAAAACAGTTTTTATTGGTAATCAAGTTGAGGAAGTACATTACAGGATAATAGTAATCTAGACATCAGCCGATAATGCAGCATATCAGTACAGTTCCAACAAGACACCTTTTATATAGAACATCCCCCAGCAGACCCAACCCACCCTGTGGCCCACCCCCATAGCCAGTGTGTCGCAATCCTCCTTCCCAATCGCTAACATATTATCACTTGCCTGCCCTGGATAGGACCTCGGTAAAGATAAGTTACGTCTTTCAACGGGGTACCAGGACCCCCAAATCCGCAATCGATATGTGTAAGTGATGCGTGCGCCTTGGTAAGTGTGAGGTGTCCCCGTGCTCAGTGCCCTCAACCCGATGTCTCTCCCTCATCTTCGCTCTGGCCGCCTTCTGGTTGTTGGAGCGCCACAACTAGGGCCTCCCACGCCCTAGCCACCTCCAGTGCTTTGTCATTATCTAGGCTCCTAGCCTGCCGCAGCCGCAAGGTACTTTCTGCTTTCGCCCAGCGCTCTAGAGTGGTCTTCCAACGCAAGTAGCTGGGACCTTGGGTAGATTTCCAGTGCATGGAGATTTCACGTTTGGCTAAAACCAAACCCAAGTCGCAAAATTTACTGGTTACCCGAGTGCGAGGGGTGTGAGGGAACCACAATAATAGGCAGGTGCCCATGTCAAGATCGATCTGCCGGGCCGTGACAGCATTCAGGCAAGACATTACCGCCTCCCTATAACCGGTCAGCTTGTTGCAGGTCCAGAACATGTGGGCAAAGTCCGCGTCCGCTGTCCCACATCTAGGACAGAGTGAGGACGCACCCTCGAAGTATTGCGAGATTTTCGTCGGTGTTAGGTATGCGCGGTGCAGGGTAAAAAACTGGACCAATTGGAACCTGGCGTTCCTAGTGCCCTTCCATGCTCGGCGCAGCAGCAGTGGCCAGGTCGTTTCAGGAATAGACCGCCCAATGTCCCCTTCCCACTTAGCTCGCAGTGCATCCAGGGGTCGCAGGGTGGCAGTCGATAATCGTCGGTAAAGGCACGTGACGGCCTTGTAGGTGCCAGCGGCCATTACCACGTACTGACAGCTCTCCGAGGTCGGCGGTTCGGTGAGCCCACTCCTCCAGTAACGGCGAATGCCAGCCACCAGCGAAGCGTGTAGCAGATATCCACCCCTCGGCAGATCGTAAGAGTCCCGCAGCTCCTGAAACGTGAGCAGCGAGCCATCCTTGTAGAGATCGCCGACCATCTGCAAGCCAAGCTCCTCCCATGTCGCCAGTGCTGACCAGTCACCACCGTGTGGAAAGGCCGTGCACATCCCAAGCGGAATTTCTGGGGCGTAGGGGCGAACGGTGCCCGAACGCCTGTGGCACTGAAGCCAGCAGCTGCGAATCGTTCGCTCCTCCAAAGTGAGCTGAGCCAGGTCCAATTTCTGGCCCAAGATTATAAAGGAAAGGACGTGTCTCGGAAACAGTTTGCCCACCAATCCCTCCGGACCACGGAACTCCAAGGCCACCGCCTGGGTGAGCCACTGCAGCTGCGCCGCCAGGTAGTACCACTCAAAATCCGGCGCCGCAAGACCCCCGTCCGCTCTGGGGCGCAGCAGCGTGGCCAGCGCCACTCGTCGTCTACCTGATCCCCAGATGAATCCAGATGTTAAGGAGCGGAGTCTGCTGAAGACTGACGCAGGAATCCAGATCGGCAGGGTACGAAACAGGTACAGCAGTCGGGGAAGTGCCACCATTTTCAGCAATGCGACTCGTCCCGCGACCGACAGCGGCAGCTTCCGCCAGAAGCCCATGCAACCCTGTAGACTCCGAATGGCCCTATTGATGTTGCCATCTAAGAGGGCCGCTGGCGAGTGGTATATAAGAGTGCCCAGATAGGGGAGGCAATGACGCTCCCACCGCAAGGCGCCCCCCGGCTGGGAATCAGCAGCCCCTGGGGTCAGCGGGAAGAGGCAAGACTTCCCCCAATTGACTCTTAGTCCCGAGAGATGGCCAAAGTCCGATAGGAGCCGCTCGGCCCCCCGCAGGGAATCATTCGCGTCCGCCAGAAACAGCAAACAGTCGTCCGCATATAGAGAGATGTAGTGGGTGTCGGCTCTCAGCGGAAGTCCTACATACGCTCGGCCCAGCCGGGCATGTGCGGCCAATGGCTCGATTGCCAGTGCAAATAACAGGGGAGATAGAGAACACCCCTGTCGGGTCCCCCGACCCACCGCATAAGGGGCTGAGATGGTGGACCCAGTCTTGACACGGGCCGTGGCCGCGGCATAAAGCAAGGCGGTCCATTTCACGAAGCGCTCGCCCAGTCCAAAGGCCTCTAGTACACGGAGCAGATACGGCCACTCGACGCTATCAAACGCCTTCTCGATGTCAATCGAGAGGACTGCAGCACCCGGACGAGCGGCGGCTTCTCCTCCCATGACCCGGAGCAACCGGCGCACACAGGTGGCAGTGGTGCGCTGAGGAATAAAGCCCGCCTGGTCACTATGTACCAAGGAGCGCATGTGGGTCAGTAGCCTCGTTGCAAGGACCCTGCTCAGGATCTTGTAATCCGTGGTGAGCATGGAGAGCGGGCGGTACGCAGAGCGGCAGCTCGCGTCTCCCTCCCGCTTTAGTAAGGGTATCACCAAAGCTTCGCGTGCAGTTGCCGGCAAGCGCCCCGAGTCCCATGCCTCCTGGTATACCGCCCTCAGACGCGGGACCAGCACATCCGCATAGGCCGCATAGAATTCGATCGGGAGCCCATCCGTTCCCGGAGTCTTGCGGCGGGCCATGTGCTTGATGGCCACCCTGATCTCTCCCTCGGAGACCTCTCCGCCCAACTGTTCCGCGTGCTCCGGGTCGAGCCTGGGCAATTGCGCCGCTGCCAGGAACTCCTCCAGCTCCTCCGGGGGATCCGGCATCCTACTCCGATAGAGGTGCCTATAATACTGAAGGAACTGGTTGTTAATGTCCGACTGCGTGTAAACCATGTTCCCCTCTGGAGTGGTGAGCGCCACTATCGGGGAGCCTCGGGTCCCAGGGCTGGCCAACCACGCCAGTAGCGAGCCTACTTTGTCACGCTCGGCGTGAGCCCGGACCAAAAACTCCTTGTAATCAAAGCAGCGCAGCTTTTCCATTGTTGTTGCCACCACCTCCCGTGCCGCTGAGACCGCTCCGCGAGCCTCCGGGTCCGTATGGCTGCGTCTTTCCTCAGTGCGCAATCGGTCCTCACCGCGCTCTACATCCTGCAGGAGAGTCTTACGGACTCCCGCGGTAGCCGAGATACAGACTCCCCGGATCACCGCCTTGAAGGCGTCCCACTCCAGTGCCCTGCTGGAAGCCGTGCCCACATTAGCACCGAAGTACCCCTCCACCCCGTCGCGCACCCCGGCTCTAAATGGTGGGTCCTCTAGCGTCAGTGGATTCAACCGCCATGTCGGGATAGCTTGGCGTCGCCTCATCCACTGTACCGTTACCAGGCAGGGGTTATGATCGGATATCGTCCTAGTCAAGTACTCACTGTGGCGGACCAGGCTCTGGATGTCTAATGAACACAGAATGCTGTCTAGGCGAACATGCAGATCGTGTGGGGGGGAGTAAAAGGAGAAGTCCCTTTCCGTGGGGTGTTGGATCCGCCATGCATCGACCAGGCCCCAGCTACTCTGCCACTCCCTCCTACTCTTCGCCAACTTATGAGCTGCCGCCTGCGCCAGTGGTGGGTGAGAACGGTCCAGTCCTACGTCCAGTACAGAATTAAAATCCCCCCCAAGCAGGACTGTGCCAGCTAGGACAGTCGCCAATTTCCCAGACAGTCGCGCAAAGAAGGCAGGTTGGTCCACGTTCGGGGCGTACACACTGCAAAGCGTCACGTCCCTCCCATCCAAGCGGCCCTGCACAGCTACAAACCTCCCCTCGGGGTCAACTACAGTCACTAGTGGCTGGAAGGGAGTCCCTGCTCGTACCCATATCAAAGCGCCCCTTGCAAAGGCCGAATAGGTGGTGTAGAACATATGCTCTCGCCATCTGCGCTGCAGAGCCCGCCCCTCAGTTTGATCAATGTGGGTTTCCTGCAGGAAGGCAACCTGAACCCCCCTGCGGACAAGATGAGCATGAGCTGTGTCGCTTCAGCATGGAATTCAGACCCCTCACATTCCAGGTCACACACTTCAAGTCAAGGAGGGTCCCCATTCCTGGTAACAAGCACAATCCCAATGAAAGCAAGTATCGCGCACACCCTGGCTACACCCCTAGACCAAAACCCCAACATTCCCCAATAATCCCCTGTCCCACCCCTCCCCAGAACAGGCCCCCAACAGCAGAAACCCATCCAAATGATTAATCCCAAAAGGAACAGCCTCTGGCAACTACCAGAGTCCCACAATAGGTGTGGGAGAAGAGGGGGCGGCCTGTTGCCTCTTCCTAACAGACCGTGAGCAGCACCCTCCTCCCAGTCAGCCCTCCCCAACATGCCCCATGTGTCCCGCGTCTCCTCCTTGAGCAGGGTAGTTACCACCCCAGAAGCTGGCCGCCCAACACCAGGTCCAGGCCCAATTGGTCAATGCCGCCACCAACCCAAACCCAGCCCAGGAACACATCAGGTTATACGATACCACCGCAGGGGAGCATAAGCCTTATTCGTCCAGCAAACCATCAGCAGTCCCAGGTGTGACATGCGGCGGCGCGGGGCCTCCAGCCGCCGATTCCTCCGAAGTTCCCTCGTCGGTGCCCTCACGGGAGCCCGACTCCATTGCTGATGTGGAGCCCTTTGTCTGGGAGATGGTGGACACCGCCCGAAGGGCATCCCTGCGCTCCAGTGCAGTCTGCGAGATCGAAGGTGTCCGAACGTCCGGCGGTCGTTTCCTGTGTCTCCTACTCCGCCTGGGTCTCGGTGGTGCCTTCCGTCGTTCCTCGGGCACATGAAGTGCATCCGCGCCGGTCTTGTATAACTCCAACCAGTGCCAGACGTCGTCGGGAGTGTCGTAGAAAGAAGACTTGCCATCTAGCATGATCCGAAGGCGGGCTGGAAACAGGAGAGAGTAGCGGATGCCCTCCTCCCGTAGCGCCTTCTTGACCGCCAGAAAAGTCGACCGCTGCCTCTGGACTTCCAAGGAGTAGTCCGGATAAATGGAGACCTGGGCGTTGTCCACCTTATAGGGCCCCAACGCTCGCGCCTTTTGCAGGATGATGTCCCGATCTCTGTAATGCAACAGCCGCGCCACCACCGGGCGGGGAGGTCGGCCGGGGGACGAGCCGGCACGCGGTGAGCCCGCTCCAGAGTATAGCACGGTGATAGCCCCTCCGGAACAACCGCAGCACGCAGCCAGGCCTCCAGATAGCCCAACATGTCAGTCCCCTCAATCTTCTCCGGCAGGCCCACCACGCGAATATTGTTGCGGCGGTTGCGCCCTTCGGCATCCTCCGCCCTCTGCTCCAGTAGGTGCACTCTGTGCTGCAGCTCCCCCAGGAGAGTGTCCGCCGCTTCCGACGTGGGCTCTAGCGCCTCAATCCGGATCTCGGTCTGCTTGACCCGATCTGCCAATTTGCCGTGTTCCGCACGCAATAGGCCCAGGCTCGTGGACACCTGCCCGATATCATGTTGCAGGGCCTCCCTGGTGTCGGCGATGGCCTTCAGGATCTGGTCAAGTTGGCTCTGCGGCAGACCCGCCGCCGGGTCTACATCCAGGGTGGAGCCCCGGTCATCCACCGCTCCCCCAGCAGCATCCGGGGGAGGTTTCGGGCGTTTCCCCATGGAGGCGGCCGTAATTCTCCTCCGCAGCAACAGGGTCGGCGTCCTCCACAAAGCCCAACTCTCCAGGCCGGGAGCCCCGGGGTCCCTCTCCGTGCCTCGCTCCCTCCGGCTCCGCTGGTCCACTAGACTAGCAATTGCCCGGCAGCTCCTGAGCTTCGCTCTTCGTGTTGCCGTCCATCCAATACCAGGAGCCTCCGTAATTGCGTCGCTTCCTTAAGTTCAGACGCGATGCCCAAAGCTGCCAGCCCAAAATGGCGTCAGGGGCGGTCTCCCAAAGCTCCAAGCACGTGAGGGTCAGGGGGTAGCGCACCCAGGCCCCAGGAGTCAGGGTCCCCTGGGCGTCCCTAGGGCTTGGTCTCTAGGCCCGCCGGCCTCTGCAGGATCCCACGGTGGCAAGCGGCCCGGGGTCAGCGCCAGTTCGTTGCTCCTCAGGCAGGCCGCGCAGGGTCAGGCCTCACCCCGATCCCGGGATCCGTGGACGGCGCCCAGCAGAGCCCCCGGATGACACGCGGTCAGGGGCAGCGCCGATCCACTCTCGCACTGTTAGGTGGCGCAGGGCCAGGCCTCACTTCAATCCTGCGCTCCGCAGTCGGCACACGGCGGGGCTCCCAACAGTAAATGGCCAGGGGTCAGCGCCGGTCAGTCGTGATCCCGGCAGGCCGCGCAGAGACAAGTCCTACTCCAGTTTCGCGCCCCAAGCCCGGTGCTCAGCAGGTTCCCCAGGGCCGAGGGCCTTCACCGATCTCTTCCTCCGCGGGCGCCCCCGCCGCGCTCTTAAAGGTACACCGCGGCAGAGCGGCTCAGGCTCTGCCGCCGCCACGGGCGCGAAAATCCTGGGCACCGGCCCTCGCAGCCGCCGGCGGCCGGCCAAGTAGCACCGCGGTCCGGCCTTCCTTCTACTCGAGGCCGGGGATGTGGCCGAACGTCCAGGCCGCAAGATGGCCGGCGCCGCCCACCAGGCTCCAAGCGCGGCGCTGCCTCCACCCAGTCGGGGATGCGCTCTCACCGTCTCCGCTCAGGCCCCCAGGTGTGCGGGAGGAGACACGGGCGAAATCAGGGTTCCGAAGCCCTCAGGGCGACAATTGCCAGGATAACTGGGGAGGCTGCTGCGGAGCTCAGCGCTCACACGTCTTCCTCCATCGGCTGCCAAGCCACGCCCCCCCGCCCACCCCATCTTATAGAGCCGCACTCTGTCGTAGTATGTTCTGTGGAGCATATTAAATTGGATAAGGCGCAGCCTGGATTTAATTGCTACATCCCTTGGGTGCATTAACACTACGTCCCAGTCAAGGTCGTCCATTTCTCCCACCTCCGATTCCCACGTCTGCCTAAGCTTCGCCTGGTCGCCCAGCATGTTATTGGTTTGGGTTTTGTATGCGAGTGAGACTGTTTTCCCTTGAATTTGTTCTTGCAACATTCGTCCCTCCAGTGGCGCGTATTCTGGGAGCTCGGTTATTTGGATATGTCGGGCCCGCCAGGCGTGCCGCAGCTGCGCATATTTGAAGAATTGTGAGTGGTGCAAACCAAATTCCGTTTTCAATGCCATGAAGGATTTTAGAGCCCCTTTGGCGATCACATCGCCTATGGTGGAGATGTCTATGTCGTCCCATCTTTGAAAGCCTTTCAGTTTGCTCAGTTCCGTTAACCACCTGCAGTGCCATAGTGGCGTCTGCCGTGTGGGAGTCTTCCCCACCCAGTGCGCTTTGTAGCTTTATTCCACGAGTGTAGGGTAATGACCGTCGCCGGAAGAAGCGGCTCCCGTCGGTTGCCCCCATAGAGATAATACAGTAAGTTTGGGGTTGACATTTTGTCTCTTTCAAGGGCATAGGTAGGGTGATCTGCCGGGGCATGCAACCAGTCATTGATCGGGGCAAGATGTTCTGCCCAATAATAGGCTTCCAAGTTCGGAAGCGAAATCCCCCCGCTGTATTGGTGTCTCTGGAGGGTAGTTCGTGCCACTCTAGGTTGTTTACCCAACCAAAGGAAGGCCCTCAGATCCGCGTGTATTCTGGAGAGTACATTGGCTGGGAGTGGGTAGTATTCGTTCTGTACGGCATAGAGGTACTTGGGTAGGATAATCATCTTATACAAGGCCGCTCGGCCTCAAAGTGTGAGGGGGAGCTGTCTCCACCGGTCCATATCCGCAATGGAATTCAAGATAATTCGCTCCAAGTTTCGTTGGAACGACAGGGACCTGTCCAGAGATACATAGACTCCGAGATATTGGAAGCCCTCAGTCGTAGTCAACAATTGTTCTGGCAGTGCCACCCAGTCTCCCCGTCCCCCGGGGTCATAGAGGAGCGACTTGTGCCAATTGATTCGGTAGCCCGCATGCCTACCGTATTGTTCAAGTTCATGGAACAGCGCCGGCATGGTTGTCTCCGGATGTGTAATATACAACAGGATATCATCCGCATACAGGGAAATTTTCTCCTGTGCGGAGTCCATCCCAGTCTTCGTAAAGCCTCTAATGTCTGTGTTGTGCCGGATCCGAGCGGCCAATGCCTCGATGGTGAGCGCAAAGAGGAGGGGGGACAATGGGCACACCTGTTGGGTACCCCTCTGGATCGGAAAGCTTCTAGACAGTCTCCCATTCACTCTTACTCTGGCCCAAGGTTCAGTATAGAGGAGCTGTACCCATTTCTGGTACTTGGGTCCAAAGCCGAACTTAAGCAATATTCCTTCTAGGAACGGCCAGTGAACAGCATCAAAGGCCTTTTAGGCGTCAAGGGAGAGGAACCAATGGGGCTCCTCCCTGGCCCGCACCTCCTGTAACCAATTGTGTGAACGACGAAGGTTTAATCTGGTGGCCCTGTCTGGTAAGAATCCCGTCTGATCCAAATGTATAAGGTCCGGTATCACTGACCGTAGTCGTAACGCCAGTATGGTGCCCAGGAGTTTCACCTCGGTGTTAAGGAGGGAAATGGGCCGATAGGATGCGCAATCTTCCCGCGGTTTTCCCTCTTTATAAATTGGGATGATGGTCGCTGCGGCGAGGTCTGGGGGAAGTCTCCCGTCCCGGAAAGCTCCCTCAAAGTCCCTTCAGATGGCGGTTCAGGAGGTCCGCCGTGCGTTTGAAGCACTCCGCTGGGAAGCCATTAGGCCCCGGGGTCTTACCTGGGCGCAGTCTGGCCAGTGCAACAGATATGTCCTCCAAGGTGATGTCAGCCTCCAGTGCCTGAAGGGCCTCAGGAGACACAGCTGGCAGATCCACTCGCGCCAAGTATTTTAGAGCATCCTCACGCTTCCCTAGCTCCCTAGCTGCATAGAAGAGTTCATAGTGCGAGGCAAATGCCTCTGTTATTTGAACATCAGATTCAATCTTTGTCCCATCCGGTCCCCTAATGTGTTCCACCGACCTGGCCGCACGTTCCTTTTTACTCAGCCATGCCAACAATTTGCCCGACTTGTCCCCCACGTCATAGAGGTGATGGAGGGTGGCCAGGGCTTGGGTTTTAGCTTCCCCAGTCACCAGTTCTCTATAATGTTTCTGTCGGTCGAGGAGTTTCCTGAGAGTCTCAGCATTCCGTGAGGTCTGATATTCTCTCTCTAGCCCCAGAATAGACGCCTCCACGTCCGCTACCTCCAACTGGAGTTTTCTCTGTTCCTCTGCCAGCCTACTTTGTATCCTATCCCGTAGTACTGGCTTTAGCGCCTCCCAGGTCACACTCGAGTCAACCGTCCCTTCATTTTCTGCGATGTACACTGTCACATCAGCCCGTACACCACGCAAGACCGCCGCATCTTGTAGGTCCCATGCCGCTAGGCGCCAGGAAGCCCCATCCGTACTCCGTCCCCATCCTATTTTAGCCAACAGGGGGGAGTGGTCGGAGATCCCCCTCGCATCATACTCCGCAATATCGCCTACGGCCAGGTATTGTCTGGACATGAACACATAGTCCAGTCTCGAGAACACTTTATGCGCACCCGAGTAATAGGAGTAGGCCTTCTGAGTGGGGTGTAGCCACCTCCAAACATCCGTAAGTCCTATATTAGCGATCAGTTGGGACAGGGGGGACTGGGCCCCTGTTCTAGACGCGGTGCCTGACCGATCGAGCTCTAGGTCCATAACATCATTAAAGTCTCCCCCCAATATTTGGACGGATTCAGCCGTGTCTAAGAGTATGTCAGCCACTTTCCTGAGGGTGTTCGCCTGTAACTTCGGAGGCGCGTATACGGAGATGATCGTGTATGTACGTCTGTTCTGTAGTAGGGGATCTCTGTGTATAGTCATAATCTAGTGAATAGTCCCGCCCATGTGCGTGGACCCCGGAGCAATCAAAAATAATCTCTTAAAGTGTCGAAAAAATGCAGAACTGCACAGACACTTAAGAGAGAATTTAAAGACAGATAATGCAGCCTATAAAAAGCTACACTGTCCAGTACTTCAACTAGAAATTCCACCACAAAACCGCAAAGCCTGTACAGATTTCCCTTGCTTTCACAGCAAACACCCTCTGGAATGATAGAGAGGAGAACCTGGACAGACAATCCCATAGGCTGCCATTATGTGGCTCAGAACAGGATACTGTGCCTTTAAGAGAACCTTCCAGAACTTCACAGTATCCCAGAATGCACTGCAGGTCCCATTTACTTTCAGTTCTTTTTGAAGGCGTAACACGCCAGACCTGTAGCATTCCTTACATGAATATCTCTCTCCACCGGGGAGGAGGGCGGGCGCTTATGACTATAACAGAGATACCCCTACTACAGAACTGGAGATGGGGATCTCTGTGTATAGTCATGTTTACCCCCTACGGTCTTACCAGCTTGACTTCCGGCGTCATCTTGAAGTTCTTTTGGGAAACTGTTTTTTGACAAATGCATTGAGAAAAAAACTTACAAGATAACACAACAGTTTGGACGGGAACGCAGAAGCAGACACCATTCTTGTTTAAGGAACTGACACTGTCCATGTGTAGTTATTCACTCTTTCAGTGAGCGGTAGCAAAAATGCACCAGAGGGTGTGTGAAGCAGAGTCTCACAGAAAGCAATCCAGTGCCTTTGCATGCACAAGTTCTCCTGCCAGATTGGATGAAAGATGGAGAGTAAATAAGCTCTAGATTAAGAAGTGTGTCAAAGTCTAAACTTGTGCAGTGATACAGACAAAGATCAGCTTAAGATTGTGTCCGCGGGAGGTGGGGGGGCGGGCGTGGGAGGGAGGTGCAGTTCAGTTGAGGGGGAGTTGGTTGGGGGGAGGGTGGCAATCATGTACACGCAGTCACACACTTTCAGACTCCACTACAAGCTGGCATACCCGAGTCCGACCACATTCATCGTTTTGTGCACATAAATGGCGGGAGACTACGACACACGACCTAGAGACCACAGGGGTTTCAGTGTCCTGACCTGGAACGTAAACAGACTGGGCAATAAGATCAAGAGGGGCTTGGTGAACGCATACGTTAAAAGACAGAACCCAGACGTACTACTGCTGCAGGAAACTCATCTCAAAGGGACTAACTGCGCCTTTCTGGCCAGAGGCCGACAAAGTACTAGCAAATGCAGGTTACACTAGTGACTCGAGAGGGGTGGCTATCATCATAAAGAAGACCTTCCCATTCCATATCACCCGCTCGTGGATAGACCCACTGGGGACATATGTGGGGGTCAAGGGGACATGGAAGGAGTAGTTTCTGTCCTGTAACTCTAGTTCTGTAGTAGCGGTATCTCTGTTATAGTCATAATCTAGTGAATAGTCCCGCCCATGTGCGTGGACCCCGGAGCAATCAAAAATAATCTCTTAAAGTGTCGAAAAAATGCAGAACTGCACAGACACTTGAGAGAATTTAAAGACAGATAATGCAGCCTATAAAAAGCTACACTGTCCAGTACTTCAACTAGAAATTCCACCACAAAATCCACAAAACCGCAAAGCCTGTACAGATTTCCCTTGCTTTCACAGCAAACACCCTCTGGAATGATAGAGAGGAGAACCTGGACAGACAAGCCCCATAGGCTGCCATTATGTGGCTCAGAACAGGATACTGTGCCTTTAAGAGAACCTTCCAGAACTTCACAGTATCCCAGAATGCACTGCAGGTCCCATTTACTTTCAGTTCTTTTTTCCGGCTCCTGCAAGCAGGACCCTGGAGCATTGAGCTCTCCCTTTTCAAGGGTTTTTGGTGATTTTTCACTGTTCATTTCGATTTGAGTGCTTCTAAAGTACTTTAGTGCTGTTCTTTTTGGTTTTCCTCCTTTTTGATGTCAAATATGCCTGCTTTATTTGACAAATGCCCGGAGTGCTCCAGGAAGAAGGCAAAATCAGATTCCCATGAGGTGTGTATCCTCTGCCTTCCCTCTTCCCACATCCCGGAGGAGTGTGAGATTTGTCAAGGCTTCTCTAGCAGGACCCTGAAGGAAAGACAGAAGATCAGGCTTCAGGGCCTCGAGGAAAGAAGGCTGAAGGCGCAAGGTGGGTCTGGAGGTGCTTTTTCTGCCCATGCTGAGGCCTCTGGGGGGCTCCCCAGGGGCAGGAAGACCAGCAAACGTTCCCATTCTCCGTCTGGGTCGGTTGCACTGACCACGACGTAGAGAGGGATGACTACGGTCTGTTCCCCGTCTCCCCAGGGCTCTGGGTCGAAGCGACGTCGACGGTCGACGTCGAGGGAGTTACACAGGCCGCCGTCGAAGTCTCCTTTGACGATTTCGTCGACGTCGAGTGATCGACGCGACGGGCCCGGCGCTCGCCGTCGAAGCGACTTCGCCGTCAGCGAAGAGGAAACGATCGTCGTCGAGGGGATCCTCGTCGTCGAGTCCGCCGTCGAGGCGGAAGAGGTCGCCGTCGAGGCGGAAGACGCCGTCGAGGCGGTCGAGGTTGAGGCGCAAGAGGTTGTCGTCGAGACGCAAGAGGTCGTTGTCGAGACGGACGAGGTCGCCGTCGAGGCGGGCGAGGTCGCCGTCGAGGCATGGAAGACGGTCGACGCCGAGGAAAGGGCGCTCGACGTCGAGGGGCCTGCGCTCGCCGTCTGGTCACCGTTCTTCGACGTCGAGGAAACGTGGTGAGAGGCCTGATGCTGTGGGAGGCTCTCCACAGTCCAGATCTGGAAAGGAAGGCGGATCACCGGGATCGGTGTACTCCGAGGTGTATACTCCATCACATAAGCATGTTACGCCTCGGCCTCCGTTGCCGAGGGGTCTCCCTCCGAGGGCTCCGACCCTTCCTTCGTTGCCTCCTCTGCCTCCACCGCCTCCACCGGTGCCTCGGCCTCAGGTGCCAGATAGGCCGCCCCCGGTTCCACCGAGATCTGTCTCGTTGCCCAGGCTTCCGACCCCTCCCAAAGGGACTCCTAAGCCGCAGGCCCCGTCCAAACCCAGGACGCCCGCCCCGGGGAATCCGGCAGAGCGTCCCAGACCTAGGAAATCGCGGTCACGCTCCGGACGGAGAGGAAGATCGAGGAGTAGGCACAGGTCCTCCACTAGATCTAGGCATCGCCATAGGAGGCGAGGATCCAGGTCCCGTACGGACTCCTCTAGGACTCGCTCCTATTCACCAACCTTATCGGACTCTCCGGAGACAAGGGTGTCTCCGGTAGACGACATCAGCACGTTCCAGGAGGTTCTCCTGAGGGGGGCTACGAAATTGGGCATCACGGTGACGGCTCCTACACCTACGACGTCCGTGATATTCGAGACACTTAACAAGAAGCATCTGTCTCGCCCTCTGCTGCCATTGGTGCCAGGGCTGGTCGAACCTGCGGAGGAGCTGTTCCTTACGCCTGCAGTGGTGAAGGCCGCTCCCTCCCGACTTCTGAAGAAGTACAGAGCGCCGGATTCGGTCTTCCTGCGGATGGACCCAGTACCCGACTCCGTGATAGTGACGGCGGCCAGGAAGTTACACTCTACCTTCCCGTCCTCCACCGTGCCGCCAGATAAAGAAAGCCGATGGATTGATTCGGCTGGAAGGAAGGCTTGTGGAACGTCTTCCACCACCATGAAAGCCTCCAGCGATTCGGCATTGCTGGGGCGGTACGGCCATGCCCTGTGGGACTCCCTAGAACAGTTCACGGAACTTCTGCCACAAGACAAGAGGGAGGACTTCCTAGAAATACTTAAGGAAGGGATGCTCGTTTCAAACCAGGTCATCAGCGCCGCTGCGGATATCTCGCTGTTGGCGGCCCATGGCTACTGTCACGGGATCAACCAGCGCCGCCATGCTTTGCTCAGGCTGACGTCACTCAAGCCGGAGGCACAGCAGCGGGTGGCCAATCTGCCCTTTTTCGGAGAAACACTGTTCAGAAAACATGACGATGATGAGATGGCCCGCATGAAGGCGGAGGCGGAGACTCTGGCGGCTGTGGGCTTGGAGAAGCCCAAAGAAAAGAAGTCCTACCGCCCGTTCCAGAGACGGTTCGGTGCACAGGGAAAAGGACGAGGACAGTCTTCGGGACAGCATCAGCAGCAGCAACAACAGCAGCAGTTCCGGAGACCCTTCCAGAAGCGCCAGAAGGGTAGAGGTGGACAACAGTCCTCTACTGTGAACAAAGGCCCGGCCGGGTCTCGACCCTGAGCGGTTACTTCCCCTTCATCCGTTACCCGCTCCGGTGGGGGGAAGCGTTCAATTTTTTCTGGCAGAGTGGTGAAAAATTACTCAGGACAAGTGAGTGCTGAATATTGTTTGCAATGGCTACAGTCTTCGGTTCACCAGCCCTCCTCCGTCGATTCCTCCGGTCAGCTCGCAGTATCAACTGCGCGAGCTCCAGGCGGAGGCCGATATCCTGTTAAGGAAAAGGGCGATAGAAGACGTACCTCTGTCTCAAAGATGAAGAGGTCTGTACTCCCGGTTTTTTCTGGTCCGCAAGAAGGACAAGAACGAGTTCAGGCCCATTCTGGACTTGCGACAGGCAAACAAGTGGATTCGCAGAGAAAAGTTTTGCATGCTGTCGTTGCATCAGATTTATCCTCAGTTGCAACAGGGAGACTGGCTATGTGCAATAGACCTACATGATGCGTACTTCCATGTGCCCATTGCACACAAACACAGGAAGTTCCTGCGATTTCAAGTCGCACCAATCACTATCAATACACGGTACTTCCATTCGGGCTGAAGTCTGCGCCCAGGACTTTCTCGAAGTGCATGGCAGTGGTAACGGCACACCTGCGGAAGAACAAGGTGTTTGTCTACCCGTACCTGGACGATTGGTTAATCAAGGCCTCCTCCTTCTCGGAAGCTCAAGCGCACTTCCAGAAGACGTGCGTTCTATTGAACAAGCTGGGGTTGCACATCAACATGTCCAAGTCTGTCCCGACTCCGGTCCATTGCATTCAGTACTTGGGAGCCACCATCGATACGATGTCAGCAAGCGTGTCTCCTTCGGAGGAGCGATGATTATCACTCCTTCGGAAGGCTCAGGATCTTATGACCACTCCATCTACGACCGTGAGGACGGTGTCTTCTCTACTGGGGTCGATGGCCTCTTGTATCTTCCCGACGCCACATGCGCGGCTGCACATGAGACCGCTGCAGGAGTGCTTGGAAGATCAGTGGGACCAGAGGAGAGGTTCTTGGGACGACTAGATACGACTGTCTCTGCATGCTCTTCAGTCTCTGAAGTGGTGGTGTTCAGCGGAGAATCTCCTCAGAGGGGTTCCCTTCCACAAGGACATTCCCACTCAGACTCTCGTGACGGATGCTTCTCTCCAGGGATGGGGAGCGCACTCCGGAGACTTACAGATTCAAGGGACGTGGTCCCAGACGGAGTCCACGTACCACATCAATTTCCTGGAACTCAGAGCTGTTCACTTGGCACTGAAGGCTTTTCACCCGTCCTGACGGACAATACGACCACAATGTATTACCTCAACAAGCAGGGGGGCTCGAGATCACGCACCCTGTCACAGGAGGTGCAGGCGATCTGGCACTGGCTTCTGACCCGAGGACTGACGATAACGGCCACCCATCTGCCAGGTGTGCAGAATGTTCAGGCAGACGCACTGAGCAGACTGATTCAGGAAAACCACGAATGGGTCATAAATGACAAAGTAATGGGAGAAGTCTTCGCAAGGTGGGGAACTCCAGATGTAGATCTGTTCGCCACCGCAGAAAACAGCAAATGCCGAGACTTCGCCTCCAGGTATTACCAGCCAGGGACGCTGGGGAATGCGTTATGGATCAACTGGTCGAACAGCTTTCTGTACTCTTTTCCACCCATTCCCCTGATTCCGACGGTTCTCATCAAGCTGTCCCAGTCCAGGGCACGGATGATACTGATTGCCCCGGAATGGCCCAGACACTGGTGGTTCACGGACCTGCTTCACCGGTCTCTCCTTCCTCATATGCGGCTGCCGTGCAGGCCGGACCTTCTCATGAAGTTCGGGGGGTGGATGTTGCACCTCAACCTCTCGTCTTTGAGTTTGGCGGCATGGCTCCTGAGATAGTGCAATATGGCCATCTGAATCTCCCAGAAGATTGCATGGACATACTGAAGGAGGCTAAGCGACCTTCCGCTAGGACTTCTTATGCTTACAAGTGGAAGAGGTTTTGTATCTGGTGCAAGTCCAAGAACTATGATCCTACGACATGCAAGGAGGATGTCATCCTTCCATATCTACTACATCTGGCGCAGTCTGGCCTTAATGTCCATTCCATTAAGGTTCATCTGGCTGCATTGACTGCCTACAGGAAATGCCCGTCACAGACTTCCTTCTTCCAGAACCCGGTGATCAAAGATTTTCTGGAAGGCTTGAAGAAAGTATTCCCTCCTGTCAGGCTTCCCTCGCCTTCATGGGAATTGAATGTGGTGCTGTCCAGATTGATGAAGGAGCCTTTTGAACCTATTCATAAGGCTTCGTTGCAGCACCTGTCCTGGAAGGCGGCGTTCCTTGTGGCCATTACATCGGCCCGCAGGGTGAGTGAAATTCAGGCGTTGTGTTGCCAAGAACCTTATACTGTATTTCATGCTGCTAAGGTTGTTATGCGTACTCACCCTAAATTTCTTCCCAAGGTTGTTTCTGATTTTCATGTCAACCACACTATAACTTTGCCTACGTTTTTTCAGAATCCTTCATCTCCAGCGGAAAGGTCTTTACATTCCCTGGATGTTAGGAGGGTGTTGAAATTTTATCTGGATAAAACCAAAGATATTCGTAGGTCAGACCAATTGTTTATCAATTATGGATCAGTCAGGACGGGTCTTGCTACCTCTAAACAGTCCATCTCGAGGTGGATTGTGTCCTGCATACAGTTGTGTTACCAAAAGGCTAATAAGACCTTGGGGGGCAAACCTAAGGCTCATTCCACCAGGGGCAAAGTTGCCACGATGGCTTTGCTTCGTAATGTTCCCATTGCAGAAATGTGCAAGGCGGCCACTTGGAAGTCGGTCCATACCTTTGCTAAACATTACTGCCTGGACATTGATGCCAGGGCAGACGCTCAGGTTGGGCAGGCTTGGCTGCGAAATCTGTTCGCACAATAGTGGTGTTATTTCTCGTTTCTCCACCGCCGCTTTGGTGTGGGGATGGGCATGCCATTCTATTCACTAGATTATGACTATACACAGAGATCCCCTACTACAGAAGGAGTAGTTTCTGTCCTGTAACTCCAGTTCTGTAGTAGGGGTATCTCTGTTATAGTCATAAGCGCCCACCCTCCTCCCCGGTGGAGAGAGATATTCATGTACGGAATGCTACAGGTCTGGCGTGTTACGCCTTCAAAAAGAACTGAATGTAAATGGGACCTGCAGTGCATTCTGGGATACTGTGAAGTTCTGGAAGGTTCTCTTAAAGGCACAGTATCCTGTTCTGAGCCACATAATGGCAGCCTATGGGGCTTGTCTGTCCAGGTTCTCCTCTCTATCATTCCAGAGGGTGTTTGCTGTGAAAGCAAGGGAAATCTGTACAGGCTTTGCTGTTTTGTGGATTTTGTGGTGGAATTTCTAGTTGAAGTACTGGACAGTGTAGCTTTTTATAGGCTGCATTATCTGTCTTTAAATTCTCTCTTAAGTGTCTGTGCAGTTCTGCATTTTTTCGACACTTTAAGAGATTATTTTTGATTGCTCCGGGGTCCAAGCACATGGGCGGGACTATTCACTAGATTATGACTAGAACAGAGATACCCCTACTACAGAACTGGAGTTACAGGACAGAAACTACTCCTTCCATGTCCCCTTGACCCCCACATATGTCCCCAGTGGGTCTATCCACGAGCGGGTGATATGGAATGGGAAGGTCTTCTTTATGATGATAGCCACCCCTCTCGAGTCAGTAGTGTAACCTGCATTTGCTAGTACTGTGTCGGCCTCTAGCCAGAAAGGCGCAGTTAGTCCCTTTGAGATGAGTTTCCTGCAGCAGTAGTACGTCTGGGTTCTGTCTTTTAACGTATGCGTTCACCAAGCCCCTCTTGATCTTATTGCCCAGTCCGTTTACGTTCCAGGTCAGGACACTGAAACCCCTGTGGTCTCTAGGTCGTGTGTCGTAGTCTCCCGCCATTTATGTGCACAAAACGATGAATGTGGTCGGACTCGGGTATGCCAGCGTGTAGTGGAGTCTGAAAGTGTGTGACTGCGTGTACATGATTGCCACCCTCCCCCCAACCAACTCCCCCTCAACTGAACTGCACCTCCCTCCCACGCCCGCCCCCCCACCTCCCGCGGACACAATCTTAAGCTGATCTTTGTCTGTATCACTACACAAGTTTAGACTTTGACACACTTCTTAATCTAGAGCTTATTTACTCTCCATCTTTCATCCAATCTGGCAGGAGAACTTGTGCATGCAAAGGCACTGGATTGCTTTCTGTGAGACTCTGCTTCACACACCCTCTGGTGCATTTTTGCTACCGCTCACTGAAAGAGTGAATAACTACACATGGACAGTGTCAGTTCCTTAAACAAGAATGGTGTCTGCTTCTGCGTTCCCGTCCAAACTGTTGTGTTATCTTGTACGTTTTTTTCTCAATGCATTTGTCAAAAAGCAGTTTCCCAAAAGAACTTTTTTAATTTTCGAGATGACGCCGGAAGTCACAATGATGCTGGTACTCGCAATAGCATGTGACTACCAAATAAATACTTTTTTCATTGGTTTAGACCGTTTCTTTTATGAACGGAAGTACACACCCATATCACCCTTTTTGAACTTTCCAGGTACTAGTTAGTTTAAGTTGTTCAAGAGCAGGAGGTCCCCGCTGCACAAGAAGAGTCTTCCAATGAAGAACCACAATTGAATAAACAAAGCATAGCTGGAGATTTTTTCATTATTCCATCTGGTGAATTGAAGACCAATGCCAAATTGGTGAGGCGCAGAATTTGTAAGAATACATTATCTCGAGGCACAACAAAAAATATTCATGTGGTACAATAAGTATCTTATACTACTTGAAAACATACCACTAGAAGCAACTTAAAATTGCAGAGAGAGAAAGAAGGAAAGGTATCATCAGCTTCCAGATCTTTGGCCCCTGATCCTGGTAACAAAGTTCCACCTGAAGTGGATAGAAGAAGCAGTGAAATGTCACTGGAACTAAAACGTTTTGCTACCTTCTGCTTGGACTGTAACCCCATCGTAGCCCCCATCGTAGCAGCCGGGAGGAGCAGTCTCTGTATGTAATTTTACCAAATGTGAAAAACTAGAATTGTGATTTTTTTTTTTTTTTGCTTTGTTGCAGCACTTCAACCACTATTTTGTAGTCAGTGCTCACAAATGCTATTTTCGTTGTCCTTATATTTTTTTAAAAGTAAAAACAAAATGGTTTCGGGAAAAAACAGAACCGCCTTTTCTGATTAAAAAAAAAATAGGATGAATGAATAGGTGCATGAGCGGTGTATGGGTGATTGAATGAGTGTATACGTAGTTTGTGAATGTTGGAATGATTGCAAGAGTGCTGTCTGGGTGATTCTGTGAGTACATCGGTAGTGCCTGGGTGATTGAATGAGTGTTGGCAGGATGACATTAGAAACTCCTCTGTGGAAATTGTGCCGGATGTAGGGTGGAAGTGGGAGCTGCTGGAATTTCCAAACCTGGGGATGTCTGGAAAAGTGACTAGTTGCTCCCCTTTGTTCCCTTGCAGTGTGAGTACATGGATTGGTATATGGGGGACGGAAAGGGTGGTGTATCGGGCGAGTGCTTACCTGTGCAAATTTGATAGAATATGGGGTCCATGGATGGAAGCAAAAGATTTGTTGGGGTGAAGGAGTAGGGTTGGTAATGCAATAGAGGACCAGGGGAGGCCCTAACTGAGGTGGGACGTCGAGTGGGATGAAAAAACATTATATACTCAATTGCAGCAGACGTTGGCCTGACCTGGGACTACTGTGAGGAAAATAAATATATTTGTTAATGTATGCTTGATAACATGCCTCTTATTATTTTTGTTTGGGTGAGTTTGTTCTGTTGTCTCTCGTCACATGAAACTCCATACAAATATGTTCAAAAACGTTTTATGGAAAACGGATCCTTCTGCGAAAACTGCAAAAACCTGCGCTAAAAATGCTTTGAAACTGCTGTGCCTCTTCTTTAAAGTTGGGAAGATTTTGATTCTAGCACTGCAAAACGTTAGTTGATGCCATTTTTAGAAAAAATAAACCTACAGTTTGTTCCACAGCACTTTTTACCATTGTCCCAAAATACTGAGAAAATACCTATAGTTTGGCTTTTTTCTTACTGCCTTATAGGTAAAAACCTCAGTCCAGGAGTACCTTTAGAAAACCCAAGGAAATTTGAAAAAACGACCCGACTTTGTTGTGGATACTTTCTGTGGGGGATAAAAGTAATGAAAGTGTGAAGTACCTCAGATGTCAAAGAAAAGAGCTTGACACTTTTCCTTATAATGTGGCTGCTCTAGAAAGAGAGTACAAGTTGAAGCTTCTACAATTAGTTTTTAGTCTGTCTACTAAAATAAAGTTTTATATGATAGAGTGGAGTTTCTCTTGATTCTTAAATAGTCTATCATGGAAAGAGTAATTGGGCAAAATACTTTGCTTTGAAATTCAAATGGAGCTAACCGAGAATGCCTCCTGAATGCACACTTTATTTTATTTTTATTGCAGGTTTCTCCACCACCCATCATTCAACCACAGGAAGTTTTTCTGCAACAGAGGCTGGTCCATGCCAATCATACCCATCCAACCACGGTCTTTCTTCAGTAAATTTCTCTCATGGAACGCCACTGATGAGCATGCCCCATGGTCCTCTACCTACACAACCTACATTTAGCAAGATGCCGGTCCCCCAAATTCAAACAACTCCACAGGTCTCTGAATATGTTATACAATCATCTTCCACAAGATTTCCTCCTTCCAATTTTCCACTTGCATCTGGTGCACTTCAAAACACATCCATGCAGGGACCTCCATTATCTGGACAAGCACAAGTGGTTTCTAACCATGTTTCCCCTCCGCCAGCACAACTGCGTTTGGTTGCGTTTCCACCTGACCATCCGCAGCAGTCGGACATTCAGGGATCACACTCTTCTCAGATGCGTCCAGGTCATCAAGAATCTCATCCTACAATGCAGCCAGCTCTTCAAGGATCACACTCTTCTCAGATTCAACAAGGCTTCCAAGGATCCCACCTTCCTCAGAATCAACACAGCCTTCATGTCTCACACCCCCCAGTACAGCCAGGGCTTCAAACCTCACACCCTACTCATATTCAAACAGGTCTTCATGGTCCACATCCTCCTCAAATACAACAGGGTCTTCAAGGTCCACAACTTACAGTGCAGCAAGGACTTCAAGAATCACACTCCTCAATGCAGCCAGGTATTCAAGACTCTCACCCACCTAACATGCAGCCAGAATTTCAAGAACCACACCCTTCTCTGATGCAGCCAGGCCTTCAAGGACCTCACTCTGCTCAAATGCAGTCAGGGCATCCTGGATTCCCACTTCAACAGAACGGTGAGTTCTTTGTGTAAAGCGAAAGTCGAGATTCACTACTACTTTTAGTTATTAAATGAGCTAGTACATTGTTTGATGTTTTGAAAGAATAGGTAAAACTCTCACGTGGTATTATTTGAAATTGTTTGAGCTTAAGAAAAGCAGTTCTATAAATTTAGCTAGCAAAACTTCTATTTTCAACAGGTGGTGTTTTAAATTGATGATCATCACAGATTGGTTATTTTTTTTTATGTTAACAGATTTATTCTGCAGCCTTTATTGCCCAACTGTCTAGACAGGGTTTTTTTTTTCCCAAGACCTTTATTGCACATTCTCAATTTGACACAGCATAGAGCCTACAACCCCGAGGGCCGGCTGCGGTACATATAGGTATTGAGCAAGATTCCCAGAATAACACAGCCATTCAGCCGACATCCCGGAGGTTCGGCGGCGTGGTAGCAAGGTGTGCATAGTGTAGTCAAAGCCTTGTATCGGATAATCCATAGGTCTATGGTATTTCCATTTTAAACAAACATAACTAGTCGAAGCAGAGGAAACATTTATGTGAACAATTGCAGCCAGCATTCTTCGCCACAGAGCACGCACGGCACGGCAGCAATCATACCCACACTCACCGAGGGATGACCTGCCTGGTCATAGCCATATCCGCCGTTGGGGAAGTACACAATTTGCCCCTATAGGCATTCCATCGACCCCACTTCTTATCCCAGACTCCAGGACAACCCCTAGTTTTGTAAACTGATTTTTCCGACCGCATGCACCCATCCATTGCAGCCACCCATCTAATCAGGAGCGGTTTGTGTGGTGAACCCCATTGCATGGCTATCTCACGCTTTATTAGGAGGAAGCTTAGGTCCGCCCAGCGCTGTTCTATCGCAGTTAGGTCTGTGGGGTCCCATATATTAAGAAGCGCGCATTTGGGAGTCAGAGGAACCGGTTTCCCTAGGGCATCAGTCATTTTCAGGACAGCGCGATTCCAAAGGTCTTTGACTGCCGGGCATTCCCACAGGATATGATAGAAAGGGCCCGTTGAGCCACATTGACGGAGGCAAAGGTCAGATGGGCGTTGGCCTATTTTGGCTAAGAGGGGACCCGACATGTATGTCCTGTGTAATATTTTCAACTGTATCAACTGGAATCTATGATTGATGGCTGATTCGCGCGGGGACATCAGTGCTGACTGCCATTCTGCATCCTCCATATTGCCAACGTCAGTCTGCCATTTAACCTGCAGGAGGTGAAAAGAATTTGGCATATTGTTGCACAATTTACGGTATGTGTAAGAGATCGCCTTAGCTTGAAGGGGTTCGGACAAGAGTCTGTCCTCGAGGGGCGATGACTGCGGGAGGGAGGCGAGATCTGGGATGTTGGCGAGTATGGCGTGTTTAATTTGGAGGTATCGGAAGGTCTCGGAATTTGCCAGATTGTATGTGTTTTGGAGTTCTTCGAATGACAGTAGTTTGCCCTTGTGGAGCAAGTCGCCAATAGTGGATATGCCTATTGTGTCCCATTTATCGAAGCCACTACAATGACAAAGGGTGCCTAGTCTGTACGAGGTCCAGAGTGGGGTGGGCAGTGTGAGGGTATTGGCCCACCCGAGTCGCTTGTTTGCGCGGTGCCATATTGACAGTGTGTGGGACATTGGGCCAATGTAACGAGTGCAGGAGTGTTTGCCGTAGAGAGCTTCGAGGTATCCGCCACAGCTTGTCTGGTATTTCTCCAAATGGAAGGCAGGGTTTGTGTGTGTGCCGTCGATCCACGAGTTGGTGGCGACCAATTGGGTTGCCCAATAATAGAGACGGATGTTCGGGAGGGCGATACCCCCGTCATACCATCCTTGCGTGAGAGAGATGAGGGCAATGCGGGGGGAGCCGCCATCCCATAGAAGGAGGCGGAGGTCTCCTTCGATTAAGTTAAAGTAGGAGTCTGGTATGGGGAACAAACAATTTTGTAGGGCTTAGAGGAACCGAGGGAGTGCAAGCATTTTAAAGAGGGCAGCTCTGCCGGGTAGAGAAAGGGGAAGCGACCTCCAGTGTGAGACGTCTGTATGGAGTTTCTGGAGTGGGCCTTTAAGGTTGCGGTCATGGAACAGGTGGGGGTCCGGGGTAACAAAAATCCCCAAATATTTAAAACCGTCTTGGGCAATTGTGGCTGAGAAGCCT
This sequence comes from Lissotriton helveticus, assembly GCF_964261635.1. Lineage (NCBI taxonomy): Eukaryota > Metazoa > Chordata > Amphibia > Caudata > Salamandridae > Lissotriton > Lissotriton helveticus. Next base: position 757,699,533 of record NC_136065.1, read on the forward strand.
CGCGGGAGAGGTGGGGGTGGACCATGGAGAACATATAGCACTGACTTCGACCAATTAATGGAGAAGCCCGAGTATTTGCCAAAGTTAGTAATCACGTGTAGCAGGCTGTTAAGGGAGGATCTGGGGGAGGAGAGATATATTAGGATGTCGTCTGCGTACAGCGAGATCTTATCGACTGTGTCAGTATTCCATCGGAGGCCTCGAATGGAATTATCGGTTCTAATCCAGTGGGCTAGGGGCTCCAGAGTGAGGGTAAATAACAGGGGGGACAGCGGGCACCCTTGGCTTGTACCCCTATGAAGGGGAAAACGCCTGGATGTATGTCCGTTGACATAGACCTGCCCCCAGAGATCGGTGTAGAGTAGTCGAACCCAGCGTATAAATCTGGGGCCAAAGCCAAAACGAAGGAGTACTTCAAAGAGGTAGGACCATTCGATAGAATCGAAGGCCAGTGTTGCGTCGAGGGAAAGGATAGCTGCGTCTTCCCGGAGGTACGGTATCCTACTCATGACATTATGGACATGGCGAAGATTGAGCACAGTGTTGCGACCCGGCAAGAAGCCCGACTGGTCTTCGTGTATCAGGGCGGGGAGAACGGTCATGAGTCTAGTGGCAAGGAGCTTGGCAAGGACTTTTACTTCAGCGTTAATGAGAGAGATAGGTCGATAAGAGCTGCAGTCAGCAGCTGGCTTATTGGGCTTACGGATAACCACGATCGAAGCCAATCGTTGGTCTTGTGGCAATCGGCCTACTTCACAGTTGTCCTCGAACATCGCCTTAAGATGTGGAAGGATCTCACCCGCCATGCCCTTCAGGAACTCAATAAGGACGCCGTTAGGGCCCATTGCCTTGCCAGAGTGAATAGAGAATAAGGCGTTTCGAACCTCCTCCGTTGTAAGGTCTGCCTCGAGCTCCTGCATCTCGGTCTCAGAGAGAGCGGGGAGCCTCATTTCGGCTAAGAGTAATTTGGATTCCTCCGCGTCATATTGGGCTCTGGCGGTATAGACCCCCTCCAAGTGGGTGGCAAAAGCCTCTGCTATATCGCCCGGGTCTGTGACAGTAGATTGGTCCGGAAGGGTTAATTCCGGGATCCAACGGGAACCCTGCTCTCGTTTCTCGAGCCATGCGAGCATCTTACCTGCTCTGTCTCCCAACTCGTAAACACGGTGGCGGGTTTTCAGGAGTTTGGCTTGCGCCTTTTCAAGAGCCAGTGCCCTATATTCTATTTGTTTCGCTTGCAGGCGGGCCGATATCTCAACTGTGGGGTGCGTGTTGTGGAGGGATTCCAGGTTAAGTAGGTCTGTTTCTATCTGTGACAATTGTTCACTCTGTTTGCGGAGGTAACCGTTCTTGAGGGCCAGCGCTGTACCCTTGATTACTGCTTTGTATGCCTCCCATATTGTTGTGGCCGAAGGCACAGATCCCACATTTTCGGCAAAGTAGTATTCGGTGTGTTCAAGCAAGCTATCTTGTATGTCAGGGATTTTTAAGAGCCAGGGCGCGATTATTATGGGACCGCGTGTCTTTTGACGGTGATGTGTGAATTGCACCTTGAGGGGGGAGTGGTCGGAGATCCCTCTGGGGAGCCCCTCTGGGTGGCGGAAGAACTGTAAATCAGTTGCGGGTGAGAATAAATAGTCTATACGAGAGCTGCTATTGTGAGCGTTGGAGTAGTGCGTATAGTAGGACGTGCGAGGGTGGGACAGGCGCCATAGGTCTTCGAGCCCCATCATGTGTGCAAAGTTAGATAAGTCTGAACTTGACTTGTGTGAGGGACGGTGCGGGTGTCTGTCTTCGGCATGGTTCATTGTCATATTGAAGTCTCCCCCAATGAGCAGGGGTCCCTGTGGAAGATCGAGCATTAGGTGTTGTAGGGTCTGGAGTGTAGCTGTACCTAGGGTCGGAGGAATGTAGGCTGAAATAACATTCAGTGGCTTGCCTTCCCAGGTGGCCTCCACCACTGCATATCGACCGAGGTGATCAGCCCGCGTTTTTGTGCATGTCAGGGCCACACTCCTACGCACCAGAATACCGGTGCCCCGAGATCCGGAAGTGAAACCGGCATGTACAAGCAATCTATAACCACCGCGGTTCAGCGCCTGGCATGCATTACCCATGAGGTGCGTCTCCTGGAGGAGAACCAGGTCTGGAGAGCGACGTTTAAGGTATTGCATAACCACCCCTCTTTTTATCTTATTGCCAAGACCATTAACGTTCCACGTCATAATGGTCAGGGACGTTGTTGAAGGGGGCGTCATGGCGGTCTAAATAGGTGAGATTGTGTACGGATTAATGGTTTGTGGTGCAAAGGATATTGACCATAGACAGGGGTTCCAAGGGAGTGGGTCACTGTAAAGTCTGTGTGGGGCCCAGCAGGGCCGAAGTCTGAGCAATAGGTATCCCGCGATGGTGTAAGGTAGCAGGTGGGTCTAACGGCGAGAACTCACCAGAGGTAGAACGTCAGGCCGTGGCGCGCTGCGCGTCGCGCTCCACGATCCAGAATCCGCTGCAATGAATAAGCAAGAACAGAGACCATAGAAGTCTCGACTTCAACTTCCCGACACTTCCCGCCCCTCCCAATCCCGCCCCCCCCTACTGTTACCCTCCCAACATCCCCCCACCCTGCGTCCCTGCCTGCGGACTTAGAACTATCCACTCCCCAACTAGGCAGAGTGCCTGTCGCCCCCCGAACATTAGAGAGGAGTGTGGAGAGCCAAGGGTGCCCTCATCGGCCAATAGTAGGATGAAGTTATCTAGTGCAAATAAACAACCTATATCAACAAAAGCATTCACATGGTAGGAATCATTGATGAGATTTAGTCGGAAGCCGGTCCTGTGTCCTGTGTCCTGTGTCCTGTGTCCTGTGTCCTGTGTCCTGTGTCCTGTGTCCTGTGTCCTGTGTCCTGTGTCCTGTGTCCTGTGTCCTGTGTCCGGGGTCACACGGTGACTAGTGCGAGCGGAGGGACCATACCAAAGAGCACCGCCCAGTCTATCGCATAACATTCAACAATCCACCTGATAGGGGAAGCAGTATCTATAACCAGTTCTGATAATTGCAGGCTTACCGACCAGTACCCCACATTGCCAGTGGAGCGACACCTGGGGTTGAGTACCTTCCCCCATTGTGGGCACCGAGAGGGTGACGCCCCTCACAAGTAGGATGAGTTCAACAGTGATACGAACTGGTCGAGCAACAACAACGGGTACGATGACCCACACTGGAAGAAAAACTGTAAAGGATACATAGGAGTCAGAACCTCGATGAGGTAAGAGGTGGATTGCGCTTCAAGCTAGTGAGTCTTTGTGGAAGATGGTCCGATATGCATCTACTGTCTGATAGCAGAGTCGGACTGTCAAAGTGGAGAGCATATCAACGCGTAAAGGAGCGGCTGAACTGTTCAATCCAACTCGGGTTGTTTGGCGTTACTCTTCCTGCACAGTGTCCGTGAATAGGTCTTGACTTTCCGGTGGCCCCACCTCGTTGGAGGGATCTGTGGATTTCCTGTGCCGGTTATGAGTGGAGTTTGACCGTCGCCATCCCTCGAGCCAGTCCCAAACATCAGCAGGAGATTAAAAAAAACAGGTCTTACCCTCCGCCTCGACGCGGAGTTTCGCGGGGAATAACATAGAGTACTTGATGGACTGTGCACGGAGTGCCTTCTTCACCTCCAGGAAGCTGCGTCGACGGGCCTGCACTTTCACGGTGAAATCCGGGAAGATCATGATATGCGCATTGTCTATTCGCAATGGTGGTCCCGCACAAACCGTTTGGAGGATGACATCACGGTCGCGGAAGTTGAAGACACGGGCCAAGATGGGGCGGGGGGGAGCGCCCGGCTTTGGTTGGCACCCAGGAACTCTGTGGGCCCTTCTATGGAGAAATAGTTGGAAAGGTTCTTTAGTTGAAGGTGTTGAAGGACCAATTTCTCCACAAAGAGGTCGGTGGGCGGCTCCTCGAGGCGCCCGGGAACACCAAGGATGCGGAGGTTATTGCGTCGGGCACGTCCCTCGTAGTCATCCAGGAGCACCTCCATCTGGTGTTGCTGTTTCTGTAGTTGGGTTACCTGTTGCTGCAGTGTGGAGGTGTCATCAACGAGAGCCAGAGTTTTATTCTCAATGTCCTTCACCTTGGAGTCCATTTTCCGGAGGTCGGCACGCAGCAGCGTTACCTCCACGTTCACTGAGTCAATACGGGTTTCGAGTGAAGAGCGGTCCCCCGCAATTGCCTCCATGACATCGTCCAGTGTAGGGGAAGACTTCCCCTGCGGAGGGGGGGTTGTCGCCTTGAGGGTGGCGTCCGGAGCCACATCCTTAGGGTCCCCCCTTGAGCCGCACAACAGTTTATTGATTTGCCTTTGGTTGGGGGGTCGGTTTCCTTTATTGGAGGCCATCGCCGATCCGGTCCCCACCTGAGGTTGTGGTGATGGAAGCACGGAGGCAATCCCGATGGAGATAGAGGAAAGGGGGGAGGAGGAGCCCCCTCAAGGACAATCCTGGGGGAGGTAGGGGAGCGTGCTCCGCGCTCGCAAAGCTTCGGTTGGGGTGGGGGTCGCAACTTTCAAGGTCCGGTTGGCAGTGGCCCCGCGTAGCAAGATGTCGGTGAGGAGTAGGGAGCCGGGAGGCCTCCCTCACCGCGGAGTCAGCAAGTTGGGTGTGGGCCAGCAGCAGGCGTCTGGTTGGGCTAATCAGAGGGACTCCGAGGGGACCAAGCAGCACATATTTTCCGGAGTCTCTGGTAGTCTGTTCGGCTGAGCACCGAAGCCGTGATGTGGAGGAGTCGAAGGGGTGGGGGGAAGCAGAGCGTCCTATTAGGCCCCGGGAAGTCAACTTATGGCGTCTCGGCTGGCCCCTCCGATGCAGCAGCCCGTTCCCGTCGTGGTCCTCTAGATCTGGGCCAGAGGCAGGCCGTCAGTTATGAAGTGAGACCAGTTGTCTCGGCGTGGGGCAAGTCCAGGGAGATCGGAGCCGGTAGGCTGTATTTGCAACCGGTGCTAGGCCCAAGCCGGGGGCTCGCCTAGATGTCGGTGCCGGGCAGGTGGGGGAGGCTGGTATGGGTCGTCTCGCTCCTCACCTGTGGGAGCCAGCGGCTCGATAGTAGGCTGGATCTGTAGGGAATCGCCTCTCCAAACCTCGACCAGCAGGATTGAAGGCGCCGGAGGTTGGGCGCGGGCCGTAGCAGCTTCGTAGTTAGCACTCGGCTGCAGCCTACGTGGCGGCCGCCATCTTGGGCCGATGGGTCCCGGCCGTCGGAAATTGCTTGCGGCGATATCGGCGGGCCAGGAGGTGCTGGAGGTCAGCCGGGGGCCTCAGAAGAGGCACCGATAGATGACTTGCCAACCCTGGGCCAGGCAACAGCACTAGCGGAGGTGTGGAGGTCGTTTGGCCTTACGGGCTGAGGAGCCGCCTCAGAGCACGACCATTCTCCTCGGCAGTTAGCCACGCCCCCCCACAGATTGTTTATTGCTAATATTTTCATTGTACCTTAAATCCAAAAAGTTGTGCCACAGTGTAATGTCATTAAGCATTCAGGGAATTTTTTTTTGACCTTATGTTAACAGCAGTAGTAAAGCATCACAATGTACTGTGGCCTATTAAAAAAGGTATGAGTGGGAGAAAATCACTCTTTCAAGGGTTTGTATAGCGTGGCTACTCACCTTTGAGGATCTCAAGGTTCAAGGGACGGGGGCAGCTGATACGTCTGGGCATGGAATTTCAGTTGAAGAGCCAGGTCTTGAGATCCTTCCTGAATTGGGCTGCAATGGGGATTGTGTGAGGTGGAGAGGCAGGGTGTTCCAGATCTTGGCTGCAAGGTAGGAGGAGGATCTTCCTCCGGTTCTGGTCTTGTGGGACGGTGGCTAGGGTAAATTGGGTGGAGCAAAGTTGTCAAGTGGGTACATAGAATGAGAGACACGTGTTCAGGTATGCTGGTCCTGTGTCATGGAGAGCTTTGTAGGTGTGTGTGAGGAGATTGAAGGTCATTCTTTTGTTGACTGGGAGCCAGTGAAGTTATCGAAGTGTTTTGTGATTTTGCTGCGGTGGGGGATGTCTAGGACCAGTCTGGCTGTGGCGTTCTTTACGTTCTGTAATTTCCTGAGCTGTTTCTGGGTGTAACCGGCGTTGAGTGCATTGCCGTAGTCGAACTGCTAGTGATGAGTGCGTGAGTGAAAGTCTTTCTGGATTTTGTAGGGATCTATGGAATGTCTTTCGAAGCTGGCGGAGCGTGTGGAAGCAGGATGAGGATACAGCGTTGATCTGGTGGTTCTTTGTATGCGAGGAATCCAAGTATGATGCTGAGGTTATGTGTGTGGTTCGTGGGGGGTGTGAGGGGTTCCCAGTGTGATGGGCCACCAGAATTGTGCCAGGCTGACTGGCCGGGTCCCCGCATGAGTACTTTGGTCTTGTCCGAGTTGATCTAGAGTCAGCTATCTTTCATCCAGGTGGCCACGACATTCATCTCACTGTGAAAGTTGGTTCTGGCGGCTTTGGGTTCGTTGGCGAGGGAGAGGATCAGCTGGGTGTCATCGGCGTAGGAGATGACGTTGTCAGTGGTTTCTGACGACCGCAAGTGGGGGAGGCATGTAGATGGTGAAGAGGGTGGGGCTCAGGGAGGAGCCCTTTTGCACTCCACAGCTGATCTCTGTAGGTTCTGAGAGTAATAAAGGTAGCCTAAATCTCTGTGTTTGGCCTGTAAGAAAGGAATAGATCCTGTCCAGGGCCTTGTCGCAGATGTCTGCGTCGTGGAGTCTCATGATTAGGTGGTGGCAGACGGTATCGAAGGCTCCTGAGAAATCCAGTAAAATGAGGCTTTCTTGATGACCTTGGCCGGGAAGAGCAGCAGGGAGATAGGTCTGAAGTTCTTGAGGTCTGTTGGGCCGGCAGATGGCTTCTTCAGCAGGGGGTTGATCTCAGCGCATTTCCAGTCATCGGGGAAAGTGGCGGTTTCGATGGAGGTGGCTGCTCTATTCAAGATGTGATACGGGTAAGGGTCCGATTGGGCTCCGTGGTGGATTCCCTTAATGGTCTTGAGTGTGTCATCTGTGGTAAGCGAAGTCCAGTTGAGCAGAATCTGTTGGGGTGCACCGTGGGTGCGTGCTGTGGTGACTGCCGTTGTGGCAGGGTCTTTGGTGTCAAAGCTGTAGTAGATTGCCCGATCTTGTGGTGGAAGAAAGTGGCAAGTTAGTTGCACAGGTCTTGGAAGGGTGGGACATCTGTGGTCTTGCTGTTGGGCCTGGTGAACTCCTTGACAATCACAGAGTTCTTTGCTGTTGTGTGTTGACATTGATTCTGTCTTGGAGGGCGGTTTTCTTTGTGGTTTTGAGGAGGAGGTGGTGTGCGTTAATGGCGATTTTGAAGGTTGCATGAGTTTTCTGGGTCTATCTCTTCTTGAGTCTTCTGCATGCGCGTCTGGACTCATGGAAGCGGGCGTCAACCAGCTGGCTTACTTTTAGTATTACTCACCTTGTGCCTTCTATAATTGGTGCCAGAGTGTCGGCCCAGTTGGAGATCCATCTGTGAAGGTTGCCTACTGAAGTGTTGAGGTCTGTTGATGTCGTCATTGTGGTACTGCTGATGTGTTCTTCAGTGGCATTGTTCAAACTATGACTGGGGGGGGCTGAAGGCGGCGGTGGACTGTGGGAGTGGCGAAGGCAAAGGGCACGCAGTATTAGTCGGTACAGACGAGTTCGGTGGTGTGGCTTTGTGGGAAAGTGTCCCTTTTTGTATGGTTACCCCCCACTTATTGCCTAACATCTGATGCAGCCTGATGTGCCCTGGGTCCTGGCCCTTTGTACTCACAATTGGCACGTCTCTGGCCACAGGTAAGCCCCTTCTGAATGGTACCATGGGTACCAAGGGCACTGTGACCAGGGAAGGCCTCTAAGGGCTGCAGCACCTATTGTGCCACTCTTAGGGTCCCTGTACCTTAACACCCACACACTGCCATTACAGGCAGCATGTGTTGGTGCAGAGAAAAGTGAAGAGTGGACATGGCACACATCCCTGTGTTCCATACCTGCATCCCACTGCCTGAGGACTAGGTATCACCCCTCTAGCAGGGTGCACTAGCCCTAAGGTGAGGGTACAGTGGAATGAGCTCTGTACTCTACAGTGTCTAAGCCCATTCTTATACATTGGAAGTGTAGTAAAGCCTTAAAAAGTATATGGTCTGGGAGTTGGTCATTACTAACTCCACAGCTCCATAATAGCTTTACTAAAAACTGGGACTTTTGGTAGCAAACTTCTCCGCACATTAAACCAACACTGATGCCAGTTTTGGATTTAATGTAAAATGCACTTATAGGGCATCTTAGAGAAATACTGACGTATCAGTAACTCCTTGCGACATGATGCGTCATACATTAAATATGACGCATCAGGAATGTCGCAAGGAGAGCGCACTGAGAAGTGATCCATATCTGCTTTCACGCAGCGATGCGTCATTTCTCATAAATGAGGCCCTGAGTGAGAGAGGAAAGAAACATGAGAGGGGGTGTGGCTGTGTTATAGGGAGTGAGTGTGATAGAAGAGGAGTGACTGACTAAGGGGTCAGAGAGAATGAGGCTAACAGAGAGAGAATGAGGTAAGAGGAGTGTAGAAGTAAGAGGACAGAGGGAGTAAGAGAAGGAATTAGTGAAGTGGAGTAAGGACAGTAAGGGAAGGGAAAACAGTGAAAGAGCAAAGGATGGGAAGAGAGAGGAAGGAAAGTAAAGGAGAAGGTCTGAAAGAAGGTCTGGGAGTATGGCTCGGTTATAGGGAGTGAGCGTGATAGAAAAGGAGTGAGAGACTGAGAGGACGGAGAGAATGTGGGTAACAGAGTGAGAAAAGGGGAGTGAGTAAATTAGAGGACAGAGGGTGTGAGAGATGGAGTAAGTGGAGTAAGAAGAGTAAGGGAAGGCAAAAGAATGAAGGAGCGAAGGATGGGAAGAGAGGAAGGAAAGTAATGGAGAAGGTCTGAAAGAAGGTGAGTGTAGGAGTATGGCTGAGTTATAGGCAGTGAGCGTGACAGAAGAGGAGAGAGAGACTAAAGGGACGGAGAGAATGAGGCTAACAGAGAGAGATTAAGGGAAGGGCACTGTAGAACAAAGAGGACAGAGGAAGAAAGAGACTGAGTTAATGAAGTGGAGTAAGAAACTGCACATTTTAATTGGGTGTACTTTTGAACACTTTGAAAGTCACATAACATTCACCCATCCCCCCAGTGCTCATTCCCCTGTTACCATGGTAACTCCCTCCTCACCCAGCACACAGTTCAGAAGTTCATCATACTATGTTGCAAAAAAATGCAGCAATGGTGTTTGACCTCAATCTTTTCAGCTAATCATGTGCAATGTTTCTTGAAATGACTTTTCCTCAACCATTGAAATGACTTCTTTTTAAACAAAAAAAAGCATGCACCCTAATTTTCAGTGCTGAATTTTTAGAAAGCACCAATCATTGTTTGTTTTTCAAGTGCACTGAATCTGAACCAGTTTTTTTTACATAACTCCTACTTTCAAACTGCCATTTCATTTCCACAACTTATCTGAATACAAGCACATCTACCTTGAAGATGCCAAAAGTCTGGTTTGTGGGTCATAGCTTTGTCCACTGGAGTCACAAATATGCAGCTAATAGAGGTATTTACAACCTTGATTTACCAAATGTGGACATTGTATGGATTGGACAGAGAGGATTGAGAAGTCTCAAATTGATACCATTGGTAAAATCCTTTATGCATTTACCACACCCTGACCTCATAATTGTGCACTGTGGTGGCAATGACCTGGGCACTTTGACTGGAGTAGGTCTGGAAATGCTTTTAAAGGACATCTTTGCGCAATTGATGTCACTTTTTCCAAAAACTGGCTTGGTATTTTCTAATATATGCCAAAGGCAAAAATGGAACTGGTCCAACCAATTTTGTCCACAGGTTGAGAAAGCAAGGAAACATGTGAATAAATCTGTTTCTGCTTTCCTCAGAGACTATGGTATGGGTTCCATTTACCACAACAACTTGCGTTACAACATGCAAGACATCTATAGGAGAGATGGTGTGCATTTTACAGATGAGGGGAATAGAGTTTTCCTCTTGAATATAAGACTCTGCATTGGTACCTACTTGTAGGTACCAAAAACACCCACATATCACAACAGCTCTTTTCAGAGCTACCCTACCTCTAAGCACTCTAAATTATTTTTTCACTATTTTCTTGCACTATTTTTCCCCGTGGTGCGCTCAGGGTGCGCGTACCGGAGAGCGGACCTGGGAACGCACCCAGCGCTTACACCGCGAAAAAAAAAAAAAAAGGCCCCCCTCAGAAAACCTAGGGGGTCAGGGGGTGTCCACCCTGCCCCCTTTTAATAATTTACCCCTTTCTTTTTCACCTCTTGTGTCTCAATTCTACCGAGACACACGATGGCGGACTCTCCGGACTGTTTAGAATGTTGACAGACACCCGACAGCCAATCAGCTTTCCGCTCGCTCGCGCACTCCCGTAGCGCGCCGGGAGCGCTCCCCGGTACGCTTATGGTGAGCGCTCGGAGCGCGCCTATAGATAGATATATATGTGTTTTTGAAGTTAATTTTCAAAAAAACCACTGGAGCAATTTTCACCAAATATAGCAAAGGCACATCTGCGTACCAGTCCCTACAATTTTGCCAAGTTTGACGTAATTCCATTCATGCTATATATATAATGCATATTTAAATAACGAAGCAAACCACATTCACTGGATGATGTCATCAGTGATGTCATTTGAGATGTCATCAGTGATGTCACTGACCATGTCATGAATGATCTAATATGTGACATCAGCAGTGGATTGCGGGTGCGCGAAATATAGTTAGTACAACTAACTATATAGGAGCAGTTTCATTGGTTTTGTATGAGTAAAATGTCCAGCTAACTATAACACCACTAAAACTTATAGTTTTTTGAGTGAATTTCAAAGTTTTTTTAAAAACTAATTCCTAACTATATAACTCCTGAGACCTATGGTTTTTTCAGTGAATTTCAAAGGTTTTTTAAATGCTGATTCCTAACTATATAAGGCCTGAAACCTATGTTTTTTTCAGTGAATTTCAAAGGTTTTTTAAATGCTAATTCCTAACTATATAAGGCTTGAAACCTATGTTTTTTTCAGTGAATTTTAAAGGTTTTTTAAATCCTAATTCCTAACTATATAAGGCCTGAAACCTATGTTTTTTTCAGTGTTTTTAAAAAAAAAATTGATTGGTTAACTGGCTTATTAAGTGTATCTTAGTGAATACATATATTAGCGAGTAATGTTTAAATATTTAAATATATGCATGAATGATGTAATATGTGACGTCATCAGCAGTGCATTGCAGACGTGCAAGTTATAGTGAGTCCAACTAACTATAACGTGGGAATTTCAATGGTTTTATGCAAGTAAAATTTCCAGCTAACTATAACTGGTGTGAAACCTATGGTTTTTTCAGTGAATATATATATATATATATATATATATATAGAAATCCACAATCCTGGAACGCCGAACAGCAACAGCAACGGACACAGCCAGGTACAGACCACAAGCCAAGGATTTCATAGAAAAATGAAGTGCTTTATTCCACCAATGGGGATGGCGGCATGACGCGATATATATATATCCGCTCCAACAGTCCCTCCCCGCAATTCTCGGGAAACAGGAAGCAGCACTCCAAAGATAGGGTTTCACAAAGTTTTAATCTCACAAAAGCGCTTTCGGCACTCGGCCTTCCTCAGTTATGAGACAGTGAGAAGTTTCAACCATCATTCATTTAAACCTTTACGTTGCGTAAATAAACATAAAGATGGGACTCAGAAATAAAACGGCGTCCGCCATCTTTGAATGGGTTTTTGTGTATATATATGAAAGCATTGTGTAAAACAAATGTATCAACTTGTAATATACATAAATCAATGTTCTATACTCAAAGCTCAATATGGCTAAGATCTATATACAATGCAATCAATTATCCGTGTATCATCACATTATCACGCCCAGGATGGGCATAAACCATTCCATGTGTCCTCGCTTCATCACGCCCAAGATGGGCATAGACCATTCATTATGTCTGCAACGTGACACAACCCTCGATTCAAGTTATAATTCTTACTGAAAATCAGTTCATCGTCATTATGGATAAAACCAACAGAAAAAGCAATGATGCAGTCAATCCAGTCTTGTCAAACAATATAAAATAGCAGTAATCATACTAAATGAACAGCTAAGTCCTCATGCATATTTAGTCCAGTAGGTGTTTTACTTAACAGATCTATGATGTACAGCGATTCTAGTCGCCTTAACTTCAAGAGTCTATCTCCGCCCCTAACACTCACTGGGACAGAATCCAAGCAGAAAAAGGTTAGTAATTCCCTGTTGCGTGCATGCTCTTTGTCAAAGTGTCTAGCAACTGGGTAACTTACATCTGCATTCTGGATGGCTCTCTGGTGTTCTAAAATTCTTAGCTTCACCGGATTAGTTGTGCTGCCCACATACCTTCTGCCACAAGGACATGTAAGACAGTACACAACGTAAGGCGTGGTACACGTGAGGAACTTTTGTATTCTCTTCGGTTCTTTAACACCAGGTATACTGTATTGAGTGATGCGTTTACTCCCCTTACACGCCTTACAGCGTCCACAGGGAAAGAAACCCTTCATGGGTTCTATTTTGGGTTTGGACTTCAGTTCCTCATGGTGACTATGAACCAAATAGTCTTTTAATGCTCTGGCTTTCCTGAAAGTTACTAGAGGATAGGAGGGCAGATCTTGTTTTATAACACTATCCGTCATCAAGATATTCCAATGTTTGCGCAAGATGCGTTTAATGTCATTGGAATTTCTAGAGTAGGTGGTTATAAGCCGAAATTGTCCAGTATCAACATTTTTAACAAGCGTTTTTTCTTCTAGCAACTTACTCCTTTCTAGAGTCTCCACCTTACTTAAGGCTTGTCTGAGTACCCCTGTCTTGTACCCCTTGCTTTAAACCTTTGTATGCAGTTGCTAGCAGCTTTTCTGAACTCATTGTCTTTAGTGTTGTTCCTCTTTATCCTCAATAGTTCACCATACGGTATACTATTCACCAGGCTCTTGGGATGTCCGCTGGTAGCATACAGCGTAGAATTGCCCGCAGTAGTCTTACGAAAGAGCTTGGTGTGAAGACTGCCATCTTCAACAAAAACAGTCAAATCCAAGTAATTAACTTCCGTTTGGCTGATTTCTCCTGTAAATCTCAAATTGTTATTATTGTTATTGAGTACCTTCAGATACTCTTCAGCTAGTTCCACTGACCCTTCAATGATGATAAACAGGTCATCTATGTAGCGATACCAACATTTTACCAGATCGTTCCATTTCTTGTTGGCTTGAGACCAGGCCACCCGCTCTTCCCAATGCCCCACGAAAAGATTCGCGAAGCTAGGGGCCGAACAATTGCCCATCGCTACACCTGTTAACTGTTTATAGAGATTTTTTCCAAACAGAAAAATGTTGTTGTTGAGACAGAATCTGAGAAATTCCATCAACATCTTGTTGTGTTCATAGTATTTCACTGGTCTGCTCTCCAAAAACCAGGAAATAGCTAGAAGTCCTTCATCATGTGCAATACATGTGTACAGACTAGCAATGTCAATGACCATCATGGTATACCCCTCAGTCCAATTCATTTGATCAATACAGTTCAAAAAGTGTTTCGTATCTTTTAGATATGATTTAAGATTGACTACATGCGGAGAAAGAAAAGAGTCAACATATATGGATAGATGTTCTGTTAAGCTGCCCTGGGAAGCTACAATGGGCCTCCCAGGGGGATTCACCGGATCCTTATGTATCTTGGGTAGATAATAAAAGGTCGGAGTCACTGGGTTTAAGCATCTCAGAAACAAATGTTCATCACCATTAAGCATGTTATTATTATACCACTTCAGTATCATATCGTGGTATTCTTTTATGCTGTTGTTATATGTTGATTTGTTAACCCTCATATATGTGTTTGGATCATTAAGCTGTCGCAATGCTTCTTGCTCATATTGCATTTTAGTCAACAGTACTATGTTACCCCCTTTGTCAGAGGGTTTACACACCAAGGACGAATCGTCACAAAGCTTTTTTAATGCTACTTGTTGTTTATTGGTGAAGTTAAACCTGCCATGTCCAGATTGATGTTTACTTCTGAGAGATCTTAAATCCTGAATCACAGCTTCAGAAAAAGTGTCTATCGCATCCGTTCCCATTACTGGCATGAAAGTAGACGTAGGTTTAAAGTTCGTAGCACCCCCTCTCTGCTGTACTTCCATATGTATATATATATATAAAATTTCTATGGCAAAATGAAACCCCTCATTTTGTTTCTTTTCAAATTAAATGTATTAAGTGTTACCACTTTATTCCAATCAAGATGACTTCAGGTGTGCCATACTTTTGTCATAAGTAAGACTGTTAGCGTTCTAGTTGTTCTTTAGAACACTCTGGGACATTCTGTCATTGGGCTATAGTTGGGCCACATCTGGCTGATATTTGGGCTACATTTGTTTTTTTTGGTCTCTGGTGGCCATCTTTGGGCTACATTGGGCTACATTTGGGCTCTAACATATATTTTTTTCAAAGTTAATTTTCGTAAAAACCACTGGTGCACATATCTTGAGACATAGCAAAGGCACACCGGGCTACCAGTCCCTACAATTTTGCCAAGTTTGGTGGAAAACCATTCAGCCGTTCGGGCTAAAAGTGAGTCCAACCGCCCTATGGAAATTAACATGGGGAAAACATGTTTTGGGACCCCCCTATTATCTCGGCCCCCGCTTGACGAATCCCCCCCCCAAACTTTCAGGGAAGGAGCGGAGCGCCGCGAGGCAAAGATCAGGAAAATTTCAGGAAGATTCCTCAACCGGCGCCAAAGTTATTCCCAATAGAATGTTGCGATTTCCCTATGGAAAACAATCCTAACTATATATACCTACTGGCTATTGCCAGTAGGTAATATATATGTATGTATGTATGTATGTATGTATGTATATATGTATGTATGTATATATGTATGTATATATATGTATGTATATATATGTATGTATATATGTATGTATATATGTATGTATATATGTATGTATATATGTATATATGTATATATATGTGTATATATATATGTGTATATAAATATATATGTGTATATAAATATATATGTGTATATAAATATATATGTGTATATAAATATATATGTGTATATATATATGTATATATATATGTGTATATATATATGTGTATATATATGTGTATATATATATGTGTATATATATGTGTATATATATATGTGTATATATATGTGTATATATATGTGTATATATATGTGTATATATATGTGTGTATATATATATGTATATGTGTATATATATATGTATATATATGTATATGTGTATATATATATGTATATATATGTGTGTATATATGTATATATGTATATATATGTATGTATGTATATATGTATATATATATATATATGTATGTATATTACCTACTGGCGGTCGCCAGTAGGTATATATAGTTAGGATTTTTTCTCTATGGGATTTTTGAAAATTCTATGTCTAATAACTTTGGCGTTTGTGGACGGAATTGGCTGAAATGTTCAGGAAAATGGCACATTTTGTTTCTGAGCAGCCCTTGAAAATCTGGGGGGGGGGTTCGTCAAGGGGGGGCCGAGAAAAAAGGGGGGTCCCAAAACGTGTTTTTAACATTGAGTTTTCCATAGGGCGGTTGGCCTCACTTTTAGCCCGAACGGCTGAATGGATTTGCACGAAACTTGGCAAAATTGTAGGGACTGGTAGCCCGATGTGCCTTTTGTAGGTCTCAATATATGTGCTCCAGTGGATTTTGAGAAATTAACGTTTAAAAAAAGATATATATCTGTAACAGCGGACCTGGCAGCGTCCCAGGACGCGTACTTTACGCGCAACGGAGCTTTGTGAAGCGAAGCTGATTGGTTCTCCGGCGTCTGTCAACATTCCAAACAGTCCGTAGCGGCCGCCATCTTGTCTCTCGGTAGGATCGAGAGACAAGAGGAGGCCAAAGCGAAGGGGCAAATGACCATAAGGGGGCATAGTACATTGTCGCTCACCCCCTAGGTTTGATGTGGAGGTTTTAAAAGGGCCCCGCGGGGCAAAAAAAAATAAAAATAATAATAATCGAACAGCTGAATGGATTTGCACGAAACTTGGCAAAATTGTAGGGACTGGTAGCCCGATGTGCCTTTGCTAGATCTCAATATATGTGCTCCAGTGGATTTTGAGAAATTAACGTTCAAAAAAAGATATATATCTGTAACAGCGCACCGCTTCGCGTACTTTTTGCGTTACGGAGCTTTGCGAAGCGAAGCTGATTGGCTCTCCGGTGTCTGTAAACATTCCAAACAGTCCGTAGCGGCCGCCATCTTGTCTCTCGGTAGGATCGAACAGCTGAATGGATTTGCACGAAACTTGGCAAAATTGTAGGGACTGGTAGCCCGATGTGCCTTTGCTAGGTCTCAATATATGTGCTTCAGTGCATTTTGAGAAATTAACGTTCAGAAACAAGATATATATCTGTAACAGCGCTCCGCTTCGCGGAGATAAAATTATATGTGTATTACCTAGCTGTTGCTAACACCAGTTAGCGACGGCTAGTAGAATATAGCGACCATCTTGGGCCCCACTTTGCATGTGAGTGATATTTATCACTAATGACATGCAAAGTGGGCATGCCAAGATGTTAGCGACTGGAAACAGTCGCTAACATCGCTATCTCCTATTATCAACTTTTGGAAATATTCGAGATAAGCGCGAATATCTCCAAAAGCTACCACCTGCCCTGAGCAGTTCTTAGCCATGTTATCCAATGGGAGGTGGATAACATGGCTAAGAGCATTAGCTCGGTAATGCATGAATATCGCTGAGTTTTCAGCGATATTAATGCATTGCGGTCGTTTTTTATCGTATTTCCGATAAACCTTGATAATAGCAAGGTTTATCTGCGATAATTTCTGACGGTAAAAAAATCGTTGCTAAGCATCGTTAGGGATAAATATCGCTTAACTTTGGTAATATGCCCCAACGTCTGTTAACGTTCGATTCGAAGGAAATCAGGAAGTGTTGAAAAACATTGTCTGCGCCATCTTGTCTTTTTTCAAATGCCACACTTTTGTCGTGCACGGCAGCCATTTTAGATGCCTTGACCAGACCCACTCTGTGCACGCTGTCGATCCTTAGCATGGCTCCCCACCCTCGCAAGCATCTCCCCCAGGCAGTGGTCACCCCCGCTCTCTGTCTTATGCATGGGTAATAAACCTCCCCCCATCTGCGCTGCTCTTCCCTGAGAATCACACCCTGTGCCCGCCCGACACCTCCCTTTCGCCCTATTCACTACCGCACCCTCTGACACTCCTTTTCCTCTGTGTCCGATTGTCCAGGCTGGTCCTAGGGTATCAGCTAGCCCTGCAGATGTAGTTTATGGCCACAGCTGTAAAGAATCACCCCTCTTCAAAGGAGTTATAGTAGATCAAGGCCCACACTCGATGAGATCCGTCACAGCAGAAGCGTTGCTATTATCTGAAAACCATCCTGTATTGTGATTGGGGAGGGGACCGAGCCTGAAGCGGAAGATTCCAGGGATGACTCTTTGTACATCAAAGTTTTTACAATTATGTGTCACATTAAAAATATATAGCACTCCGACAAAGTAGTAAGATTATAAAACTTTAATAATTTATAAATATATACAAGAAAACAAAAATAGTAATAACATATAAACATTTTTAGGGAAAAACAACGAAGTAGCGGTCGGCTGTGCGAATAGTCCCAACGCAGCACAACGTCCAGATTTCCGGCGTGGGGCGTCGCGGGGGGTGGGTCATCAGTAGCAAACTGTTGTGCGAATAGTTCCAAGGCAGCAGAACGCGCTGAAATCTAGATGACACGAAAGTGATGTCTAGTAAGTTGCCACCCAGCAAATAACGGCATGGGGCGTCGCGGGGGGTGGGTCATCAGTAGCAAACTGTTGCGCGAATAGTTCCAAGGCAGCAGAACGATGGCACCAAGGTGATGTCCAGTAAGTTGCCGCACTGGTTTTGGTATCCTACAATGCTGCTCCGAATAACGGCGTGGGGCGCTCCGGGGGAGGCGGCGTGAACGGGCCTCTCCAGGTGGAGTGTCATCTGTTGTAGTGGGGCGCCCCTTTACCGTTTCAGTTGCCATTCCGTCCGTTTTTGGTCCACTGTGTCAAAAGCTGCAATTCAGCTGAGTTGCGCCCACTCTTGCGGTGCAGCGATAGGCGGCTGTCACAGGACTCTCAAAATGGCGGCAGGCTGTTTCCTTTTTGGGCCTGGTCCACTGAAATGGCCCTAGGACACCTTGGAAATCGGACGCTTGTCTGCTAGGTCTTGGACCCCATTCTCGAAAGCGTCCCCTCCGCCTTGAGAATTCATCAAAAGTTTTGGGGGCTCCGACTCCTGCAGGCTTCTGGTGGGGAGCGGCTGCCATGATTGCTCGCGGAATGACCACGACTGAGCTACGAGATGGTGGTGCTCTCATGCTGCCGCCAGCTTCAGTCTGAAACATCCAGAAACAAGGTGGGGCTTTCATCGTTTGGGGAAAAAAAAAAGTTTTCATCCAATGAAAAGTGTTGTTTTTAGGTCACATGATCAAGCCTTCCATCATTAGGAAACCAAAAGTAAAATGAACCAATGAAAAGTTTTATAAACAAGTCACATGACCTGTTATGCGGCATAGGGTGTAAAATGCGGAGAAAATACGTTGGCACGTGAGGCGGCGTCAGTAGCGGACCGATGTGCGAATAGGCCGAAGGCAACACAACGCGCCAAGATCCGGATGGCACCGAGGTGGTGTCCAGCAAGTTGCAGCACTGGTGTGGCCATCCTACAATGCTGAAAGTCGGCGTGGGGCGCCCCGTTGGCCTGTGAGTTTGCGTCAGTAGCGGACCGATGTGCGAATAGGCCGAAGGCAGCACAACGCGCCAAGATCCGGATGGCACCGAGGTGGTGTCTAGTAAGTTGCCGCACTGGTGTGGCCATCCAACAATGCTGAAAGTCGGCGTGGGGCGCCCCGTTGGCCTGTGAGTTTGCGTCAGTAGCGGACCGATGTGCGAATAGGCCGAAGGCAGCACAACGCGCCAAGATCCGGATGGCACCGAGGTGGTGTCTAGTAAGTTGCCGCACTGGTGTGGCCATCCTACAATGCTGAAAGTCGGCGTGGGGCGCCCCGTTGGACTGTGAGATGGCGTCAGTAGCGGACCGATGTGTGAATGGGGCCGAAGGCAGCGCAACAATATTTTCGGAATAGAAGACACCACTAGGCGCTGAGATTCCAAGATCCGGATGGCACCGAGGTGGTGTGTAGCAAGTTGCCGCACTGGTGTGGCCATCCTACAATGCTGAAAGTCGGCGTGGGGCGCCCCGTTGGCCTGTGAGTTTGCGTCAGTAGCGGACCGATGTGCGAATAGGCCGAAGGCAGCACAACGCGCCAAGATCCGGATGGCACCGAGGTGGTGTCTAGTAAGTTGTCGCACTTCTGTGGCCATCCTACAATGTTGAAAGTCGGCGTGGGGCGCCCTGTTGGCCTGTGAGATGGCGTCAGTAGCGGACCGATGTGCGAATGGGGCCAAAGGCAGCGCAACAATATTTTCTGATTTGAAGACACCACAAGGCGCTGAGATGCCAAGATCCGGATGGCACCGAGGTGGTGTCTAGCAAGTTGTGGCACTGGTGTGGCCATCGTACAATGGTAAAAGTCGGCGTGGGGCGCCCTGTTGGCCTGTGAGATGGTGTCAGTAGCGGACTGATGTGTGAATGGGGCCAAAGGCAGCGCAACAATATTTTCTACAATATTTTCGGAGTAGAAGACACCACAAGGCGCTGAGATGCCAAGATCCGGATGGCACCGAGGTGATGTCTAAGTTGCGGACTGATGTGCGAATGGGGCCAAAGGCAGCGTAACAATATTTTCTGTATGGAAGATACCTCTAGGCGTTGAGATGCCAAGATTCGGATGGCACCGAGGTGATGTCTAGCAAGTTGGTGTGGTCATCCTACAATGCTGAAACTCGGCGTGGGTCATCCCATTAGCCTGTGAGATGGCGTCAGTAGCGGACCGATGTGCGAATAGGCCGAAGGCAGCACAACGCGCCAAGATCCGGATGTCACCGTGGTGGTTTCATAGTTGAGAGGCACTTCATCTGCAGTGGGGCGCCGAGATCCGGATGGCACCGAGGTGATGTCTAGCAAGTTGCTGTACTGGTGTGGTCATCCTACAATGCTGAAATGTAGTGGGGCGCCCATTTACCGTTTCAGTTGCCATTCAGCTGAGTTTCGGCTGCTCTTGATGCTACAGCGACAGGCGGCTGCAAGAGGACTCTCAAAATGGCGGCCTGTTCTTTGGATTTGGGCCTGGTCCACTAAAATGGCCCTGGGACACCTTAGAACTCGGACGCTCGATTTTTTTTTCCTTTCCTGTACATGCAAAAAAAGGTAAATGCCCGGTACGTTACACGCTTCATCTGCCACGATGAACTCTCCAGAGGAACCGAAAAAAAATATAGTTGTGGTAACTATACCATGCATCGTCATATGGAGAGGTGGCACCAATTAATTATAGTGCTGCATAAAAGAGAGATTTGGAGGAGAACCCCTGACCTGCTAGTACATTCATCAAAGAAGTGGCACTGAGAGCTTCAGAGGCAAGGGAAACGGTCCCAAATATTTAGAAGAACTTTGGAAAGATTAAAATGACATGTTTAGATTGTGGCAAATTAATTTCATGTGGACAGATGAGTGTTACTCTAATAAATACAGCATATGAACATCATCATAGTCGATGGTTGGTAGAGACATTTTGACTATATCCTGGACCTGCCCGTCCTCGCCCAAAATGGCGCCGGAATAAATGGGACTCGTAACTCCTTGTTGTGTACTGGTTGCAGAACCTTGAAATCACGAGATACGTATGCAGTTTTGAAGCACATGGCGGGCGGGGACGAGAATTGATTGAATATTTCGACATCCCTATTGATATTAAGTTCTGATGTGTTATTGATTACTGTACTGTTGAAAGTTCGAATTAACGTCACCCATGGTACTTGCCCGCAAATGTATATCTAGATAATTTTATTGTAACTGGCCCTGTCGTATTTTAATTATAAAATGTACGTCCACCGATTCCGTAACTGTTAGACACCTTAGTTCTTGCAACCTAATGGCCCGCCCGTTACGTTCCTCTACAGTGTAAATGTCTATTCATCATATACGATTACAGTTTGCTCCGTGGCAGGCCCACGTGGTTATAGACTCGTATTTGTATAATGAAATTTTCACAATAAAGGTTTTTAAAAGAAAACATGGTAGTAGTATATACATTGGTAAAGTTTTTAATAATAGTCACTGTTTTAGAATCATTAAAAGGCAAGTGAAATAAAGCAGACCAATTACATGAAGGGTAAAAGGTATAATACGAAGGAACGCAGTAAAGATAAATGGTCAAGGGCTGTTGTGTTTTCTATTCCTGCAACATAAAGTGATCGCTAAGAATCTCATATTCAGGCGTATCGGCGACTAAGACAGCAGGTCGACCCTCTTTTGCTCAACGGCTCCGTCATGGGACGAAGAAACGCTCTTTTTCTCGAAAAAAGAATATATTTTACTTGCAGGACAGTTGTAAAATTTCCGGGAAAGTACATTAGCCTGGAACATTATAACATATATTTAAGAAAAAATAATGTTCGGAAGTAATTAAAAGCGTAATTTTTAGGTGATATGACCAAGGCTTTCATCATTAGAATAAGAAAAGTAAAATGAACCAATGAAAAGTTTTATTAACAAGTCACATGACTTGTTATGCTTACGTTACGCGCTGCGCGCCCCGGATGACTACCGGATGCGCTAACGCGGCGCGTCTGACGCATTACGCGACAACGCAGGTCCAGAATATAGTCAAAATGTCTCCACCAACCAGCGGTCGAAACACAACCCCTTTCAGCAGGCTAAATAGTTCTGTTAAATGACAACAGAAGGGACAGACAACAAGAACCATCAGTCAAAGAGGGGAGGGCTAGTTCTTCTCTACCGGGTTACATTGGGGCGCTACCGGAACTGATCGAATTGGTAGTCTACAGTGTTTCTGGATGTTTCAGACTGAAGCTGGGGTTAGCATGAGAGCACCACCATTTCGTAGCTCCGTTGTGGCCATTCCGCAACCAATCATGGCAGCCGCTCTTTATCGTTATTTTGGGCGGGGTGGGTGGCGGAGCCGAGCTGTTTTGCAGCCATCATTGTGTGGAGTTCAGTTCATCTCACTAGTTTTGTATTTGTCATGAGGGGTTGTTCCTAATGTTTCTATTTTAGCGAGGTCAAAAAGAGATCCCATTAGTGGCCTACTGATTTTGCTCGATTCCTTTTCTTTTTTTTTACACGATTTTTCGTTATCTGCAAAGACTAAACAGAGTATTGCGACTCTGTGTTTGTTTGTAAATAGAGAATGAACCAAAGAGAACTAATTCTAAAACAGTAAATACTTGGATAACAATCAATCAAATGGAGAGAGAAGCAGGCACGACGGATTACAACGGGGGCAAAGGCCTGCGTTAACTACCTTTCACTATCTGCAAAGAGAGAGTACTCCTAATAGAAATGAGGGGGGGGGGGCACCATTCAAAGCAGATCAGTGTGCATAAACACGAAAATGTTTTCACTTACCACGTACTTGACATTCGACAGCTTATGATATTTGCTATTAAAAAAC